>NC_142026.1:87601104-87944854 GCF_982192425.1 Myodes glareolus | reverse complement strand
TTAACCAACTAGAAAAGCCCAGAGCAACACTGCTTTCTTCCCTCTGTCCTACAACCTCTTTCCTTATACTCAATGCTATATCCATTCCCTCCTCCCCTTCCTCACATTCCACCCTTCCTAGTGCTCTTATTATCTCCTGCTTGGTTGTGGCAGTTGTCCCCCTGCCTCTGATCACCTCACCATCATCACTATCTAGAATACCTTCCATCAACATATGTTGGTGCCAACAGACAAAACTGCAACCTATCCAATTCCCTTAACTGGCTCTCCGCAATTCTGGAATCAAGGAACACAGTGTTCCATAAACTTCAGTCTGTTCCAGTGGGCTGGGCAGAGGAGGTTGCTTCATAAAGTGCAGAAGCCAGATACAAAACCAAAAGCAACCTGCTGTAAGCTTTGACATTCTGTTCAATGAGTGATTTTCATAGTGCCAACTTTGTTACATACAAAATCTTCCACTCAATTTAGGCCTAGCAAGATAGCTTAGTGGGTAAAGGCACTTGCCTTGCAAGCCTGGTGACCTGAGTTTGCTCCCTAGGACCCATATAAAGGTGGAAGGTGGGTTGCCCTCTGACCTCCACATACACACTGTGGCACATACAGGCCCATGCATGTTTATCATATACACATACAATAATAAATAAAGTTTAAAATTCTCAATTTATTAAAGAAAAATGGGAAGAGAGAAGCACACCTATATCCATGTAACTCCCGTCAGCCCCCTGGCCACTTCCCACATTCTAGGATCACACAAAGAACCAATAGCATGCAATGGTTAACACAAGAGGCCTAAGGATGCTGTCCATAAAAATGCCTGTTTGCAAGACTGGTTCTTGACAACAGTCCAGTGACTGGGGCAGGGGGGGGAGGGTAGAGTTGGGGGTGTGATCATTGCAGCCAAATAAGTAAAGAATGATGCCCTACAAACAATGTTGTTTTACTGAATATCTATTTTCCTTCATCCAATCAGAAATTCTGGTACCTATTAGGCAGCAGGTACCCATATGACCATAACCATAGAACCTCATGTTGGACCAGCAAGATGGCTCACCTGGCAAAAGCATCCAACTAAGGAATGTGAAGCCCACTGGACAAATGAAACATTAAAGAAGAAGGAAGAACCATCCAGAGAAAATGTCCCAAGGAAAAGAGTAAAAGTGACCTAATGAAATAGCACATTTCTAACAGGATGAAATTCTATAAATCTTCTAAAACGCTTGTTTCTGCTGTTCTCCACAGATATATCAGCTCTCTGCAGTGAGCCATGACCAGTTCTACAGCGACCTTTGAGGTCTCCAGGACGATGAGGACCTGCAACAACAACTTACCTGGACTGCACTACTGCCATTAAGATGACACCCATCACCCAAAAGTCAGCTTCTGACTACAAATTATTCAGGACATCAAAGCTGTTAGCTAAGATGGTCCAGCCTCATAACTACTCCAGCCAGGGCTTCAAACAAGCCCTGCACTTTCCCGTCACATCGAGACTATCTCACCAAGATAGGACAGATTTTCTCCAAAGTTGTCAAATACAAATGGACTAGACATGGTAAATGTAATTTTTACCTGACAATTGTTCTTATTGTATATAGTTTACTACATTAGAGTTAAAACCTTTCCTTTTTTACTTAGGCAAAAAAAAGGGGGGGAGGGATATTGCAGGCTATTTGATCTCACTGACACTCTGAGAATGCTGCCATTAAAGTCTAACCTTGAATCAGGGGCACAGTTAGAGACCGGTTGACCAGAAGTAGCCATGGAGGTTTTGGAGGACTCGGGATACATACAGAGACACAGGAAACAGTAGAGAGGAACTTAGAAAGATCTGCAGCCCTTTCGGATTGGGGAAGAAGAGAGAGGAAGGTCACTGATTATTTCTTTGATCAATCAGCCCCCCCCCAAAAAAAAACAACCACTGTACAATCTCATCAGCTTTCCCTCTCGACTTCCTACTAGTATTTTCCTTCCTTTTGTTGGTTTTGAGACAGGGTCTCACTATGTCGTACAGCCCATCCTCCAGCTCACAGTCCCCCTTCTCTCTCTGCCTTCTAGACTCTGGGATTATCAGTGTCACCACACCAAGTTCTCTGTCCCTCAACTCCCATCTATTTTAAAAACATCAAAAATAACAACAAAGCCTCCTGAGCCCCATTGTTGTGGGACATTTGCCCTCCTCCCTTCCTGTCCCAGCCACTGGTCAGTCACATCCTGCTCACTCCCAGCCTACGCTGACAGACCTTCAAGAGATGGCTTCTGACAAGGCCCCCAGAGCGCATCATTACCTAATTCAGCCGCGGCCTAGGCTTTCCTATCTGCATTTACATTTGTAAATTATTTCCCTTCTAAAGGCTGAGTACAGGGGCCTGGAGAGAAGCATTGTGTCCTTGGCACCCAGTTTCGGGAAGCTTGGCATCTTTTATTGCTTTTATTATTACTTGACATTATTATTATTATCTTGACTTCATGTGTACACATTCTCCTTCTATCTACAGAGAAGTGCAGGTGAAGTAAGGAAGAGGCATTTGCTCAGCCAGTCAGCAGATTCTCTCCGCAAGGCGCACAGGGCTGTGACAGCCAGCTTAGCCCTGGAGAGCAGCTGTATAAACTGAAATACAAAAGGCTTCTCCAAAGCTGCACTAAATTAAGTCTGTTACTCCACCAGTATACACAAATTATGTGATGCCGCTACCATATTATTTTGATTTGTATTAATTTGTCTTATTGTACCACAGATGGACAGTGGGAAAATGCCATTCTCAAGTTCCATACACTAATTTACAAACAAAAATGGAAGACTTTTAGAAGCCCAAAAAAGTCCGTGTTGCTCTAACACCTCAATGCTGTATCTTATGTCACCGCCTTCTGCAAACCAAGTTTCTGGAAGACTATACTCCATAGCTCACTGGCTGTACAATTTAGTCAGAGCGGGTGCAGTGTGCATGCCTGTCATCACAGCTACATGTTTGGGGTGGGGGGGTATGCAGAAACAGAGAAGTGATTAAAACTAGGGTACCACTGAAGGCCAAGTAAACTGCCAGAGACCACACATTTAACAACAACAGCAGCCACAACCACTAACCTTTACTGATTATAAACCAACTCACTTGATCTTCACAACCACCCTGTGAGGTAGATGCATTATCCCAGCTTCAAACATAAGGAAACTTCTGGGTTGTTCACACTGGGGTGGTAAAGAGAGGATTAGGAGTTCAACGGCACCCTGGGCTATACAGCAAGCACAAAGCTAACCTGGGCTACATAAATCCTTGTCTCAAATAAGAAAACAATTGAGGAAACTGAAGCACAGAGAGGCTTAGTAGCTGGTCCACTTCCCAAATTAGGAAGTGGCATGGCCAGCACCTGCACCCAGGAGTCCAGAAGGGAGGCGTGGCACTAGGGGAGGAGCTTGGCTCTGGGGTAAGCTTTGTCTTTCTAGCCTGCTCCAAAAATAATCTGGCCTCTCAATCATTTCCCTGTCATTTCCCCCTGGCAGACAGCCGATGGCCACCTCCCTCGGTGACGCTCAGTGACGTATGCTTCTGCTGTCTCCCCCAGATCTCTTCAAACGGGGTCCAGGACAGGGATGTGCCCTCTTCTGCCGTCACTATTTTCCTATGGAGTCAGGACACCTGGACTGCTATGGCAACTCAAGAACATGAAACACGGAAGCTGCCACATACAAGACGTATGCCATGCAGCATGGTTGGCACTGTTTCCACAGCTGGCATGAAAAACAAAGGATTCGCGGGGCCTATGAATAGTGAGAAGGTTTTTATAGGGTTCATTATCACGACAGATTCAGAACCTTAGACAAGAAAATCAAATAGGGGGCTGAAGAGATGACTTAGTGGTTAAAAGCACCGGCTGCTCTTCCAAAGGACCCAGGTTAAATTTCCAGCGCATACACACACACACACAGAGAGAGAGAGAGAGAGAGAGAGAGAGAGAGAGAGAGAGAGCGAGAGAGCAGCTCACAGCCATCTGTAACTCCAGTTATAGGGAATGCAGTTCTTTCTTCTGACCTCCACAGGGTGCAAGCATACACTTGATGCACAGACATGCATGCAGATCAATCATTCATAGACATACAAACACATAAACAAAATTTAAAATAAAAACAACAAACAAAATTCAACAGAAAATAAGTGTCTTCCCTTCAAGAAATGTCAGAAATTTGTTCCAACCTTGAGGTTTTAGCTAGTGAATACTGACAGCCCCAGTTACTTGGAAAAAAGAATTGAGAGAGAGAGAGAGAGAAAGGAGAGATGAAGCTTTAAGACCCTCCTTCCACCCTCTTTCCTCTCTGCCATGAAGGTGGCATGAATGTCCTGGCGGATGCTCTCAAGAGCATCCGCAAACTTGGGGTCCTCAGTAGGCCTTGCTCCAAAGTCATCAATGGATTCCTAACTTCGATGATGAAGCATGGTGACATTGGAGAATTTGAAATCAATAATGAGAGCTGGGAAAATTGTGGAGTTCGCAGTCAAGTTGATCAAGTATGAGGTGTTGTGAGCCCTAGATTTGATGTACAACCCAAAGACCTGAGGAAAAAATGGCAGAATAATCTCCCATCATGCCAGTTTGGCTTCACTGGACTATCAACCTCAACTGGCATCATGGACCACAAGGAAGCAAGAAAAAACACACATGTCTTAGTGTCCCATTGCTGTGAAGAGACACCATGATAGCAACTCTTATTTGGTTTTGTTTTGTTTTGTTTTTTGAGACAGGGTTTCTCTGTGGGCTTGGGACCTGCTCTGGAAATCACTCTGTAAACCAGGCTGCCCTCAAACTCACAGAAATCCACCTGCCTCTGTCTCCCAAGTACTGGGATTAAAGGCGTGTGCCACCACTGCCTTTAAGGTGCACTATGACAACTCTTATAAAGGAAAAATGTCACTGGTTCTGGCTTACAGTTCAGAGGTTTAGCTCGTTATCATCACAGCAAGAAGCATGGAAGCACACAGGCAGCAGACATGGCGCTGGAGAAGAAGCTGAGAGCTCTGCATCTGGATCCACAGGCAGCAGGAAGAGAGAGTAACACTGGTCCTGGCTTGAGAGTTTGAAACCCCAAAGCCCACCCCCAGTGACACACTTCCTCCTATAAGGCCACACCCACAATCCCTGTCAAGTAGCATCACTCCCTAATGACCAAGCATCCAAATATGAGCCTATAGGGGCCATTCCTATTCAAACCACCATAACACAGAAGAGAAGATCCTGGGACTGACAGATGTCTGTAACCCCAGCTTCAAAAGTTAAGGCTACCCAAAGTCTGAGGCAAAGTTCAAGGCTGGTTGGGTTACACAGTGAGACCCTTTCCCTTCCAAACATCCTGAAGAAACAAGAAACCAACAGGTTATGAGAGGTGTGCACATACAGCATGAAAGCTACATGCTCTGTGTTCATTTGACCAGCCTCAGGCTTTCTTCCCACAGTGTGGACTCCACACCAGGCACCGTGAAGAACAGGCCAGACTACAAGAGACTCAGTCTCGAAAAATCAGTATTCAGAGTCACATTAAAACTCACAGTTGGAGTCACTGATCGGCGGCACAAAGTGTGCTTGCACAACATCCTGGGCTTGATCCCCCACATCAGAAAAAAATTTTAAAATATTTTTCAGCTGGGTGGTGGTGGCACAGGCCTTTATTCCCTGCACTCGGGAGGCAGAGTTCGAGGTCAGCCTGGTCTACAGAGTGAGTTCCAGGACAGTCAGAACTGTTCCATAGAGAAACCCTATCTTGAAAAACAAAACAAAGCAAAATTTTAAATATTTTTTTTAAGAAACAAGTTAAGCAATTCTGAAAGGTGAAAGAAAGCTAGCATTTATAATTACCAACTAAAACCACGAGACAGTCTTTTCTTATTACCTGACTTTCCAAAACAAATAACAACAGAACTGAGGGACATGGTTTTTCCTCACATGAGAAAATAAAACAACTGAAAGATCTGGAAAGCAGAAGCCCAGCCGGGATGCGGAACTGAGTGTGGGAAGCCCCGCAGGTGTCACCTCTTTAAAGCCACCAATACTACAGATGACAGACTGCTCCTGTCTGTCACAGCCAGGCAACTGAGATTCAAGCACAAATCTCACTTGGCCCCTCCTTAAGCTTCTTAGTCAATCAGCACCTGGCTTTCTCTGTCTCCTCCAACAGGGCAGGGCCTACATCATCACCACCGCTGACCAAACCTCTTCCAGCCCACCAGAGCAGCTTTGTCAGCTAAAATACAGAGTCAAAGGGTCAGAGAGAAACAGCGCATGTGACTCTACTAGCCCCTGAGTTTCACACGGCTGACTTGAAAGAATTAGAGGGTAATTCAATTTATTTATATATTTATACATAGCTATATTAGTATATATGTGTGTGTGTGTGTGTGTGTATGTATATATATTACAGATACTAGAGGAAAACACAAAGAACACAGTTCTCCACTATGAAGCTGACACCCACCAAGTTAGGTTAGATCACAACAGCAACTCAAAGTGTCAATGGCTACAACAAATGGATGAACTTGCCGACACATAACTGCAAATGTAGCTACATTTAACTATTAAATGTAGTTACAGGGGCATCTAATTGTAAAACGTTAGCTGGGAGCCAAGTGTGGAACACACCTACAATCCCAACACTCGGGAGGCCGAGGCAGGGGACTACCACAATCTTGAGACCAACATGGGTTACACAGCAAGTCTGCCTCAAAAACAAAACACTCGTGCGGACATGGTGGCACCTTGTGTAATGTCGCACTTTCGTGGTGGCAGAGACAGAAGCACTGCAAATCTGAGAGGCAGAGCAGCTACCCAGCCAGACCCTGACTCAAAATACTTCTCAATTACCTATAAAAGAATCAAAGAAAAAAAAACTGTAGTGATGTCTCATTTTTATGTTAATAAATAAAGTTTGACTGAAGATCAAAGAGTAAAACTGGTCAGCCTTACAGCCCAGGCAGTACTGACACACACCTTTAAATCGCAGTAGCCATACTAGCTTGCCACAGAAACCAGGCAGTAGTGGTGCACGCTTTTAATCCCAGCCCCAGAGAGGAACGTAAGACGAGAGGAGACAGCTCTCAGTCACAGTCTTATTCTGAGATTCCTGGAGGCAGGATCACCATTTCCAAAAGAGGTAAGAGCCAGTGGCTGGCTGTTTTACTTTTCTGACCTTCAGGATGAACCCCAATATCTGTCTCTGGGTTTTTATTAATCGTGTTACAAAAAAAACATCAAACAGAAGAATTTATTGAAGCAGTAAACAGCTAGAGAAATGAAGTGTCTAGGGTACAAAGCTCTGTGCTCAGAGTTGCAAATACAAACCAGGCTGAGCTAGCCAAGAGACTGACAATACCCTCAGAAAACACAAACTTGGACAAAGACTCTAAGGAAACACTGGTCTGCAGCAAGGGGAAGGGCAGAGGTTGTGAGATCACAGGCCAAAGATAGCAGCCTGGGTCAGGAAGTTACAGAAGGGGAGTGAGGAAGTGATACTTCCATTGAGATCAAAGGGACAAAGGAATTCAGCCAGGGGAAGGAAGGGAGGAGGCACACTGGGAGCCAGAAGGCTCAGAAACGCAAGAGTGTGGACACAGAGTTCAGTGTGGCTCTGGAATCAAATGGAATGAGGTGCCAGGGACTACATAATGAGATCCTGTCTCAAAAAAAAAAAAAAAAAAAAAGGCTAATAGTATCAACCAATATTTAAGATCTATGTGTAAAACATCAAAATCTTTCACAAAGGCATAAGCAAATTATGAAAAAAAGTATATTAGAGGAAGGCAACATAAAACATTATAGATTACCAAATATTCCCAATTTATTTACAGAATAAATACTTCCAGCCATGCAGTGGTGGCGCACACCTTTAATCCCAGCACTTGGGAGGCAGAGACAGGAGGATCTCTGTGAGTTTGAGGCCAGCCTGGTCTACAAGAGTTAGTTCCAGGACAGGCTCCAAAAGCTACAGAGAAACTCTGTCTCAAAAAACCAAAATAATAATAATAATAATAATAATAATAATAATAATAATAAAATAAATACTTACACCAAAACCTAACCTAAACTCTTAGAAAATACTGAAGGAGGGGCTATGCAGATGGCTCCATTGGACACAGGAGAGCCTGAGTCAGGATCCCCCGCAGCTACATAAACCCATGAAGTGGGTACAGACTAGAACCCCAGCGCTGGAGAGGCAGAGCCTGCAGATCCCAAAATCTCTCTAGCCAGATGAGCTCCAGGTTCAGTGAAAGACGCTTTCTCCAAACATGATAGAAAGGAATGCATACACCCTACAGAACCTCAGGCCTCCCCTCTCGCTGGAACAGACATCTGCGCATGCTACACAGACACTTACCGCACACACAGAAGGAAAGGATAAAGAGATCCTGACTACCACATGTGAAAATAAATAAACACGCCAATAGAAAGAGTCATATTCCTGCACCATGGAGGCAGAGGCAGCTAAAGGATCAGGAGTTCAAGGGCATCATCAGCTGCATGTTAGAGTCCAAAGACAGTTGGGATATATAAAAACTACCCCGACCTGCCTCTGTCTCCTGTCTCCTCTGTCTCTGTCTCTGTCTCTGTCTCTGTCTCTATAATACACACACACACACACACACACATACACACACACACACACACACACACACACACACACACACACACGTGAGGTCAGAGGACAATTTGTGGCAGTAGGTTCTCTCCTTCCACCACGTGAGTCCCAGGGATAACTTAGGCCACTGGGCATGGGGACAAGCGACTTTACCCACCAAACTGGCCTAGCTCAAAACAGAAAAACCTTATCACTGTTTTTTTTTTCTTTTATCAATTTGTAACTCCACATTTGTTATTCATTTGAAAAGCACAAGAAGGAAGGTACCATATCTGTATAAGTCACTGTTTACCAAGTACCTGCGGTGCCTAGCAGAGGCAGAATAGATTCGATAAGCACCCATTATCTGTTGAGTGAGTGAAGTAAGCTTTGGGAGATAACAGGTCATTCAACAAGCAGCATCCAGACACTGAAAAACAAAAGACCTAATTTAGCGTATACCCTACGAGACTCCAACACAACTGCCAGATAATTTGTTTGTGGAGGCTTGTTTGTTCTGGAACGGGGTAGTATACAGCCCAGTTGACTTCAAACTTACTCTGTGGCTAAGGGCAATCTTTAGCTGCTCATTCTCCTGCCACCATCTCCCAAGGGCTGGGATTATAAATCCACGCCACCACAGCCAGATTTGATGCAAATATTTTTAATTCCAAACAAACAAGGCGAATCTATGTGAGTATGTACCGAGGAGAGGTCCGTAGACTCTGCAGGGCTCAGTCTGTGCATGCCCAGCTTATGGACTGCCACAGGCACTTGCCTGTCACATGGGGGTTGCTCCAACAGAGATCACCAAAGCTGAAAGAAAAGCAGGATTCTAGTCTAGAATGTTCTCTCTCTTCAGGTCAAGGGTTGACAAGGTTTGTTTGCAGAGCCCTAAGACAGATGGGTTGTCTAAACCTTGAGTTTCTCAGCTGTGCTACAAGCCTGCTGATTATGTTCCACCCCTTGGTACCGCAGGGACCAGAACTGGGGCACACAGGTCTGTGCTTCTGACCAAGGAGCGCGTTATCTTCAACAGGGTATAAAGGTAAGGCTCTGAGGTTTTCTAACTACAACAAAAGTAAACAAAGGACCTATGACTAGGCTGGGTGTTGTCATACACCTGCAAACCCAGTACTTCACAGGTTAAGGTCACAGGTTCTCAAATTCGAAAACAGCAAAGGCCACAGGACAAGACCCTACAAGGAGTAGAGAGAAAGAAGAAGGCGGGGGAGGTTAGACAAAGCAACAGAAAAAAAAAAATGGGCAAATGCCTTAAAAACGCATGTCACAAATAATGAAAGAGCCTATTTAAGTGTCCAGTAAGCATATGCAAAGGTGCTCAGCAACAATCGTAAGAACTGAACTCCCCAGGGAAAAGGCCGCCCCGCTACATAGAATTCTGCAAAGCTGGGTGGCGGGTTAGTGGCTGTAGAGAGCTGGAATGCTGCAGCTCCAGAGCCGGGTTATCCTGGGTTATTTCTAGTTCCCTTGGCTTTAGGGAGCTGGAATGCTGCAGTTCCAGAGCTGGGTTATCCTGGGTTATCTCTAGTTCCCTTAGGATCACTCACGGCTCCTCAGTGTCTGACCTGCCCTCCTTATGACAAACCTTTGGAACGTATTAACAGACCACTAGCCTTCACCAAGCCAGAAGCTAAGAATGGCCTCCATTCTCCTCTTTGCTGTAGCCAGCCCTCTGCCATGCTTTGAGTGAGGATGGCCCTCATAGACTCATATATTTGAATGCTTGGTCCCAGTTGGAAGAAACAGTTGGGAACATTAGGTGTGGCCTAGGGGTAGACTTTGAGGTTTCAAAAGCCCACAGTGTTCCCAGTCAGTGTCTCTGTATCTATCCATCTCTGTCTCTGTCTGTGCCCCTCTCTCTCTCATGCTTGTGACCCAAGATATTGTATATTCTCAGCTTCCGCTCCAGAGCCATGCCTGCCTGCCTAAAATCAAAGGCTTTCTTTTATAAGTTGCCATGATCACGGTGTTTTGTCACAGCAAGCAAAAATCACCTGGAAATTATGTGATTATAAAATGTCAGATGTTGAGAACACAGCTGGTTTGTGAGAAGGGACAGGCTAAATTCAAAATAAAATCAAGGGTCTATTGTGCCCAGTACTTTCAAATACCAACATATTTGAAGAGCACCTTAATTTACCTACAACTTTCTTCTGTAACTATAAAAACAACATGGAACCATTGCCACATTGGAACATGGTATTTGAGGCAATTTAAATCCATGTTCCCTGGGCCATCACTACTCATATTGGGCTCCAGAAGAAACTATTTCTTACTCACTTTGAAGTGAGAGCTGTGTTTTTCATCAACACTAGTCATCAGGGGAAAGACAAACAAAATATATAATAAATATTGGAACATATTTATTAAAGTGGCTAAAATACTTTTAGAAATAATATATAGTTGTTATAATATATATAATATATATATAATAATATAGTTGTGTGAACTAAAATCTCACGTAACACTAGTAAAAACATGACTTGAGAAGCTAGGAGTGCTAGCTCACACTTGCAATTCAGTGCTCAGGTGACTGAGGCAGGAGGATTCTGACCCTAGAACTTGGGAGGTGGGAGCAGGTAGATGAAGAGTTTAAGGTCAGAATCAACTACAAAGTAGGGGAGGGGAGTCATTTGCTAGATACACCTAGGCTGGTGCCTGGTCCTAGCTACTGATAAGGCTAGGGAGGAGAACTGCTTAAGTCATAAGTTTGAGATCTGTCTAAGAGACACAGGAGACTCTGTCTCAAAGGAAGGAAGGGAGGGAGGGAGGAAGGGAGGGAGGGAGGGAGAGAGGGAAAGGAAAAGAAACAAATGAAAAAGAAAAAACCAGGTGGGTGTGGTGGTACATGCTTGTAACCCCCAGCACTCAGGAAGCTGAGTCAGGAAGACAGACACAAGTTCTAGGCCAGTCTTGCTTGTATAACAAGTTCCAGGATAGCCAGGAGTAAATTTAAAAAAATATATACTACCAAACAAAAACTGTGGTATAGTAAGTCACAGGCACTTACTTAGCGGGAGAGTGACAGATCCCTACATATGAAGGAAACGTTAACTCTGGATTACTTCACTGAACATTATGTTGAGACTTCACAAACACAACGTTCAGTGACACAATCCAGAATTGCATTCCTATTTTAGTTTGCTTCCTATCGCTGTGACAAAACACGGGCCAACTTCAGGAGGGAAGGGTTTATTTGCTGTACAGGCTCCAGTTAAGAGTCCAGCATCAGGAGAAGTCAGGGCAGGAACTGAGGCAGAGACCACAGAGAGCTGCTTACTGGCTTGGTCCCCTTGTTCGTTCAACCACATTTCTTATACAGCCTAGGACCTCTTGCCAAGAGAAGCGGCCTCCTTCATCAATTACCAATTAAAATATGCTCCAAAGGCATAGCCATGGACTGTGATCTAATGGATGTAATTCCTCAATTGGGGTTCCTTCTCCCCAGGTCTCTCTAGTCTGTGTCAAAACCAAAAGCAGGCAGCACATAAATCAACCAATAGTAATATAACTCAGGGGTCAAGAGCCTCTGGGATGGGGTGGGAACAATCAAAGCCTCAGGACGTATAAATATTCTTTCTTTTTCTGAAAGCCAAGGGTGGCGGTATGCACCTGTAGACAGACAGCACTCAAGGAACTCAATCAGGTTGCTGTGGTCAAGGCCAAGTTTCACAGCACAGTGAGTTCCAACTAGTGTACATAACAAGACTCTCAAAGAAAAAAGGAAAGACCTGAGTTATCTACAGAGGCTCCATGGGTGATCTTAGAAAATCTGAATTAGCTTAGCAGCTCCCACCGGTCATCCATGCCCTGGGCACTGGGGAGGCTAAGACAATAGAATCTTGCTTGTTCCAACAAGGTGGGCCAGTTGGCCTTGCTCAAAAAAGCAAAAGAAGAAACACTGAAAGTCGCTTTCTAGAATGCAAATCACTGAGTCAGAGGATCTCTGTGGCACGGTTAATCTTAGCCTTCTCTAGAATTCAGACAGCTTCACCATTCTGGGGAACTGATGAACCGGTATGCCCACTGACTGACAGCCACTGGCCCTGGAGCTTTGCTAGCAGAGGCTCAGTTTATTGCTGGCACAGCCACACATTTCTGACAGCTTTCAAAGGGCTGTCTCGTAAACAGACATTTGAATCTAGGCAGTGAACAACAAGGAAGACACACACTAATCAGCCCCATTCCAAAGATGAGGAAATAGACCCAGAGTGGAATCAAGATGGCGACCAAAGCTCTCCAGGTCACGTGTTAGCGGTCACCTGAAGTCACACGTGTCCACTAGTCCTAAGTTAGAACTAATGGAAAAGTCTTCAAAGTGCCAGTTACAGAATGAAGAAGCTTCAGTTCCTCACAAGAGGAAAAACACATGCTTAGTTAAATGAAATCAAAACTCTATAAGGCATTCGATTTCTAGTTTAAAATGTTTACCCAACTGCGGTGAGAAAAATGCACAATCAGGAAAAGCACGTTTACTATTTCTAAAGGGCTGGATTAAAATTTCAGCTGTAAACTTCATTACTGTAATTAGATTTTTAATGCATATTTATTAAACATCATTCAAATACTGTGTACAAATTATTCCTGAGTTATTTGTACATTTGCGTTGATTCCAGCGAACCGTCAACAGTAGCCACTGACCAGTGATGTCCTGCTACAGTGGCAGAAGCTTATCCTGGGTCAGAGGCAGCTCTTTCATGTTCTGATACGTCCTAATCATACCCAAAAGATAAATATGCAGTTTCTTTTTTGAGAACTGAAATGGTCATGAAGGACTCAAAAAGTCAAGCCTTCTCGGTGACATTAAAGACCTGTGTTTGATTTGCTGATGAGGAAACGAGGTGCAGAATAAAGAAAATCAAATCTTAATTAAACTCTTTCTTTAGAAAAACAACATAAGCCATCATCAAGGGACGCATCTCACGGTGATTTACTTTATTTATAAAAGGCTGATTTAAGGGCTTTAAAAGGGTGCTTTTGATTTAAATAGAAAAATTATGAAAATTAAAACTAACTGCTTCCTGGTTATCATTCTTTTCCTTTAGAAGGTAGTTAATGTTAAACATGCCAATGTGTATAACATTACAAAAGGAAAAAAAAAACAGTACTTTAAATTTCATGATAACAAATCAGTAAAATCCTGCCTAAAAATCTGAATAAAACCATTCTGAAGTAATCACGGTTACAGCCCAGCATACTGAGTAACTCCTTAGTATTCACCCAGCTCACACACTATTTGATAATGAGACCTGAGAGATCTCTTTTCTTTCAAACGATAAAGAAAATGACTGATGTCTTTGTTGTGTTGTTTGATTGAGGCAGGGTCTCCTGCAACCCAGACTGGTCTCAAACCTTGCTTCGGCTCTTACTGCCTCCACCCTCGGCATGCTGGGGTTACAGTGTGTGCCCCCACATTCGGTCTCATGAGGTAGCAAACCCAGGCACTGAGCATGCTAGATAAGCACTCTACCTACTGAGCTACGTTCCCAGTCCCAGTCTATTTAAAACTGGAAGGACTCATCCACATATAGATGAGGATTTTAAAATGGAGTCTGCTGGAGTTACATTTAAAATAGAAGGTGTATTATAACCCTATGAGAGAACTACCATAAGAATTACATGTTCATGGATGTAGTTGGATGACACTACACTAAGTGAAACACGCCAGGCACAGAAAGACAAATGCTGCTTACTGCATGTTCTCACTTATACATGGAAGCGAAAATTGATTTCCAGAGATGTAGGGCATTGAAGAGTTGGCACGCGATAGGCTAAAGACGAAGGGGGACAGAGGAAGGGCAGGCAATGGGTATCGAAATACAGAGGGGATGACTACAGTTTAAAACAATTTACTATGCATCTTATTAAGATGTCATAGAGGGGAGTTGGAGGGGTCCCAGCAGAAATAGTGATAAATGTTGAAGGAGATAGGATTGGTAATTGTCTTGGCATCATCATTACACAATCTACCTATGTATCCAATTATTACACTCTACACCATAGATGTGCACTACTGGAAATGAGTTTTTAAAAGACAAGAACAAGAAGAAGAAGAAGAAGAAGAAGAAGAAGAAGAAGAAGAAGAGGAGGAGGAGGAGGAGGAGGAGGAGGAGGAGGAGGAGGAGGAGGAGGAGGAGGAAGAAGAAGAAGAGGAGAGGAGGAGGAGGAGAGGAGGAGGAGGAGTACTTCAACTGACCAAGAAACTTCCTCCCTGCCAGCTAGCCCTCATTAGTGCTGGAGGCTATACCAGCCACTAAGAAAGAAAAGACATCAATAATTGCACCCACAAGATGTGACTGGGGTAGTGGTGGCATAACTGTCATGGGAGTAACCAACTACTTTCTTGTTGAATCTGATAGGAGGGAATTCATGCCTGGTACTATAAATCTAGTCAAAAGCTGTAAGGGGAGGGTCACCAGAGCAGGGCAGAAGTTGAACCTACTACTATTGTTTTGATAGATAGCCATGTTGTCAAACTGCCTTCTAAATATGTTCGTTTATACCCATAAATTAGTGCTACTCTCAACCTTGGTCAGAAAGTTTCTTTTTTGCGGTTGATGGTGGTTAGTGCAGATCACAATGAGCTGAGAGTAACGTGCTGAGAGTAAGACTGGTAAGTGCTCAGCCCTAAGTGGACATCTCCTACCCACTCCCAAATACATAAGTGCTCAGCCCTAAGTGGACACCTCCTACCCACTCCCAAATACATAAGCTCCACCAAGGTTCAGCGAGCCTCAAAGAGGAAGAACAAAGAGCCAGAGGATGGGGATGTGTGCTAGGAAACACTGTATATGACATGGCTGTTGCACGCAAGAATTCAGATACCCAACACCCAAGTGTGAATGGGGGGGGAGGACGACCCACAGGACCCTACCTCTGTCTGAGGAGTTGGGAGCAGTCGGTGGCTGCTGAAGGAAGGAGAACATTTTTCTTTGATAGAGTAGCCACTGGTAGTTGTCCATTCCCTAGGGTCCGCCCCACACCATGTTCATGTAGGCAACACTTGCTGGGGTATAAGAAAAAAATAAAGCTGAGCATAGTGTCACACGCCCTTAATCCAGCATTTGGGAGGCAGAAGCAAGCAGATCACTAGAAATATGAGTCCAGCAAGGTCTATACAGTGAGTCCCAGAACAGCCAGAGGTCCACAGTGAGACCCTGTCTTGAAAACAACAGCAGCAAAAACAAAACAAAAAAGAAAGAAAAGAGGGGACAAGGTGTAAGGGGGTCATAATGGGAGAGCCAGGAGGAATAGAGATCAAAACACACTGTATACTTTAAAAAAGAATTCCATGTCCAAGCTCTGTCACTTCATAACTGAAAACTGCCACCTGGGAGACAACACAGACGGGAAACATGCTGATAAGAGTAGCCTCTGCAATGACAGCAACAACAGAAGACACTGGAAGAGAGAGCCAGAGCCCACAGATGGCTCAGCAGGTAAAGGTGCTGCCTGCATGTGCCCGACTACCTGAGTTCGATCACTGGGACCCATATAAAGACAGAAGGAGAGAACCGACCCCACAAAGTTGTCCTCTGAGCACCACGTGTGGGTCACAGCTCGTAAACCCACAAATACCACACACACAATGCATTAATAATATAGCTTAAAGAAGAATCAGTACAGTGTGATGTGCTTAAGAGATTCATACAGCACTCAGGAGGCAGAGGCAGGTGAATCTCTGAGTTCGAGGCCAGCCTAATCTACAGAGAGAGCTCCAAGACAGTCGGGGCTACACAGAGAAACCCTATCTCGGGAAACCAAAAGAAATAAGAGTGAACATGAATATTCTTAATACTCATAATACTCATAATAAATGCTAATGGATTTGAATTGTTTCACATACAAGTGGTCACCAAACTGAGAAATACGAAGTACGTCCACGGGGCTAGTGTAAAAGCATAAGACCTGCCCTCAGCCCCCAGCTCTCACGTAGAAAGCCTGGCTTGGTAGTTGGTCCATGTTGACAATCCAGTGCTGAGAAGGGGGCAAGTGGATCCTGCAGGTCACACTGGCCAGCCAGCCAGGCCTACTCAAGAGATCCGTCTCATGACACCCTTTCTCAAAAAATCAGTGGATGGATCCTGAGAAACAATACACAAAGTCAACCCTTGGCCTCCACTTGCATACACACACACACACACACACACACACACACACGCACACACGCACACATGCACGCATGAAATAAGTCCTAAAATTACTTACACTACTAATAATTCTATCAAGACACAGGGTGAAACCAGTGCTGCTTCCACTCCCACTGGGAAGATCTCTTACATTCATGTGCTGAAGACGACACTGTGAGCTGAAGGTAAGAAGGACTTACCATCTACTAGCAATGCCTCAAAATAAAGCGTGTGCTTCACCAAAGAGGAACCATGAGATGTGGCCCCCGTAGTCCCTTGCCTCTAAGAAACACACTTTTTCTAGGCTAGCTTAAATAAAGCAGAATTTTAGACAGAAAATTTTGTATTTGGGGAAACCTAGAAATGCCCTCCTTTTTGGTGTGCACCCTAGTTCTCCATGTCTTCCCTGCTCTTCATGTAGGCCCCATCTTTCCAAAACATGTAAGTCTTCCTTGGGACTCACTTTTTCCACTTCCCACTCTACCTGCCCAGGTAAGTCCTCCATTCTGATTCACACTGCTGCCTATTTCTCCTTCCCTCTTACATCCCACAGCTCACTGGGCTCACCTGCCCGGTTCCATCACATACCCCAAGTTTAAAGTCAAAACCAAACCTTGGGACTGCGGAGATGGCTTAGTGGTTCTAAGTGCTCGTAGCTCCTCCACGAGACCTGAGTTGTTTTGTACAGAAATTTTAAAGCCAAAAACTGGAATTGCTCCTTTTGGGTTCCTTTTCTGTTTTGACTTAGTTTCCCTTAAGTAACCCAAACTAGCAACTCCACATTGATAGGAACAGCTTTTCCTTATTGTCTCTTGCAGAACTGTCACTTCTGCCAAGTGGCCATTTCTGAATTCCCTCCTGGCCACCCAGGCCACCATAGCAATAAAGTAGGCCTAGTTAAACTGCCTTCTCAACTATTTGAACTTCCTTCCAAGGTCCCACCCTATCTCAATCCCCGATGCCAGCATCCTGATGTTTCCAGGCAGCCCCAGGAACACGAGTGCAGAAACAGATCTGACCACAGCTCTTCCAAAGAAAGCTCCAGTATCTCCCTAAGCTTGGCCAGCTCCCATGGCATCCACAGCTCCCTGAAACCAACGGCAGCTCCCCAGCTCCCATCCCAGCTTCATCCCTGGCTGCTCTCCCTGGGAACCGTAAGAACCAGTAAGGGTCATATGCTGTTCTCTCCATACTTGGCAAAAAAAACAAACAAACGAAACTCAGAGTGCAAGAAAGAAAGAAATGATTAGCAGGCTGCCTAGAATATAGAAAAGGCTCAGCTGGGCCTGGTGGCTCACACCTGTAACCACAGCTGGGTGGCCAAGACATGGGGATTGCAAGTATGAGACCAGTTACTAAACTACATAGCAAGTGAGTTCCAGGCCAGCTCCAGCCAAGGCCCTGGTTCAAATGTGTGTGTGTGTGTGTGTGTGTGTGTGTGTGTGTGTGTGTGTGTGTGTATATAATTTGTTAAAAAAAAGAAAAGAAAAGAAAGGGCTCATCACATATTAGCTATCAAATGTTAGGTACGTAATTCTATCTCCCTCCCAAGGGCTAGGACCCAATTCATCTGTACATCCCTTTACATTTAGCATAAAACTTAAACTGAATTAACAATGTTGTCACATTTCTACCCATACCCTAGCTAACATAAGTTTGTTGTTGTTATTGTTAGGTGTTTGTTCGTTTGCTGAGACAGAGCTGGACTTGAACTCACTATGTAACTCAGGCTGGCTCAAACCTGCTATAACAATATGATCAAGCAACAAGGGTTATGATTACTACCTGAGCCCCCAAGTCCGGATAGCCACTGCCATCTAATAAAAATCTTCCTTTTAACCATTAAGAGATTTAAAACTAGCCAGGCAGTGGTGGCACAAGTCTTTAATACCAGCACTTGGGAAGCAGAGGCAGGCAGACCTCTGTGAGTTCGAGGCCAGCCTGGTACATAGAGTGAGTTCTAGGAGAACCAGGACAGCCAGAGCTACACAATGAAACCCTGTCTTGGGGCGAGGGGAGGTGGTGGTAAAACTTACATGTTAAATGAAGATTTACGGAGACCTAAAGAAAACAGGGAATGAAATCAATCGAGTAAATTACAGGAAATATCAAAATTCACCTAACGGAAAATTAGATAGATATCCCAAAATAAAATCCATAAACTTTTCAAGGTTGAGTTTACAAAATGGCTGAGCCAGGCCTCACATTAAAGTAACCCAAAACATTAAAACCAAAATTAAAGGAGTTAAAGAAATGGTTCCATGATTAAGAGCACTGGTTGCTCTTGCAGAGGACTCAGGCCTGGTTCTCAGCACCCACATGGCAGCTTGTAACTGTCTGTGACTATTGTTCCAGGGGAGCTGACATCCTCCTCTGACCACTACAGCCACTACACATATATGTGGCACACAGACACTCATGCAGGCAAACACTCATACACAGAAAATAAGTGTTAAAAAAAATAATTAAGGGCAGGGTATGGTGGCGCACGACGTTAATCCCAGCACTCAGGAGGCAGAGGCAGGTGGATCTCTATGAGTTCAAAGTCAACCTGGTCTACAAAGTGAGTTCCAGGATAGCCAGGACTGTTACACAGAGAAACACTGTCTTGAAAAAAAAAAAAAAACAAAGAAAACAAAATTAATTAATGACCCACCAGACATGGTGGTGCAGGTCTGCAATCCCAGCTACTCAGAAGAATGAGGAAGGAGGACCACAGGGTTTGAGACCCACCTGAACTCCATACAGAGTAAATTCAAAGCCATCCCAAGATGCAGTTTAGACCCCATCTCCAAACAAAAGTAAAGAAAACTGAGCTGGAGCTCAATGGAAAGGGTTTGTCTAGTGCACGGCTTGACCCTTGACCTTTCGTTCAAGCACAGAAGTGCCCAAAATAAGCAAAAGCCTGCCCTTCCTTTCCTTATATTCTTTTCCATTACTATTTCCTCCCTTTGTTTAAGCCAATGTTTTGCTAAATGAAATTTTAAATAAGAAAATAATGGAAATAAAATAGAAGTGTGAATACTGAGCTTCCTCCCCAGGGGTGGGCAGTTATTTCTCCGTGGGGGGAGGGGCAAGAAAGGGGCAGACTCACGGATCAGATTGAAACTTCAATATTTCTCGTTTAGAAAATGGAAGGGAATATTTTTACTTTAACTCCCCTCCCTCCCTCCCTCTCTCTCTCTCTCTCTCATGTGTGGGTGTGGGGTGGGGGGAGGTGTGGGTGTGGGTGTGTGGGTGAGTGTCTATCAGAGGACAAGTGGTGGGGGCTGGTCCTCTCCTTCCATCATATGCATCCTGAGGATTAAATTCAAGCTTGATGGCTAATAGTTCTAGTATTAATCTCAGTGACTAAAGGAAACATATTTTGAGATGATGAGAGTCAGCATTAACTTACATCCTTCACTAAACCCTGTCACTGTGCTAAGGTATCTAAAGAGGCACTTGAAGATGAGAAAAGGCAACGCACAATTGTGGATGGGAGAAGATCATGACAATAACTTCATTGATTTGAAAATATTTGCCCATCAGATACCAATCACGCTCCTAAGCGCTGAGGAAACAATAACACAGGGCTTGATGTCTAACAGCAGATCAGTGAACATCGAGGTAAAATTAACGCTTCTGGGGAACTGAAGCGAGAGGATCCCAAGTTCCAGGCCAGCCTGCACCACACAGTGAGACCATGTCTCAAAACAATAAATTGGCACACTTGTGGACTTGGCTAGTCAAAATTAATCCATTCATTCATGAACACACAACAACAGAACGAATGAATCGAAACCCAGTGAACAAAAAACAAAAAAACCTGACGCCTCTAGGAATTTGAACATTAAGTACGGGCTCACAGGGTCGGTGGCGTAGCTTTTAAGCCCATTATCAGCCATAAGAACTTGGATGGTGTTGGGTACCCTGATAACTCCACTCTCGCTTACCCCATTCCTCCAAACCAGGCATTTGCACACCTGAGCTCTCCAGCTCTTAGTTGCCATATGGATTGACCTCTGACCCTCAAATAGAAGCTAATCTTGGGGCAGCTGCCGGGGGGAGGGGGTGAGAGGTGGGGGTGGGAATTAGGGATCCTTCAGGACAAAGAGGTGCACAAGGTCAAGGGACACGAACTCTTTCTTCCCTAGGATCCTTAATGCCTGCGAAGCCAGGGGATGCAGCTGGTAATGATCAGGGAGTGGGGTGGCCCCAGAGCCTGCGCGGCCCGCTCGTGACACGGTCACTGACCTTTCCAAAGGGGTTTCCCAGGGCCACGGGCCGGAGGAGGGATTGCGACGGCCCGCGCCCCGCACCCAACACCTCGCCCAGTCAGCCGGCTGCGCGCCGCGGAGCACAGGGTAACCAAGGGCGACCAGGAGGCCGCCATCTTGAGCTCCGTACAGAGAGGAAAACTTTATTGAAAACCAGAAGACCGCGAAGGAGCAGCCGAGTGCCGGGGCGCTCCTGAAGGCCACGCCTGAGAATAAGGGAGCGCTAAACAGAGGTCACCTCAAGCGTAGAACGACAGGAACGCCTGCCCTTCCACGCCTTCCGGTGGCCCCTGGGACTACAAGTCCCGAAAGACAGCGCGTCTCGAGGGGGCGGAGCCCGACAGACGCGGGTGCGTGAGACTTGTGGCCACGCCCCCACCGCAAATCAGCTGGAACCAACTCTCGGCTTCCGCCCCACCCACCAACCCGAGGCTGGAGAAACCAATATAGCTTGTAGAAACTGTTCCCGAACCTTCTAAGTATGCATAATACGTAGGCGGCCCAGTGGTGGTGGTGGTGGTGGTGAGGTCCTTATTTCGTCCAATCCAGTATAATATAGTCTCAGTTTTCTTTCGGTGTCCAACATGGGTCTCTGAAGAGTACCAGAAATGTGATTCTTCCACTTTCTGTTTGAGTTGTTGAATAATAGAGCTAATTTTCAGTATAGCACACGTTCACATTCTTTGAAGGAGTTTATGTGTGGGACAAGAAATCCAATGGCCCCAGAAGGTCAACTGGTGGACGTGGTACTCATGGGATGGTATAAACGGGGAACTTCTAAGTGATCGCCCCTCACTATGAGGTTGGAAAACAAAAGACAAATGGGAAGATTTAACTTTTAGAAGATTTAACTTTTTAAAAAGATTATATTTTTGTCTCGGTGTGTATTGCTGTATTGAAAGCGAGTTCTGTGGAGGCCAGATGTGGGCATTGATCCTCTGTAACTGGCTGGAGTTACAGGCACCTGTGAGCCACCAGATATGGGTGGAACCAAACTCTTGGCGGCAAACGGCACACATTCTTTTAACTGTTGAGACATTTCTCCAGTCCATACAAGAATAACCTTTAACACAAGATGAAGGCGTTCCCACAGGGCGCTGGATATGTAGCTCAGTTTGTGGAGTGTTTGCCCAGTGTGCTTTAAACCCAAGAATACAACTCCAGCACCAGTCTGGGCAAGAATAGCACATGTATGTAATCCGAGCAATTGGGAAGTGCTTACAACAGGATTAGAAATGCAACTGTACTCGCCTTTAATACCAGCACTTAGGAGGCAGAAGCACATGGATCTCTGTTAGTTCGAGGCCAGCCTGGTCTATAAAGTGAGTTCCAGTACAGAGAAACCCTGTCTCCAAAAAAGAAAAGAAAGAGAGTTCGGAGTATAGGAAGGAGAAAACAGAGTTTCCATTGTGTGACCAGAAGAGAGAACACTAAGAGGAATTCCGGGAAGCCAGACCACGGTCACCAGCAGAGAAATTCTCAAGAAACAGGAAAAGGAAGGCAGAATGTGGCAGAGTAATTCTGAGACTTATTTCAGTTAATTTGTCAAAGTAGGTACCCACCATGACAGGAGTGAAGATAGTCTAAAGAGAGACCTTATACCCCACTATTTGGCTATTAGACTATTGAAACAATGGTCCCTAAGAAATTGGGATGTTCCCAAGGGTCTCATGCTGGGAGAAGGAAAAGGCTGAAGCCTGGTGCCAACCGGAAAAGGGAAATGGTCTTCCAGGAAGAGGTTTCACACAGCTCTGGCAGCTTGCTAGACCACTTTGTAGGACACACTAGAGCCAGGACAGTGGTGGGGCAGTGTTGGGCAGAACCACACCTTGACTAGGACAGCTTAGCTGTTCATTACTTCTGCTTAGGATTTAAACCTGAGCCTTAGGTCAGGACCTCAAAGATGGATTTGGCAGGAGGGAGATACTGAGTCGCTTTGTTTCCCTTCCTAATGTATCTATGTTCCCTGCTTTAACTATTCGCTCTCTCTCTCCTTTTGTTTCTGTTGTTGTTTGTTTCATTTGGTATTTTGAATCAGGGTCTCATTCTGTAGCTCAGGCTGGCCTCCCTCAGATTCCCTGTGATCCTCTTGCCTCACCCCACGAGCAAGACGATTAGAGGTGGGATTTGGCCTACGACGACTGGTGGCTGATTCTAGATTATTAAGGCTGCTGAGCTCTGACCTGAGCAACTGTATCCCCTGATTTACACATCTGGCTATGTAGGATTGGTTGTTCTGTTTTGGTTTTGTTTTTCAAGACAGGGTTTCTCTGTGTAGTTTTGGAGCCTGTCTTGAAACTCATGCTGTAGACCAGGTTGGCCTCGAACTCACAGAGATCCGCCTGCCTCTATGACCTGTGTGCTGAGATTAAAGGTGTGCGCCACCACTTCCTGGCACAGCTGGACTTCCAATCCTGACTGTGTAGTTTTAATGTTCGGATAGGAACAATTGTTTCTTCATAACACAGGAAACTTTTTTGCATTAAGATTACTAATTTTAGCGTGACACTTTTTAGGAAACCACTTATTTATTCATTTAGTTAGTTAGTTAGTTTAGTTCTGGGTAATGAAAGACCTTTATAAAAAACCCATGTCGTGAGCTGGAGTGACGGCTCAGCAGTTAAGAGCATTGACTGTTCTCTCAGAGCAGGTGGGTTCAATTCCCAGTACCCACCTGGAGGCTCACAGCCATTCATCTCCAGTTCCAAGAGATCTGATGCCCTCTTCCAGCCGCCTCAGGCACCAGGCGCCTATGTGGTACACAGGCATACATGCAGGCAAGACACTCATACACATAAAATGAATACATTTTTCTAAAAAATAGGTAACTTCAGTCAGGCAGTGGTGGTGCACACTTTAATCCCAGCACTTAGGAGGCAGAGCAGGAGAATCTCTGTGAGTTCAAGGCCAGCCTGGTCTACAGAGCGAGTCCAGGATAGCCAGAACTACATAGAGAAACCCTGTCTTAAAAAGAAAAAAAGAAAGAAAGAAAAAGTAGGTTGCTTCACCTTTGACAGACTTCACACACAAGAGATACTCAGAGGATATTTAGGTACCACTATGACTGTTATGAAAAAAACAATTGCCTTGGTCAGTGAGATTATCCCTTATTAGAGATTCTAATATCTTAATAATTACAGACGTGAAACTGTTAGTCATTTAGTGTCAACTGAGCAAGAATATCTACCAGAATTTCATTGTATGATTGTGCAAGTAGATGGACATGGCAAACTGAGCCTCACTTAGATTAAGCATAATATAATTTAGAGGAAAATAACATAGTTAAACTTTTTTTAAGTTAAGATAAGCAAACCAGTGGGTGGTGGTGGCACATATCTTTAATCTCAGCATTTAGGAGGTCTAGGCAGATGCATCTCCGAGTTTGAGGCCAGCATGGTTTAGATGTTAATCCCACCAGGCAAGAATAAGACCACAACCAGAATTTCTGAGCCAAATTGGAAGCAAAACTTTATTAAATACTGGCCAGAATGATGAACACTGACCAGGTCCATACCCATCAGCACCAAATTACATTAGTCAGAGGCTTATGAAGGCAAAATCTACAAAACTATGTACTTCCTACCCTCATCCAATGGGGGGGGGCAAGCATACATCCTGATGGAAACATCATACATACATACATACATACATACATACTTACATACAAACATACATACATACTTCCTGCCTACATATCTCCTGCCTGAGTGATCGAGCACATCCTGTGCAGTTGGGGCAACCAGCCTTGTTTACAGAAGTGAAAACCCGTGGCTTGTTACCTTATGTGAACAACAACCCCCAGCATTCCAGGAAGTTATCGGTCCCTGGGTAAATGAGGTGTATAGGTTAAAGGCATTTTTGTTTTATAGATCTCATAAGCACAGTAATTTAAACTTAAAACATAACTTTAGCCATCACTTACGTTATGCCTAAACCCGCGAAGTCTCCCAAAAGTCAACAAGGAGACCGAGTCCCATTTGTAAAAGCAAAGAGCCTTTATTTTATGCAAGTTTGCAAACTCGGTCTCTCTTCATGGCCAATGTATTGGAAAAAACAAAGAACACTGAGCTCAGTTAGAGTTGGGTTTTTATAGTAGTAAAAGTGGGGGTGAGGGGTTTCTGAGGTTCAGGACCTCTGATTGACTGACATTTGTCTAGGGGTGTCCTGGTGAGTGTGTGCTACAGTGGGTGGAACGTTAGGCATTTCCTTTGGATGGTCTGTTCTTGGGTGGTGCTCAGGTAATCTTAGTTTATGGTCCTTCCTGCAACCAGGTATTGCTTCAGGGTAAACTACTGAGACTCAGGCCTCCATTAAACTTATGGATGGCTGAGTCTTACTCTGGCAGGTGATAATGGTTGGAAGTAAAGAACTTCCTTTGGGTGGTCTGTTTCTATTTAACTTCTCATGGCTGGCTTCTACAACATACACAGTGAGTTCCAGGACAGCTGGGGCTACACAGAGAAACCCTGCCTCAAGAAAAAAAGAAAACTAATTAAGGTTCTGGCCAGATGGCCCAGGAGTTAAAAACACTGGCTGTTTTTCAAAAGGACCAGGATTCAATTCCCAGCACCCACACGGTGGCTCATTACCATCTGTAACTCCAGTTTCAGGGAATCTGACACCACCTTCTGGCTTCTTTGGGCACAGGGCAAGCATGGCACAGACATATAGGCAGACAAAACATCCATACACATAAAATAAAAATTAAGTAACCATTGTAAGTATTCAATTGAAACCTCCAGTTCACCCCTGCATGGTCCAGAAAGCCCCATTCCTGTCTCTCTCTCTCTAAACTCCACCTTCTTGGAAAATCTCCAACAAAGAAAAGGCGACAGAAGCCCAGTTCCACACTTCTGGCTGTTATGGTTAAAACACTGCAGGTCCCTGAGTAGTGGCAGTGGGCGGAAGACCACGAAACCACGGTGGGCCACGAAGGCAGCTGGTCCCAGGAAGGCAACTGGTCCCAGGCAGGGAGCTGCATGAAGGTGAGAGACAGAGACCTATTAGGCACACTGTGCAGAGAAAGTGGGTATTTATTTAGTGGGTTATGGAGGGGAAAGGGAAAGGAGGAAGGGGAGAAAGGAGAAGAGCAGAGAGAGAGAAACAGGGGCAGGGGGGAGGGGAGAAGAGGGGAGAAGGGAGAGAGATGGAAAGGGAAGGAAGGAGCTCAGGGTGGAAGCTGAAGAAAGATCCTTGCCTTCCTCCCCCTGGGGGGGAGGGAGTGGGAGTGGGTAGGCTTGTCTCTTATTTTGGTTTTTCGAGACAGGGTTTCTTTGTAGCTTTGGAGCCTGTCCTGGAACTAGCTCTTGTAGACCAGGCTGGTCTCGAACTAACAAAGATCCTGCTGCCTCTGCCTCCCAAATGCTGGGATTAAAGGCATGCACCACCACCGCCAGTGGGGCTTGTCTCTTCAAGGGACAGGAAAGACCATTATACTGGTGACTATTACAACTTCCTCCCCTGTTGCTTTAGTTTGGCATGTGGCTTCTCCAGTCTGCCTGTCTCTCTCTCTCTCTCTCTGGGACTGGAGAACCTACCCAGGAGTTTCTTTGCTCAGATAAACCTGTTCTTATATTTTTTCAGTTCGGTTTGATCTGGCTTACTGCATCAACAGAGAAACCTGTTATCAGAGGGCAGAAAAACTATTAGTAGTAAAGTTAATAAAATGTCAACCCTGTTGTTCCTGCAGCCCCTGAGACAAAAATCACAAAAAGAAAGAAGGAAAGTGTTATAAAGAGCACGGGGCACCCACTCCTACCTCAGAAGTCACCCCTTCCTATTGCCTTACCTTCTATAAGAAACAAAGGGTAGGAATGTTGGACATACCCCCATCGCTAATGGCCAATGAGACACATTCCAATGTCGCCATATTTCCCCTGTGCTCATACTCCATACCCCGTATGAAGCCTGTGGCTTGTCAGTGTCTCCAGTCCCACTCAGAAGCAATCATTTTGCATCTTTCCCCTCCCTCAATGAATCTCTTATGGGAGGTCTGTTGTGGGGTGTGATTTTTGTGGTGTTCCTTGACCCCCAATCACTGAGATATTCTTTCACCAAAGAACCCTCTCAGCCTGCAGGGCTTTCCTTGCTTTCTCTCTTACCCCACAGTCTGTACTCTGTCTAAACTGAACCATGCTATTGGAAGGTACTTTCTTCATCGCCATCACAACAGGCTCTCTGATCGCATCTCAGCCCATTCTGTTTTCCTCTCCTTGTCCCTAGGTTGGCTCTCCTGTTGTCCCTGGGAGTAACGAGCCTGCTTCCTACACCTAAATCATCTTCAAGTTCTAGTCCTTCTATCTGGAACGTTCTCTACTTCTCTCTATCAGGGAAACAAGGCAAGATGGCTCAGCAGGTAGAGGCACCCACTTCCAAGCCTGACAATCTGAGTCTACCCCTGGGATCCACGTGGTGGAAGGAGAAAACCAGCTCCTGAAAGTTGTCCTCTGACCTCTATAAGCTTGCCATGGTGCATGCACACACACACACACACACACACACACACACACAAAAAAAAGAAAAAGAAAAAAAAAACATTAAAGAAAAGGCATCTGTCAGGTGTGATGGGGGAAAAGGCAGGGCGGATCTCTGAGTCCAAGGCCAGCCTGATCTACATAGTGAAACAATGTCTTTAAATACAAACAAACAAACATTGTAGGAGAGAAGAATCTATTTTTCAATAATAAATAAATAACCCACTGGACTCACTTCCCCATGTCCTTACTTCCTTATGACTTCCAGTTAGGAATTTACCTAATGACTACCTCTATATAAAATTATAATCTCACACACACTCACCACCATGTGGTAATGGTTCACTACTGTGCACTCTAAACACTACAGACTGAACTCCAGATGCTGTGACCCTTCAGCTCCAGACCATAGCATTGTGCATCCTTTGCTAATTTAATAGCTTATGATCTACTCTTCCTAGAATATAATCTCCCCATGTCTGTTACGGTCCACAGCTGAATCCCCAGACCTGGAATTCTGTCTATATTATTGGAAAATTTTTTGAAAACTGAATGAGCAATTTCAGTAAAAATACAAAGTGTGTTGTTGAAAGACCCTAAGAGCTTTCAGTTGTCTGGGAAAACGGGAAAGTGTGGTACAGTCCCCCATGATTCACCCCGCCACTGTGGGAAGAAAGGAGCATCAGGAAACTGAGCATCCGCTCTGGAGAATGTGGGAAGCGTGATCTCTTTCCAGCATCATCCGTGGACCACCGTCGCAGAGTGCTGGTGTCCTCGGAGCTCTGGGTGTGGGCTTCTGGCTTCCGCTCCAGGAAGGCTGCCGCCCTCCCCAGCCCCTCTGGTTCCACACAGTTGTGGAACACAATGTGTAGTGTTTCTAGTCATCCTGTAGAACCTGGGAAAGAGAGGCAGTGGGACTTCCCATGGTGTTTATAGTGTAAGAACGCACCATGACCAACTCCAAGAAGAAGGAGCTGTGTCAGCAGGGAAAGGAGCTAAGGAGTTTTCAGCTGTGCATTCCGCTGGCCGTGACCTCACCGGCCCTGCACCTGTCGGCTCACTTAGCAGCCGCCCATTATTCCCCTCGCTGAGCAGCCTTACCTGACCTGGTACCATACAGTGGCCTCGAACTAGCAGTAATCCTTCCGCCTCAGCCTCCCACGGAGTGGGATTACATGCAAGCTTCATTGCATGCATTCCAGCTATAAATGTGGAATCTAGGAGCCACTTTCAATTAATTTCTGATCTTCAACCCTCACATACAATCCTTTCTCAACTCTGAGAGGCCCTATTGTCTTGAAATACCTTAAATCATTTGGTCTGCCAGAGCTGATGTAGTCTCCTGGCTCTCCAGGCCACTCTAACCACATGTATCTCTCCAAAGCTGCAGCCTGAGCAAAACCCTTCCAACCACCTAAATTAGTGAGGCCTCTGGGCCTAAGGACTAAAGAATTAAGCACTATTTATTTATTTACTTACTTACTTACTTATTTATTTATTAAGACAGGGTCTCACCACGTAGCCCTGGCTGTCCTGGAACTTGTTTTGTGGAGGTTGACCTCCACAGAGATCCCCCTGCCTCTGCCTCCTGAGTGCAGGGATTAAAGACACTCACCACCACACCCACCAGAATTTCTTTATAAAAAGGTCTTGAGAACAGCAAGGCATGGCTCCTGTCTCTGCTCAATGATTTGGACTTGGAAAATGTCATCAGTGATTTACCAACTATCTTGTTTTTATGAGCCTCTCTGCATTAATAATCCCAGAAAAGATAGAAAAGTAGAATAGTAATCCAATCTACCAATTACCAACCCCATTTCCTAAGTATGTTTATTCTGATACTATTTGTGGGTTATTGTGTTTTTAATAAGATAACCACAATTTAAGTTAGATATGGAGGCACACAACACTCCAATCATAGAGGCAGGAAAATCACCACACATTTGGGCAGCTGGAGCTGTATAATTTTTTTAAGTAAGTATTAAAGGAACTAACTGTTGAAGGGAGCGGACCTGCTTTTGGTCCCTGCTGCCCGGCTAGTTTACACCCGAAATAACCACATAGAAACTGTATTAATTAAAACACTGCTTGGCCATCAGCTTTAGTCTCCTATTGGCTAATTCTCACATCTTGATTTAACCCATTTCTATTCATCTGTGTTCACCACGAGGTCGTGGCTTACCAGAAAAGATTTAGCATGTCTGACCTGGCGTCTCCATGGCGGCTCTCTCCCTCTGCTTTTTTCCTCCCAAAATTCAGTTCTGTCTTTTCCACCTACCTAAGTTCTGCTGTATCAGGCCAAGCAGTTTTTTCATTGATTAACCAATGAAAGCAACACACAAACATAAGGACCTCCTACACCATTTCCCCTTTTCTGTTTAAAAAGGGAAAGGAAGGCTTTAACTTTAACATAGTAAAATTACATATAACAAAACAGTTATAAAGCAAGAATTACAGTTACAATATTTATATCTATTTTATCTTTTATCATAACAAAGGAAAACTATAACTATCTATCTATTCTTCAACTCCATCAAAGACTCCAGAAGGATATAATATTACCTAAGTAAATGAGAAGTAAGCAACTTCCAGAACTCTAGAACTGACAGAGACATCTCACTGCATGGACAGTCACCCAAAGTTTTTCTGTAGTGTTGGGGCATCCATCTTCAGCCTTCCGGCCCATAGTATCCAGCAGACTTTTCCATGAAGCAGAAAAATTCAAAGACAGTTCAGTCACTTTTTTCTGTGGCCTGCAGAATGCTTCACAGACTCTTTCATGAAACAGGAACCCCAAAGGATCATCTCACCTTTAGGCAAGTTCAGCAGTCCTCTCTCTGTGAGTACTGCATGTCCACTTTATGCATCAGTCCAGGCAAGAGCAGTTTCTTGCCCAAATGGCTAACCAACTCCATAAGGAGCCTCTTCGATGCCCATCTTCCTCTTGAAGTAGATTGGTGCTGCCAGGAGAAGATGTGTCTCATTGTCATGAAAAGCCCTAAGTTATTAAAATATTTTAAATGCCATATTCTGTAGTCTTTGAAAGATATAAAGAATGCCTATCTGAAATATATCTAGAAAATCTAACATGACTACAAGCTTGACGATTATCAATGATTATCCATTAACAACCTATACTTCCTAATTATACATTACATTTTTAAATGAACTACACAATCACAATACCTTAATCAAGATCAGAAATATGCATATAACAAAATTGACCTTAAATTTATGTCAAAAAAGCAAAATCCATACCATTGCAAATTACTCATATCTATATCAACTAACTGAATTTTAAATCTCCAGGACAATTCTAAGAATATTTCAGGTCTCATACTATATGTACATTGAGTATCTATGTTTCAATTAAAACTCAGAAACCTGGGAATCTCTGAAATAAAAGAATTAAATAAGCTGTTATATCTGCCAGCCAGAAGTCAGGCTCAGGGTCCCATGCCTATGGTCCTGGATGCTTGAGGGGCAAAGCAGGAAATGATTTGGGCCCAGGAGTTCCAGGCTAGCCTGGAAAGTTTGGGAGGACTGATCAAGGGAGAACAAATAGATGTTAGCCAGAGGAGTACCAGGGCCAGGAAACGTTTCCAAAAACTACCTACAGTGAAGATAAGTAGAACTGTACCAGACTGAAGACTCCTCTTCAGAGTCTGGGGAGATAGTTGTATGTTGGGAGTAATCCTTTGTCACTCAGATTGGTTAAATGGAAAGCGGATTGACCGGTAGCCAGGCAGGAGGTATAGGTGGGACAACCCAACTAAGGATGCTGGGATGAAGAAGGGCAGAGTGTGGAACTGAGGGCAGACACAGAGAGAAGATGGGCATGCCACATTGAGAAAAGGTGCCTAATCACACGGCAAAGCATAGATAAGAAATATGGGCTAATTTAAAGTATAAGAGTTTAGCTAGTAACAAGCCTGAGCATTTACAATCAATATAAAGGTTCAAAGTAATCATCTGAGAGCGACTTCAACACAGAAAAACTAAACCTACAGATTAATTCTATTAAGAATTACTATTAAGCGCTGGGCGGTGATGGCACAAGCCTCTAATCCCAGCACTTAGGAGGCAGAGGAAGGCGGAGTTCCAGGACAGGCTCCAAAGCTTCAGAGAAACCCTGTCTCAAAAAGCAAAAAAAAAAAAAAAAAAGAATTATTATTAAGAACATTTATCCTTTCAAAGGACTCAAGTTCAATTCCCAGAGCCCACCTGGTGGCTCACAACCATTTGTACTCCATTGTTAGGAGATTCATTGCCTCACTGCCTTCTCTGCCCTCTATGGGCACTAAGCATGTGACACACACACATACATGCAGTCAAAACACTCATATGCATAATATAAAATAAACAAATTCAAAAATAAATTTTAGGAATATTCTTCATACTGAAAATTCAGGACAGGAGACATAAAGTACATATATTGTTCGCATATCTGTATTTGCCACAGATAGGAGGTAAAGATGGGAAAGCTTTGGGATGAGAGAGCAACCAGGAGAAGTAGCTGTCGCTTCTGGACGGCTCTGAGTGGACATTTGAAAATGTATGCATATAAACAGGCGAAAGTGACACCGGCAGTGGGAGTTTTAATTTTTAAAAAGTTTATCTGTTTTTAATTATATATGCATTGGTGTTTTGACTGCATGTATGTCTGTGTGAGGGTGTTAGAGACCCTGGAACTGGAGTTACAGACAGTTGTGAGTTACCATGTGGGTCCTGGGAATTGAACCCCGGTCCTGTGGACGAGCAGTGAGTGCTCTTAACGGGTGAGCCAACTCTTCAGCCCCGGTTTGTTTATTTGTTTGTCTGTTTGTTTTTAACTTTTATTTATTTGTGTGGTTGTGTGTGAGTGTGATCATATACACCCACGTGGCCCCACACACTCTTTTTTTTTTTAAATATTTTTAGGGTTTATTTAACTTTATTTTATGTGCATTAGTGTGAAGGTGTCAGATCCCCCAGAACTGGATTTTCAGACAGTTGTGAACTGCCATGTGGGTGCTGGGAATTGAACCCGGGTCCTCTGGAAGAGCAGTCAGTGCTCTTAACCACTGAGTCATCTCTCCAGCCCCCCCCCCCCCCACACACACACACACTCTTGTAACTACGTGTGCCATCTTCGGAGGACAGCTTGTTGGAGTTGGTTCTCTCCTCCCATCACATGCATTCTGGAGACTGAACTCAGGTAACCACGGAGACATCTCCCCAGTCCTATGGCAGAATTTAAATAGATTTCAACAGCTGGGTGTCCAGGGGTGGCAACAGGCATTTGCAATTACAAGCACTTTTAATTTGCAATTAAAGCAGGAGGTTCATGAGTTCAAGGCCGTCAGGGCGACGTAGCAAGGCTGCGGTCAGTACCCTAGTGTAGCCGGGAAAAGATACCAGGCAGGATAACCTAAAACAGGGAGGCTCATTCTAGCTCTTGGTTTTGGAAGTTTCCATTTATCAAGGACGAGAAAGCAAGGTACAGGTTCTTTCAATGTGTCTAGATCACGAGGCCTTGCTGGTCACAGGATAGTAGACCAAGAAGAAAAGCTTAGTGGCAAGAAGGAGACAGGCAACCCCCTTTGAAGGCCTCCCCTTAAATGCATTTCCAACAGTCAGGCCCTCCATTCCCAGGCCCCAGATCTGGGAAAAGTACCAACAGTTGGGGGAACAAGATTCAAACCCTGAGGCACTGTGGTGGTGCTTTTCTCCCAGTACAAGACAGAGGCGGGTGGATCTCTGAGTTCAAGGCCAGCCTGGTCTATACTATGAGTTCCAGAATAGCCAGGGCTACACAGAAGGTCTTTAAAATAAATAAAATAAATAAATAAGAAAAAAGAATCAAAGCCTGAACATTTCTGTTTGAACCACAAAGACACCTTGTCTCAAAACAAAACAAACAACCATGCACTGTAGGACTGTGATAATTATTCCCTGACAATGTAACCATTGCAGTTTTACTGATTTTTTGTAACTAATGGACGTGCCCAAGCAATGAGAAGAACTGAGCAGTTCTCTATGCAACCCCACTTAAGCCGGAACTGCAGCTGGCCTGCAGTGCAGCCGCACTTCATAACTCATCACAAAGCTTCCTGAGCCCCTTGCACCCCTGCTCTAGGTGACTCCACTCAGAACTAGCAGGGAGTTGGCCTAGACTTCAAAGGAATCCTGTGGGTTTGGTTCTGTTTGCTTTTCAAATGAACAGCCGAGATGATTTAGATAAGATTTAAGTCAGGGAAGTTTTATTTACCCAACTTCACGGGATAAGGGAGAAGTTCTTAAGTGAGACTCTAGGTTGACAAACCCCCGAATCACTCTTAATCTTGGATATCATGGACATAATCTTATTCAAGGAACATTCACTCCAAAGCTAAGCATCTCCTGCCAAAACCAAGACTGGGAAAAAACCCAGGGACCTGATCAGGAGAGCGTCATGAGACTGCTAATGTCGACACACACCAACGTAAGGACCCAATTTTCCCAGCATGTCTCTCACTTAGCACAAGCAATTCTCATCAGCTTCAAAGGGAGAGATGGGCACCCACAGACCCGAGTTTGCAGTACCCAGGCTCACTCAGCAGGAACCCGACTGAAAATTACGAGAGCAGCCTTCACTTTCTTTTCAGACAAATCAGCCCAGCTGGATTTGGAACTGTTCATTCTTGGAAATAATCAAAAGTCCCTTCTCATATCAAATCCACTTGGTTTGATATCACACACCGATCCTGTTGCTTACCTAAGAAAAGCCACAGTTGAGTCTTCCAGGTTGATGTAATGCGACTGCATGACATATTCTCATGAGGCAGCTTCGTGCCGCACCAAAATTTATTTTGGTGGTAATTTTGTGCACAGCAAGGAGAAAAGAAGTAGGAGAGATGTAATTTCATGTTTGCTGTTCAACGATTTTTAAAAGTACACATTTAATTCTGTTTATAAGCAGGGCTTTTCAGCTTTAATTTGATACTTTACTACCCAGTAAATTATCTTTTAATGTAATTACTTTTATATACTAATTATGATCTTGAAAGTCTGCAAAGTGATTAAAGGGCAGTTTCTAAGAAATAGATTTCTGGATTTAAATTACACGATTTTTCTGCTTATGGTTTTAGCATTAGACCTGGTTTATTATTATCATTATTAGAACTACTGTTATTAAATACTCACAAAATGGCACATGCAGCATTAGACCTTTGCTAATGTGTGAGACTTTGAAAGGTCGACTGGAAAAGTTGACCCAATCCCTCTCCCCATCTCTCAGCACACTGGTTTTGACTCACTCTAGAATGTTCTACACATCAGCACCTGTGCCCATTTAGCAGAGATTTCAGTACAAATCACTCTGAATTGAATAGACATCTCTAAGAAGCATTACAATTGTTGCAATATTTTTAGAAACTGAAACAAGGAAATAAACAACTTCAGTAAAAGTGATTTAAATAACAAATAACGTGTCTTTATAAACAGCTTATCTCCTTGAGAACAAAGAATAAACAAGGAGACAAGAATTTTTTTTCTCCCTTCCACTATTAAAGCAGATCACGATATGAATGGGTGAAATGTCATGAATAATTGGAGAAAATCACAGAGTAATCTTCCACAAAAACATCTGATTTATTTAAATTGTCACTGTTTGTCTTATTAGAACCTTTATTTAACCTTGTTACCCACAATGCGGTATTCAAGTTGGTTTATCAAAAAACTACTTTGAAACTAACCACACTTAGGAAATTCTGACTTTCTTAAATGCAAACTCTGGTGATATAAACCTTTAAGGACACTACTTCGTTTAGGGTCTTAGTGACTGACACTGCGTTCAGCTGATATGCTTATGAAAACTCAGGTTTTCAACCTCAAATCACGGTAAATAAATCGAGGTATTCAGACATCCCATTGGATTTAAGCTCAGGGTTTGTAGTCAAATGAAAGCAGCACTGTGTCCCACTGCGGTTCAGTTAGGCACTGTCTTCCTCTTCCTCTTTGGACCCCACCAAGCTCCACCAAGGTCACTCCCAATCACAGCAGCCCAGGCCTCTCTGTATGACCTCAACACTATATTCTCTGTTCATAAGCCCGTTTCCTTGTTGACTTCTGTACAGATCTCATGGATCTGACGCTGTTCCAAACAGTGTCAAACGCTCTCCAAGTAGTAACTCTTTTGGCATCCTCTGAAGTAGTACTGTTAGCATCCCTAGATTTTATTTATTTAGTTATTTAACTTTGTACGTGTCCATGTGTGTGTGCATATGTGTGAGCATCTGCATGTGGAGACCAGAGGCAACACTGGAAACCAGCTTCCTTCTTTCCTTCCTTCCTTCCTTCCTTCCTTCCTTCCTTCCTTCCTTCCTTCCTTCCTTCCTTCCTCCCTCTCTCTCCCTCCCTCCCTCCCTCCCTCTATCTTTCTTTCTTTCTCTTTCTCTCCCTCTCTCTTTCAAGTGTGTATGAGAGCTTTGCCTGCAAGTATGTATGTGCATCATGTACACGCCTGATGCCTGAAATGACCAGAAGAGAGAGTCACATACCCTGGAACTGTGGGATGCTATGTGGGAACCTTCCAGATCCTCTGCAAGAGTAGTAAGTGCTCTTACCTGCAGAGCCATCTCTCCAGCCCCCCTCTTTTTATTAAATCTAGCTGTGTATGTGCAGGTGTGTGTGCACACAGGCTGAAAGACAACTTAAAGGAGACAGTTCTTTCCTTGGCACCATGTAGCCCTGAGATCCAACTCAGGTTTTCAGACTTAGCAGCAGATAGAGCCTTTACCTGCTGAGCCATCTCTTGGTCCTGGGTCTTCAATCGATTTCCACCTTCATTTTTGAAACAAAGTTTCCCACTAAGCCTATAGTTCATGGTTTAGCTAGATTGGCTGTCCAATACCCCTCAGAGCCTCCAATTAAGGGTTACAGGTATGTTCTATCACGTATAGCTTTAATGTGGGTGCTAAAGGATAAAATTGAGCCTTCATGCTTAAGAAGCAAGCATTTTACTGACTTATTTTTTTGTTTGTCTATTTGTTTGTTTGGGGGTTAGGTTTTACTATGTAGCCATGGCTGGCCTCAAACTTGCTACTGTAATTAATGCAAGCTGACCTTAAGCTCACGGCGGTCCCCTACCACAGCTTCCTAAATGATTATAGACGTGAAGCACCATGCCCTGCTTAGTACCTCTATGTTTGAGACAAGGTTTCTCTGTGTAGCCCTGGCTATCCTGGAACTCACTTTGCTGACCAGGTTGTCCTTGAACTCACAGAGATACGACTGCCTCTGCCTTCCGAGTGCTGGGATTTAAAGTGTGCACCACCATGCCGTTATCCCCACATGTGAAGAAAGGGAGATGCACCCTCACACAGTGTTACATTCCTGTAATCTCAGCATTTCAGATGCTGAGGCAAGAGTATCACAAATGGAGACCAGCCTAGGCCATGTGGCAAGTTCCAGACCAGCTTGAGCTGTGTAAGAGACGGTCAAAAGAAAGGGAAGGAGAGAAGGAGTTATAAAGGGAGAAGGTAAAAAAACAAGGTAAGGCCAGAGATAACATGACTAATGTCCCTGCCTATCCCTTCTATCAGGCATAGACTAAATAGGACTTTATTTGTTTATAGTGTTACCTCCATCTTAAACAGATTTTTACACAAAATATAAAATTTCCGACATGAGAAATTTATAATACAAAAGCTAAAAATACTTGTAATATATAGATCATTCTAGGGTTATGCACAATGGACTGGAGCTAATGTAGGGAGCAAGACAGGGCAGAGCCCTTTGCATTGTAAGGTTAGCCAAACTAAAGTACTGCAGTGGAGTGAGGGCTCATGAGAGAAGGAAAAGTAGTGCCTTAAAGTCCAAATTCTAAGCAATAGAAAGACAGCACCAGAGAACTGATGTAAATAACGGGACTGTCTAGGAGGTGGTGGCGAACGCCTTTAACCACAGCACTTCAGAGGCAGAGGAAGGTGAATCTCTGTGAGTTCAAGGCCAGCCTGGACTATTGAGCAAGTTCTTTTCACTTTTAATTACAGTTCCCCCCATTGCCATCCCCCTCACTGTGTGTGTGTGTGTGTGTGTGTGTGTAGAGGTCAGAGTCCCTTTCCTCCTTCCATCATGTGGATTGAACTAAGCCTTTAAGGTTGGTGATAAGCACTTTTACCAACTTTTACAGTGAGCCATTTCACTGACTCTTGAGTGGTCAATATCATAGTAATATATTTATAATATGCTTACAATCCAGTTGAAGTAATGATAGATTGGGGGCAGTGGAGAGCTGAGCGGACCACACTTTGACCTTTGGCAGGATTGGCATTATAACTATATCTGACCTTCTAGTTCCTCAGAAGGGTAAATAAGCAGGGTTATTTGAGATTGGTTGCGTGATACTTTAGTATGTTGACGCCATTGTTATTTTTAGCCTGTTCTTTGGTGGTCTAATGCATTTACTTAATCTTATAGTTGTTATTTAGTTTGGTTGTGTTAATCCTGCCTTTCGAGAATAAGACCAGTAATACAGTTTAAAGTCAAATTTGAAGCAAGCTTTAATTAAATACTGGCCAGGTAGATGAGTTCTGGTGAGGTCCATGCCTAGGTTCCTGAGAAATGGCCCAGAATCAGAGTTTGCAGTGGCTTAAGAAGGAAAATCCATAATCCATTGTGTTTTCCATCATGCACAATCAGGGGCAAGCATACAATCCGACATACCTCCAACCCGTGAACCTCACGTCCACACGTGATCAAGCATACCTGGTGCAGGGGGGTCAAACAAATTTATTTAGGGAAATAAAAAACCATGTATTGTTATCCCCCCCCCAATTAACAACAGCCTCCTGCATTTCAGAAAGTATCTGTCCTTGGGCAAGGGGCTTGCAGACCAGAGACATTTTTGTTTATCCCTCTCTCTGGAATGTTTCTCCCTCATGCAGATACACCCAAATCATAGGCAATTTCCCAGCCAGTCAAATCCGGGATCAGAGATTGTAAGTGCTCAAGCATGTACAAGCTCTAGCTTCAGTTCGTAAAGAATCCATACCCATTTCATGTTTCTCTTTCACTATATACTTCTGAAGCCCCTCCCCACGGCCGAGCTATATGGCTCTTATCACAGTCTTGTCTCGGCTGTTTTACTGCTGTTGTTTGGGAACAGGTTCCCAGGCAGCCCAGGATGGCCTCCAACTCACTCTGTACTCAAGACCATCCCGAGCTCCAGCCCCTCACGCTTCCTCGCCAAGGGCTTATTGTGACGGCATCATTGCTCTGTCCCTATGACCAGGGTGTGTGCCATCTCCCCACCACCACCCCCGCTTTGTGTTGCTCACACCCACGCCAACCTTACACAGTCTGTTTAATTCGTATTTGTTTACCAAACGACTGAAAGGATCCAAAAGTCCTACAGAGGACATTTCTTGTTTTCATTGTTGTCGTTTGTTTTTTGAGATAGTGTCTCACTTTGTAGTTCTGGTGATGAGGACATTTTTATTCGGTCAGAAAGATTACAAGATGCCATTGGTCCTAGAGTGGGACTCTCTCTCACACCTCACCAATTAACCAAATATATCAGCTCTTGCTTCCTTTTTTTCCCCCCTTTGAACCGGGGATTTACTATGCAGGTATAGGCTGACCTCAAACTCATGATCCTCCAGCTGCACCCTCCTGAGTACTGGGATCATTGGCCATTGGCACGTCCTTCTCCCCCCACCCCTGCCCACAGCAGAAGGGTGTTTTACATAGATAAAACCTCTCAGGTGATCTCTTGGAGCCATTCTCACAAGAGAGACCTTTAGCCTCTTCTCTCTCTGGTGGTTAATCTTTCTTCTTAAAAGGATTTCCTGCATTCCTCCTAGGAAGGAAAGTCCGACCCCTTATCTCCCTGGGCTTTGGGGATGATTGTGGAACTGGAGGGGCAGGTCAGAGAAAACCCTGAGCTTTCTCCTTGCAATTCATAGTTCTTTGGGGCATCCTTTCTAACACTACTGGGAGTGTATTCCAGTGAGCAAACTGTAGAGAGGCCCCGCTGAGTTCTCCTAAGAGCTTATCTGGAGCTTCTAGCAGAGGAACACAACCAAAGGTATGCTGTTAGTTGGCAGAAGAAAGGTCACCTCCATCGAGAAGGCCAGCATGCAACTTCAAGAGGGAGGAGGGGGACACCTGCGCTGTCAGATAGGCAAGCCAGCCCAGGTGACCAGTGGAGTGACAGATGTCACAACCAGACCCTAGTCACACCCTTGAGCTCTTCTCTGCCCTTCCCGAGCCTTCCACGCTCATTTTCGAGGGATTCATTGCTAAGTCAGTTTAGAAAGAACCCTCAGTCTTGATACCTGGTCAGTTTCATCAGCCCCTGATGATGTAGGATTCCCCTCTGTATGCTGTGAATATGTTTTATTCCCATTGGTTAATAAAGAAGTTGCTTTGGTCTAGGGCAGGGTAGAATATAGCTAGGCAGAAAGCCAAACTGAAGATAGGGAGAAAGAAGGAGAAGTCAGGGAGACACTAGCAGCCGCCAGAGAAGCAAGATGTGAGGTAACTGGCCACGAGCCTTGTGGTAAAATATAAAATAATAGAAATGGGTTAATTTAAAAGTAAGAGTAAAGCACCCTACTGCTGTGGGGGGGGGCGGGCGGGAGGGGAGAGAGAAGCACGTGCCAATGGCCAATTAATTAGCAATAAGCCTGAGTCATTGACCAACCTTTTATAATTAATATAAGTCTCTTAGTATTTATTCAGGAACTGGCAGAAGGGAGTGAAACCTCCAGTTACAAGTAGTTGTGATTTATACCACTGAAGAAGTGCCCTTTGAGAAAGGACACTATCAAGTTGGCTCAGTAGTTAAGAACACCTGCTGTTCTGCAGAGGACCCAAGTTCAGTTTCAAGCACTCACATGGTAGTTTACAACAGTCTGTAACTCTAGTGCCAGGGATCCAATAACCTCTTCTGGTCCCCAACAACACTACCACACACATGCATACACACAAGATTAAAAAAAAGAGAAAGAGAAGAAACCTTTAAAAATATCTTTTAAGCCAGGCAGTGGTGGTGTATGCTTTTAATCCCAGCACTCGGGAGGCAGAGGCAGGCGGATCTCTGTGAGTTCGAGGCCACCCTGGTCTACAAGAGCTAGTTCCAGGACAGGCTCCAAAGCCACAGAGAAACCCTGTCTCGAAAAACCAAAAAACAAAAACAAAAACAAAACAAAAAAAACCCCACACTTTTAAAAAATTGTAACAGAGCTGGATGGTGGTGCATACCTTTAATTTTAGCCCTTGGGAGTCAGAGACTGGAGGATCTCTGAATTCGAGACCAGCCTGGTCTAAACAGTGAGTTCCAAGACAGCCAGGGACACACGGAGAAACGTCTGTCTCAAAACAAACAAACAAACAAACAAATTGAATAGATCATAAATGAGAAAAGGAAGTACGAATGGTTCATAGAATTATAAAAAGATGCTCACAGGCATTCAAAATGAAGAAAATTCAAATCAAGATAGCATTCAAACTAGTAATGATTTTAAAAATTGGTAATGTACTGTGTTTGTGAAGCTACAGGCTAACATGGACTTCCATGCATTGCTAAAGCAAATGGCAGGAACTGGAGAGATGGCTAATCAGTCAAGAGCACTGGCTACTCTTTCAGAGGACCAGGGTTTGGTTCCCAGAACCATAAGTCCAGTTCAAGAAGACCCAGTGCCCTTTTCTGACCCTTTCTGGCACTGGGAACATTCATGCTGCACATATATACCTACAGGCAAAACACTCTTGTATATATGAATAAATTTAAACATTTTTAATTAAAAAATTAATCAAGTTAACTTTAGAAAGTGAGGGAGATTTTGCAGGATTTATCTACCGTGTATAAATGCATTTATACACTCAGGAACTATATCTACACAAATTCATCCTACAAACACATGTGACATCTGCCACATTCCAGGCTATTCACTGGAACATTATAAAAAAAAGTTCGTTTTTTTTGGTCAGCCTGACACAGCTAGAGTTCTCTGAAAGAGGAACTCCCATAGAGAAAATGCCTTCATCAGATTCCACCCGCTTACCTTTAGGCACCTTTTCACCACACAAACGATGGATCACAGTCATCTATGACTCCAGTTCTAGGAGATATGGCCTCTACAGGCACCAGGCACGCAAATGATGCACATATATACACACAGGCAAAACACTCATACATAGAAACCTTTAAAGAAAATATATTTTTAAGAAAGCAGACTGAGCAAGCCACCTGGAGCATAGCAGTTAGCTGCATTCCTCCACGGTCTCTGATTTAGTTCCCGACTTGGTCCTTCAGCTAATTATACCCTTTCCTCATAGCAACAGGAACCCTAGCTAAGACAGGCTGAATCACTACAGACGTCTGTCAGCAGTTAAGCATGGTGGATATCACAATAGTCTGCTATTGTACAAAGCAGTTTTTTTTATCCTATCTATCTATCTATCTATCTGTCTGTCTGTCTGTCTGTCTGTCTGTCTGTCTATCTATCTATCTATCTTTTATGATTTTTTAAAAAATGCTGCAAGATCCTCGGCAGCAGTAGGCAGCAGAAATGCTGTAGGTCCCAACTGGTGGTAGCGGGTCATGTGGCGGCAGACAGTGGGCCCTGGGAGCAGCCAGTCCTAGGCAGAGATGGCCACCGGTCCCCGAGCAATGGCTGGTCCCAGGCAGGGAGACACATGGCGGGCGGGCAGGAGACAGAGACATGGATAGATACTACATGCAGAGTGAGGTTGAATATTTATTCAGGGGGTTATGGAAGGGGGAGGGAAAGGGGGGGCAGAGAGAGAGAGAGAGAGAGAGAGAGAGAGAGAGAGGAGGAGAAAGAGACAGAGAAGGGGGGAAGCGGAGTGGGGAAAGAGGCAGAAGCGAAGCTGCCTCTCCGAGAGGAAGACAGAAAAGAGAGTGAGCTCAGGCTGGAAGCTGAAGATCAGCCTGCCTCAGCAGAAGGGGGAGGGAGCGGGCGTGGCTTGTCTCTTAAAGAGACAGAACAACTATTACTCTCTATCTATCATCTATCTATCTATCTATCTATCTATCTATCTATCTATCTATCTATCTATCTATCTATCTATCTATCTATCTATCTACCTCAGATTCTCAAAGGACTGACGTGGCCTAAGATGGACTCATAGTCTGAGAAGCAGCTCTGGGAGAAATCTGTGCTGTAAAATGGAGATGTGCTAGGTTTTTCCTTTCTGCTTCTGCTTTTAAATTCTATCATTGGTAGTGTATGTGTGATGTGTGTGCAGGTGTACATGTGCCACAGCAGCTTGTGCAGATCAGAGGACAGCTTCGTGGAGCTGGTTCTTGCCTTCGGCCTTCACCTGGGTTCTGGGGCTGGAACTTGGGTGTCAGGCTTGCAGGGCAAGCACTGTAACTGCTGAGTTGTCTTGATGGCTCTGTTCATTTGTTTGTTCTGAGACAACTTCTTAGTAGTATGGGCTGAAGATGATGCTGTTTTATGTAGCTGAAGATGACCTTGAATCCTGGATCTCCCTGCTTCTACCTGCCAAGTTCTGAATTACAGCTCTGTGCCATCATGCCCAGCTTTTCTTTTTCTAACTTCTCTTCGTAGAGAAAGGATACATGTTATGGGTGAGGAAGCACCAGGGTAATAAGCACCAGTGTAAAATAAGAGAGTTCCCAAGGCTACTGGAGCTCAAATGAAGCTGGAAACCCACGCATTTGCTAAGCTGCTTGCTACTCAGTCTGGAATTTTCCTCAGGAATGCTCAAGTCTGGAGGCAGGGGTTTAGGAGACAGGTCAGAATGTGAGCATTACAGAGCTTTGAACTGCAAGTGGTCTAGAAGAGACTAGGCTGGTCTTTGCAACTGCACACCTTAGGTGTGCCGTGATTCAGATCCTGATTCTGGAGGTCCAGTTACTTGCTTTCCTTGTTTCCTTGGAAGGTTTCTGGGTTTGAGGAAGTGACATTCTAATCAAAAAAGAAAGCAGTTGATGAAACAGATCCTTAACTGACATTGAAGATGAAGCTTATAAATTGGGTGTGCTGGTGAGCCCTCTAACAGCAGCATTTATTTGATTAAAATATTCAGGCACACTCTTTTTTGTTGTTGTTGTTGTTTTTCAGGGTTTTTGGTTTGGTTTGGTTTGGTTTGGTTTTTCAAGATTATTTCTCTGTGTAGCTTTGGAGCCTATCCTGGACCAGGTTGGTCTTGAACTCACAGAGATCCACCTGCTTCTGCCTCCCAAGTACTGGTATTAACGGTTTATAAAACTCCCAGATCCATTTTTTAAAATTTTATTATGTATTTTTTAATTAAAAAATGGGTGTTTTCTTTTGCTTGTCGTGCTATGGTTTGATATACTCTATATACAAGCTAGGCAAGCCTTCTACTGAAAGACCCGGTTAAATCCAGACCCCTCTAGCAGGAAAAATAGAGCCAAAGATCTAGCAGAAAGAGAAGAGCCAAAAATCTAGGTTAGCTGATTCAGTGACTGTTTCAGGAACTAGCTGAAGATAAAGTTAGATTGTAATCTTGAGAATAATCTTGAGAAACAGGGAGTTACCCCCTTGTGCTTGTCACTGGTATTTTCGGAATTTTCCAATGATGCCCTTCCTACCCCCTTTGATTACTGGGTTGTAGTTTCTTTCCTTAAATACCCCTTCTCCCAGCTACTGAGGGATTGAACTCTCTACCCCTGCGTGAGAAATGAATTTCGGCCCCAGTGCACTGGTTCCTGTCCTGTCAATAAACCTCATGTGACTGCAGCAAGGTTGGTCTCTCGTGAGTTCCTGGGGGGTCATGTTATCCTGAGACTTGAGTGAGAGTCTCCCCACTCCGGAGGTCTTTCACTACCTCTATGCAACACACCCAGCACACTAGAGCTATGTTTCATACTTGTGGAGAGATCTTTAAAATATTTTTCTGGGAGTCTGGAGAGATGGCTCACCAGCTAAGAGCACTTCCTGCTCCTGCAGAGGACTGGGGTTCAGTTCCCATATGGTGGCTCACAACTATCCTTACCTCCAGTTCTAGGGGGTCTCATGACTTCTGACCTCTGTGAGCATCAGACATGTATGTATGTGGCTCACATTCTACATGTAGGCAAAACATTCACACAGAACTGAAAAAATCCATAGATTATTCATATTTTCCCACTTGTTTTTTGTTGTTGTTGTTATGACTGTTTGTTTATAGTCTGAAACAGAGTCAGAGAACAATTCAAAAGAGCCTCCCTTTCTACAGTGTAGTTCCTAAAGTCTGAGCTCAGTGGGTCAGGTTCGGCACCAACACTTTTACCTGCTGAACCATCTTGTAGGTCATTTTTCCTACTTTTCTTATGGTTCTGTTTTGTGTGTCAAATTAGGAAGACTGATTTTTTTTGTAATATTAGGAATGTTAACCTTTATTATCCAACTTGACATAAACACTCATCTCTTTTACACTCAATCGCCTGCATAACCTTTGGTAGCACTGTTAGTATTCAGGCATCTGTACTGGCCTGCCCTTGGGGTCCTGACAGGAGTGTTAGTACTCAGGCATCTGTACTGGCCTGCCCTTGGGGTCCTGACAGGGTTCATCCCCAGCTGCAGCCACTAAGAGCCCCCCCTGTGCACATTTGGTATGTTCTCTTTTAAAAGGTGGGCCTTGTCCCTTCCCCTCCTCCCCCTCTCTCTCTCCTTCTCTCTCTCTCTCTCTCTCTCTCCTTCTCTCTCTCTCTCTCTCTCTCCTCTTCTCTCTCTCTCTCTCTCTCTCTCTCTCTCTCTTTCTCTCCTTCCCTCCCTCCCTCTCTCCCTCTCCTTCTCTCTCTCTCCCTGTTCCACCACTCTTGTCCCTGGGGACTGGTCTCTGCCCTCCTCTCTGCCCCTTCTCTGCCTTCTCTCCTCTTTCAATAAACCTTCCATGTAAGCCCTGTTGCATGGTGTGACTTCTCTTATGGCATTTTAAAATTACAATAGACACGGTCCCTAGCCATCCCCCCCATTTCTCATTAGAACATTTTTTGTTGGTTTTTTTTTTAATTCAAAAGTTATGTACTTACATGACATCTTCATTGTCAACTTGACTGAATTTGGAATCAGAAAGGACATACACCGCTTTACGAGTTTGTGATGGTATTTTCCAGGGAGGTTAAACTGAAGGACGACGACCCACTCCCAACATAAGCAGCAGCACCCCATGGGTCAGGAGCCAGGGCTAAATACAGACTGAAAAAGGAATAGCAGCATATACTGCTGTTTGCTTCCAGGTCTTTCCAGATGTGAGGAGTAGAAGCTGTATGCTCCTGCCACCGGAAACTCTGCCATGTCTTCCCACTGTGATGGACTGTGTGTTCTTAAACCATGAGCCAGATGAATTCTTTTCTCCAGGTGCTTCTTGTTATTTTATCACAGCAAAATTCAAAATAACTAATACAGTCATTTCCCGCACTGTTTAAGATACATACTCTTCTCTCAGGATTATAGAACTTTTCAATTTTCTCTAATTTTCTTTGAGACAGGGTCTCCATATGAATCTCAAGCTGGTCTCCAATGAAGGTCTCAGTTTGGTTGGAAGCTTCACCTCAGTCCCTATACCCAAATAGTCTGGGATGTTTGGGTGGAAAGTTCTACTCCAGCCCCTTCCCCTGGGAGTTGCCTCAGTCCAGACTATACCCCCAAGAAAGTCCACCAAATGATGACCCCTCACCAGAGATGTTCAAGACCACTACCACAGGGTATTTAAACTTCCCTCCAACACACAGAGAACAATATGGGTCTTCCTTCTCCACCTCCTCTCTGAGAGCCTGTATCCATTAAATGTGGGCTTTCTCTAATTCGGTTTGATTTGGTTCGATTTGGATTATCGTGTAGGTGAGAGGTTTATTGGGATACAAAACTTTTTCAGTCTCCAGCCTGTTTTCTGACTGCTAGGATTATAGACATGTGCCTCCAAGTCTAGCATCTGTTGTTTCTAGACAAAGTCTCAGGTTCTTAAGCTGGCCTCGAACTTCTGATTCTCCTTCCTCCACTGAGTGCTATGATTACAGTCATTTGCCATCACAATCATTTAATGTGGTGCTGGGATCAAACCCAGGGCTCCATGGCATGCTAGGCAGGCACTCCACCAACTGAGCTGGATTTTAGACCCTGTCTTGAAGTTCTGACCTTTAAATATTGAACCCATGTTTCTGAAGCTAAGGTCTCATGTAAACCTATGAATCCAGCCCGCAGGTTGACCTTGAAGTCCAGACACTTCTGCCTTTCCGAGTCCCAGGATTTGATAATTTTGATCACTGGTAAAAGAAGGATTTATTATTTTCTTTTTGTTTGCTTCCTTTAAAATGTTTTCCATTTCCATCACCACTAGGCATTTGTCTAAAGAAAAAAAAAACTGTTACTTTCACTCAGCCACTGTATTCTCCTTAATTCTAGTTTGTTCTCTGTGTGTGAACGTGGCGTACATGTGTGTGGTGTACACTGCCCTGTGCAGAAGCCACCACCAGGGTCCTCTTTTATCATTCTTGTGTTGCTCTCTGAGGTATGGTCTCTCCTTGAACCCAGAGCACACTCATTCTTTTGTCATTTTCCAGCCTCCAGGCTGAGTCAACAAACCCCAGTATTCTCCTATCTCACCACCACACACACACACACACACACACACGCATGCAGTAGTTAGTGGTGGTACCGACAAACCCCAGTATTCTCCTAGCTCCCCACCATACACACACACACACACACACACACACACACACACGCACACACGCACGCACGCACACGCGTGCAGTAGTTAGTGGTGGTACCGACAAACCCCAGTATTCTCCTAGCTCCCCACCACACACACACACACAAAACACACGCATGCACGCGCACACATACACGCACGCACACACACAACACTGCACACGCACAGTGTTGTAGTTAGTGGTGGTATCGGCAAGCCTAGCTTGCTGCAAACTCAGGTCCTCGTGCTGGTACAAACCAAGGAACCACGTCTCCAACTCTATCTTTTTCAGATCTCCTGTACTGCAAAAATAAACTGGTAACTCCGGAACTGGCTAGCTTTACAATCGCATTACAATGCGGTTTTGTAGGCTGGCCTAAGGGTCTCTGAGGAAGCTATCAGAAGCTGCCTAGGAGACATGCTGGCTCTGTCAGGTGTCATGGATGACAGCACAATGCAGTGACTCTTGGTGTCTGAGTTCTTGTCACTCCCCTATTTTCCTATCTCCCACCTCACCCCCTACAGAATCTTTCTGTGGCTCTTCCATTTTGTTTAAAGGCTTATCTAAGCTGAATTCCAAGTGTAATACAGGCACATTTACCACATAAGAGCAAAACCAACTTACTGGGATTTGCGGGAAACAAGAACGGCAGCTTATCCAGACAGGATTCCTGACGTGGCTTTCAGCTTGTCCTATATTTTTGTTTTAGGGGGCAGACCTGTCTTTAGACACAAATTTGACCTTAGTTTGATCTTACCAGTTTTTAAAAATTCCACTCCCTTATTTACAGTCTTGAATCTAACAGTGTGGAACAGGATGACCTTGAACTTCTGATCCTCAGGCCTCCACTATCTCGAGTGTTGGCATTACAATTAACGTCAGGATGTACGCCCGTCCTAGGGATTGAAACCAGGGCGTTATGACTACCAGGCAATCAATCTAACAAGTGAACTACACCACCGGCTCCCTTGTTTTTTTGAGACAGAGGTTCATATAACTCAGGCTGGCCTCGAACTCATTCTCTGGTCTCCAACCCCCAAATGTCAGGCTTACAGATGTGCATTGATTCGTTTGAGACGTTTATTTTAAGGTTTCTAGAAGTGAATTTTCAGGGATCCCAGTGAGGCACTGGGCTGGCCGTGTGGGCAGTTTGGTCTCCTTCCTGCAGTACCCACTATTACCTCCAATGCGCCAAGACTGCTAAAATCATTTCCGGGGGTCCCCCCCGGGCCGAGGCTGAGTCACAAAAACCGGAACTCACACCAACTCCTCAGCACCCCTCCCTACTGCGCCTGCGTAACATTCGGCGGCGGCGCGCTCACCCGGTGCACTGTGGTCATTGTAGTCCCGCCAGATCTTGGGCGCTCTTAGTCCCGTGACACCGCTGCGCCACGGCCCCACCCCGCAGTGTCCCTCCGGGGCGCCGCGGGGCCTGCGTTCCGGGGCGCGGCGTTCAAGCCGGTCAGCTGTTTCTCCCTGGGCAAAGGGCGGAAGCCCGAGCGGCCTGGGGCGGAGCTTCGCAGGGAGCGAACGCCCGCCCGCCCGCCTGCTGGCTCGCCCTACGTGCTCGTTCGCCTCCGTCCGCTGCGCGCGAGACCGGAGTCCCCGCGGCGGGCGGCTGCGGCGGTGGCGTTGGCAATAGGCGGAGGAGGTGTACAGAGCCCGCGGCTGCCGCGGCGACAGCGAAATGGCGGAGACCGTAGCGGACACCCGGCGGCTGATCACCAAGCCGCAGAACCTGAATGACGCCTACGGGCCGCCCAGCAACTTCCTCGAGATCGATGTGAGCAACCCGCAGACCGTGGGGGTCGGCCGGGGCCGCTTCACCACCTATGAGATCAGGGTCAAGGTGAGGCGTCTGCTCCTCTCCCCTGTCCCTGGGTCGGTTCGCGGCCGCACGTCTCCCCCGGGTCCAGGCGCGGGGCCCTGAGGTGTCATTGGCGGCCCAGGCCGGGCTCTCCTGCAGACGCCCTGGGCAGCTTGTCTACCGGCCAAGGCGTGAGCTGGGGTCGCCGTGGACGGTTTGTATGGGGACCAGCCTGACTCTGGTAGAAGGTTCTGGAAGATAAGGGCGTGGGTTGAGCCCTACTTGCCTCTGGAGCTGCTGATCTGGTCGTGGCATTTGAGTTGAAGAGGTAGATCTTTCGAGAACACTCTTCTCTGGAAAGGAAGCTAGGTGTGACTGAGAAAAAGGGGGTTGTGCAAAGTTGAAGCCCTCCCTCTCCTTTTTTTATCCCCCCCTGGACGCTTACCAAGACGTGGCCAAGCCAAGCTTAGCTGGTCTTTCCAGGCCTTTTTCAAACTGCAAGACTAACCTGGGTCGTACACTTCTCTGAGCAGAACTTGACGGGAGTTCACAAAAGCGTGACAGATTTTTGGTAGGGTGCGTTAGCAGGGATGGGAAATGATTGACCTTAGCATTCTTGGCTGCCGTCCTGTTGAGGGCCAAAGTGGGGAATGTCACCTACCTCAGTACCCTAAATAACAACTGCGGGGGGGGGGGTTTGTGTAGGGGGGGAAACCTACCCACTTAAATACCTTGCTCTCTAATTTCTAGAGTTTCACTTCAGCTGAATGAAGGAATCAGCTGACGTAGAAACATACACTTAGATTTTCATAGCTAGTGGGTTTTGGCAGTAAGTAATTTAGATGACTTGAAAGATGCTAAATGAAAATACTGCTTTGCTTTGACTCTGCAGTTCAGGAATAAAGGTTTTGTCCACGTGGGATTTTTTATTGTAGCAATTCACCACTAAACACTAAATTATTAAAAAAAATAATTTTGGCCTTTGAGGAATCATATGTTGGTGTTTAAGTGAAGCAATTTCTCATTAACATAAGCATTTTTGTGTGGTAAACAAAATTTGCCGTCCTAGTCATTTTTAAGCTGTGTGGCTCAGTACTGTTACATATACTTAGGTTGTGAAACTTACACGCTTTTTAAGAATGACGTTTAAGTAATTAATGACCTGGGAAAAAGCGAATCGCCAAACTTTTACGTCTGTCTGTCTGTCTGTATTTATTTATTTATTTGGAAGCAGGATCATATATAGCCCTGGCTGGCCTTGAACTTTGTAGACTAGACAGGCCCCAACTGCTTGGATTAAAGTTGCCTGTCACCATCTCTGTAGAATCAGCAAAGTTCTATATTAATGACTTAATGGCTTGATCTTAAGTTGCTCGGTAAACCCCCAAGATGTGTAAACCATGAGCCAAGTTAGTGTCTTCCTCTCTGTGCTCCATAAAATTCAGGCTCCAGTGCACCTGGGGAGAAATAAGTTGGTCTTTCCTTCCTTTTATTTTTCTTCCTTCTCTAAACAGTGTTTCTTTGTGTGACAACCTTGCTATCTTGGAATTCACTGAGATCCTCCTGCCTCTGCCTCCCAAGTGCTGGGATTAAAGGCACCCACCACCACACCCAGCTGGGGAATGGACTCTTATTCAAGCCTGTTTTAAAAGGGAATAATTTTAGGGACTAGAGAGATGGCTCAGTGGTTAAGAACCCTCCCTGCTCTTGCAGAGGATTTGAGTTCAGCTCCCTGCATCCACATAGATGGATCGTACCTCCTGTAACTCCTTGCTCTCCTCTGGTCTCCTTGACTACCTTTACATGCGCGTGCGCGCACACACACACACACTTTTTTTTACTAATAACTTTTAAGTGATACTTTTTTTTTAACCTTGGGGATGATTTTTGTCTTTAATATGTAGTCTTTTGCTGGAAAGAACTTCCTCTTTTGTCTTTATTCACCGGCATGTTTTTTCCTTGTGCTAGCATGAAACTTGGTATTCCTGTTTCTAAACTTCCATAGCTGGTGCTTCCTGTCACACAGTTGAGTTGGATCCGCCTACACTTCCTTCACTTAATAATTTAGTGCTTATCTTGCTGAGTACATTGTTGAGTGGATCCTAAGTGTGATAATTCTCTTTCCAAAAATACATGAGCCCTTATTACTAAATAGTGAATATGACATTTGGATATAATTATTAATGGGCTGACCGTGTACATAGAAAACAGTCATTTTAAAAATGATTTGTGAGTTAGATAATTAAATAAATTGTATACCTACTCTGGTTTATTTTTGTTATAAACCAGTTGGTTGTGTGTTAATGACTAATGGAAATGCTAGTACCCAGTAATAAAACATAATTGAGTTTTTAATACTTAGAAAATGCTATTGGAGTTTCTCTTAGTATGTAATGTATTGACTGAAAACTCAGGACACATGTAATAAGACATTTAAGGCTTTATTTAAGCAGGCTATGGTTTTTTTTGTTTTTTTTTTGTTTTTTTTTTTTTTTGGTTTTTCGAGACAGGGTTTCTCTATATGTCTCTGACTGCCCTGGAACTCATGCTGTAGTCCAAGCTGACCTCAAAAACTCAGAGATCCACCTGCTTCTGCCTCCCAAGTGCTGGGATTAAAGGTGTGCGCCACCACTGCCCAGCTGAAAGTAGTTATGATCTTATTTATAGTAAGGTAGAATGAGCCAGATGTGATGAGGCTAGCCTGGTCTATATAGTAAGTTCCAGGATAAGGGAAAATAGAATGGCCATGCAGTGACTACAGTTGTCATTTTGTTTATTACTGTTCTAAACTGTTGATACTCTAGCTAGTTTCCACTGCCTGCTTTTGCTGGTGGGTTGCCATGTGGAAAGCCTTTTTAGTTTTCAGAGTTCAGGCCCTTCAGCTATCTTATAGTTACTCTCTAATTCTGGTCTTGAGAAAAATGTTCAGTTTTACAGGGTCTGATTGAAATTGCTCCAATTCACAGGGTAATTTTATCTAGATGGTGGCACTTTAGAATACAAGTTTCCCAATCTCCATTTATCTTTTCTCGTTTGAGAATAGTGTTTAAGACCATTAGGATCTCTTGATTAGTATCGCTCCGCTTCTGAAAATAATTGGCACAGTGTTAGTGTGTTTTTTTTAAAATTGTTCTAATGGGTAGGTATGGCAAAGAAGACCATAAATGATTAAAGGTCTGGGAAAGCCCATGGTCTGGATTATTTGGCGTATTAAAAAGAGTGCTGAAAGAAATTCAGCCATTGCTTATGAAGTTTGAGTTAATATTTTGGGTTTTTCAGTTACTTAAGATCTACTATAGTACCTGGAGACACTATATTTATATATAATATATAAATATATATTACTAATATATGTATATATTCTTGCTTGTTTCCAGCAAGAATAGGTATGAGGTTCTTCCTTGAGGTTTGAGTTCAAAGAATAAGTACCATTTCCTGGCAGGACAAGTTACAAAAAAATTACAGTTCTACTTCCTTTCCATGAAATGGATCCTTGGTAGCCACATCCACCTCCCAGGAGTGGATAATACAGTGGCTGACATCCAGTATTCACCCAGAGTCTAGCCTTTTCTGAATATAAATATCTTCTAAATGAAGTTGCAGGCAACTGCATTTTTTGTTTAACTGGTTTAGGTTGATTTACCCTAATGGATTTCCCTATCAAAGAGACTACTTGGCATGGAAGTCATTAAGGCAAGTGTGCTACAAAAAGGAGCAGTGTTTAGTACCTAACCAAATAGCCCTAGAATCTTGCATTCAAGTTTAAAGCTTAATACTAACATTGGTTGATTAAAAAAATTTAAGAAAGGAGATGTTTGGTAGAAGTATCAGCGTGGCAAGATTCTAACATGCTTTTTCTTTTCCCAGCACTTAGGAGGCAGAGGCCAGCTTGGTCTACTTAAGGCATTCTGGGCCAACCAGGACTACACAATGACCCCGTCTCTAGTGACAGCTTGATAGCATTCACCATCCTAAAGATTCTTCTTTTCCCTTTGATTTGTTTTTCTCTGTGTAGCCCTGGCTGTCCGGAACTCGCTCTGTAGACCAGGCTGGCCTCAAACTCAGAGATCCACCTGCCTCTGCCTCCCGAGTGCTAGGATTGAAGGTGTGCACCACCACCACTTAGCAGGATGTTTTTCTTTGGGCCAGTCCTCTAATACTAAATTTGGAAATCAGTATTTAAGACTTGCGAGTAGTTTATTAACTACATGATATTTATTGTGATATCTGAGATGGAGTCTTATGTGGCTCACCAGGCTGGCCTCCAACTTACTGTGTAGCTGAAGAGGGCTTTTAATTACTGCTCCTTCTCCTCCATTTCTGAAGTGCCGTATTACAGACCTGCATCACCATTCCTGGCCAAAGTAGTATTTTAGAAAATCAAGGTTGTTTTTGTTGCTGTTTGGTTTGGTGTGGTTTTGTATTTTTAAGACAAGGTCTCATGTAGCTCTGACTGGCCTTGAGCTCATAGCAATCCACCTGCCTCTGTCTCCCAAATACTGGGATTAAAGGCATGTGCCACAATGCCCAAGTGAAAGGCCATTTAAAACATATATTTATTTTATTCGTGTGAATGTCTGTGCTCCACATTAATGTCTGGTGCCTGTGGAGGTCAGAGTAGGATTTAGATCCTCTGGAACTGGAGTTAAGGTACTTGTAAACCACTGTATGAGTGCTGGAAATAGAACACACAATGTGCAACAAGTACTGTAGACTCCTGAGCCCTAATCAGGTCGTTTTGAGGCCGTCTTCATAGTTCTTTAAGTTAGTCAGTTAGACATGAATTTTTTTGTTGTTGTTGTTGGTTTTTTTTTTTTTTTTTTGAGACAGGGTCTTTCTCTGTAGTTTTAGTTGGCCTTGAACTCACAGAGGTCCTCCTTCTGCCTCCTGAGGGCTGGGATTAAAGGGGTGTGCCACCATGGCTGGCCAAAATGTTTTCTAGTACTCATGAGGTCAGTTGCATAATTGTTTTGAAAAATATTTTTTTAGATTTATTTTTTGTGTGTGAATATTCTGACTGTTTGTGTATGTGCACCATGTGTGTGCTCACAGAGGTCAGAAGAGAGCGCTGGATCCCCTATGACTGGAGTTACAAGTGGCTTGTGAACTACCATGTGGGTGCTGGGAAATGAACCTAGGTTCTACAAGAGCAGCAAGTGCTCTAAGCACTGGGCCATCTCTTCAGCCCTGCAGCTGACTTTTCTGGGATCTTCAACAAGTGGAATCACTCATTGATGGCAATTCTCTTTGAACTTAGCATAGGCCTTAAGAGGTGACAAAGGCAGAACAGTTAAAAAGGAATCCTGTCATTTATTTTGGATAATTAAATGCAGATCTATATTATTCAGCTTAATTGATTCAGAAACAAAGGCACAAAACTTGTCTTCTACTTAGAGCAAGTTGTCTCCTTAGTGCACAAAGTTGTGGTTATAATGTTAAGGATTTTGTTACGGGCTATTTAAAAAATAATTAAACTTGTTAAATCTACACCCCAATTTTGGTGAACGCTTTGAAGGAAATTCCAGTGGAGGCATGCTTCAGATACAGAAGTTGACATCAGCAGGTAAGATGTGCCTAGGAATACAGCTGGGAAGATGAGATTCCTTGCTGTGAAGAGGTGACCTGAAGGAGAGTGTTTGTTTCAAGCCGCAGAGTGGAGGGCTCCTCTCTTGATACCTGTTATTCGCAAGTACTGCCTTAAATATGTAAAGATGAGAGCCCAGTTTTGCAGATGGAAAGACTGAGACCTATTGCTCTTCCTCTTATCTCTCTAGTCCCTCTATCCCTTTATGCTTCTGGGGTGTGTGTGTGTGTCTCAGTGTATGCAGGTATTCACATGGCTGTGGAGACCAGAGGTCGACCTCAGCTGGGTCTTGTTCCTCAGGAGCTGTGTACCTTGTTTTGTTGTTTTTGTTTGAGACAGGATCTTTCTGTGTAGCTCTGGCCTCCTAGTGCAGGGATTACAGGTGTGCACCACAACACCCAGCCAACCACCTTGTTTGTTTGTTGTTTTGTTGGAGGCAGGGTATTTCTTTTCTTTCTTTTTTTCTTTCTTTTCTCTTTTTTCTTTCTTTCTTTCTTTCTTTCCTTCCTTCCTTCCTTCCTTCCTTCCTTCCTTCTTTTCTTTCTTTTTTTTTTTTCTTGGTTTTTCTAGACAGGATTTCTCTGTAGCTTTCGAGCTTGTCCTGGCACTAGCTCTTGTAGACTAGACTGGCCTCGAATTCACAGAGATCTGCCTGCCTCTGGGATTAAAGGTGTGGGCCACCACTGCCCACCTGGAAACAGGGTATTTCATTGATACCTAGAGCTTGATCCCTGAGGCTTGTTGTCCAGGGTCTGCCTGTCTCTGCCTCCCCAGAACTCTGCTCAGCTCTCCTGTGTTCTCGGGGCCCAGCTTGGGTCCTTGCATGGCGGGTGCTTTACTGACTGAGCTGTCTTCCACAGTCTACAGTTTTGCTTGTTTGAGTCAGTGTCTCACTGTAAACACATCTGAGTTTGAGCTGTGCTGCCTCTACAGCCTCGTGGGTGCTGGGTAACAGGTCTTCACTGTGCCTGTCTCACTCTGTAGACCAGGCTGACCACTAGCTCAAGAGAGATCCACCTGCCTCCCTAGTACTGGAGTAAAGGCGTGCACCACCATGCCCAGCAGCGTTCTTCAGCCTTCCTTAATGCTTCAGCCTCAGTGTGCTTGCCTCTGGTGAGTGGAGTTCTGTGTAGTCAGAGCTTTTGGTACTTCCTCTTTTTAAGAAGTTTCCCTCCAGCAGCCTTGTCTGGCTATCAAGACTTACCCTATGACACTCAGCTTTAATGTCCCCTTAGTAGAGATTTTGCTGATCCTCTCACACTAGGCTAACTTTACTTTCCGTGTGCCTTAGTTGCCCTGTTTCATATTTGTGACTTTCTGGGGTCCTGTGTCTTACACTGGAAGTTCCTAAAAGACAAGACTGTCATAGCCACCCCTGCTCCACACCAGACAGCACATAGTAGGCGCCTCGACAGTGGAGGTTAGGGACAGTACCTTGCAAAGGCCCTAACTATTAGTGGTGAAACTGGGATTTCAATCTAGATTTTCCTGATAGAGACCGTACTTGTTCCTCCACCCTCACAAATTCATGTCACATGGAGAGCTTGGGAGCCGCATTAAAGATGCTCTGCACTGGGTAGATGAGGTGTGGGCAGTGGTAGTTTAACACACATCCCAGCACGGCGATGAGCAGCCTAACTAGAAATGTTCTTAGTGTGAGCTGTGCTGTGTCGAGGGGAAGTCTGAGAAAGCACAGCTAGAGTTGTTAGAGCCTTGGTGGGGGAAGTGGTTCTGAAATAGTTGTAATAAACACATTAAACAAAAGTGAAGAAAACCATGGGTGAGTTTCAAAGATGGGAAGCTTGTTTTGAAGGAGAGGCAATTTAAATATTAGGTTAAAAAATGTCAGCCCCTACAGCTTGAGTATTTGAAAAGGAGAGATATAAAGTATTCTCCTAAGCCGGGTAGTTTTGCTGCTAGGCATGTCTATTTTGTGTCATGAAAGTAAGCCAGAAGTCAAGAAAAGACAGATCCACAGTTAAGAAAAAAATGTTAGATTTGAGTAGTTTCTGTGAGCCTGTTGCTTGACTGATGCTTAGAATACTGAGTTTAGTAAAACATGGTTGTAGGAGGAGGCTGCTTGTTCGTTCCTGGCTGCCCAGTCCCGAAATAATCACACAGAAACTGTTAATTAAAGCACTGCTTGGCCCATTAGCTCTAGCTTCTTATTGGCTAACTCTTATATTAATTTAACCCATTTCTATTAATCTGTATATTGCCACATGGCAGTGGTTTACTGGCAAAGATTCAGCATGTCTGTCTCTGGCGGCCTCATGGCATCTCTCTTTCTGCCTTCCTTCTCCCAGCATTCAGTTTCATCTTCCCCACCTACCTAAGTTCTGCCCTGTCAACAGGCCAAGGCAGTTTCTTTATTCATTAACCAAGAACAGCAACACCCAGACAGAAGAACCCCCCCACACACACACCACATGGTTGCTGCATTAAATTCACCCATTCTGGGCATGGCAGCTCACACCTGTAATCCTAGCACTTGGATACACAGTGAATTCTAGGCAAGCCTGGGCTGTTCAGTGAGACTCTGAAAAAACAAAGGTTTACACCATCCTGAAACAGGACTATATTGCCCTGGAAAGTTTTTTTTGTTTGTTTTGTTTTTTGTTTTTTCAAAATCATCAAGTAGATGAACTTGTGTAAACTCTTGTATGTGATAAGTACTGGATTAGTCAGATGCTTGACTAAAGGATGAATCGCCCTGAAGAACTTGGGCTGGGGATGGGCATATTGTCACACACTTTTATTCCCAGCATGGCGTAGCTCTCTAGTACCCATGTAAAAAGCTAGTCATGGCATTGGGGAGGTGAAGATGGAAGACACCTGATCTGAGAGGCCTAGATCCTGGTGAGAGACTCCTGTCTCTATTGTGGATGGATCCTGAGGAACAGTACACAAGACTGGCCTCTGACCTGGTGTGGTGGTGGACACTTTTAATCCTAGCACTTAGAGGCAGGCAGATCTCTGAGTTCAAGCCTGCCTGGTCTACAGAGCGAGTTCCAGGATAGCCAGGCCTACACAGAGAAAGCCTGTCTCAGACACAACAAAACAAAAAGATTGACCTGTGGCGTCCATATGCACCTGAGTGCACACACATTCTCAGTGTATAGACTGGAGGTGGGGTGGTAAGTTCAAGTCCAGCTTTGCGGGCATGGTGGAAATGGGCATGATGTGTAGTGAACGCCCATCTGCCGGCCAGTAGAGGGAGCACCTCTGTTGTCTGTCCTTTCTGCCAGCATCTTGGTTTCTAGATCTGCCTGGGTCATACAATAATGGTGGATTCTGACCATTTGGTTCCCCAAGACCCCTTGTCACCGTCTGACTGAAACAGTTCTCTACCCTCTTCCCTTTAGAAAATCTTCTTTCTGCCTCTTCACACGTATTCTATACATACCCTCTTGTTCCCCCTACCCTTTAGGCCTTTTCTCTCTGCTCCTAGTCCCATTTTCACTTTGATGTCTCCCCATGCACATACACATAAGTACTTAGAATCCGACTGTCCCTGTGAGAGAATGTGGTATTTGTCTTTATGAATCCAGCTTAAATCTTGTAATGTAATTCCATTTCTTATTCTGTTGCATGTAAGTACCACATTTTCTTTATTGGTGCATCTGTTTGTGTCCATCAAGGCTGGTTCTGTACACTAGCAGTTAGACATCATGCATCAGCGGACAAGGATGTGCAACTACTTCTGGTGTGCTGGCATAGAACCCTGGATGACTTCATCGAAGACCCTCCATGCCTAGGCTGTCCATGTTCTAACACCATACAGCTGCATCAGCTTACATTCCTGCCGTCAGTACATAAGGCTTCCTCTTTACTCCGTGTCCTTTTTTTTTTTTTTTTTTAATGACAGCCATTTTGACTGGAGTGAGAGAGAATCTCAAAGCATTTTTTAAAAATTTATTTTAGTTTGTGTGTGGGATTTTGGTGCCTGTGTGCCATGGTTTATCTGGGGGTTTAAGAGGATAACTTAGGGGAGTCTGTTCTCTTTCACCATGTGGTCCTGGGGATTGAAATCAGGTTGTCACGCATGGAGACAAGGGTCTTTATCTGTTGGGCTGTCTCCCTGGCCTTCAAAACACTTGCATTCTCCTGATGGTTTAAGGATGTTGAGCACTTACTGGTCATTCACATTTCTTTCCTTGAGAACTGTCTTTTCAGCTTATTGACCACTTATTGATTGGTTGATTTGGGTTTTTGGTGTTTAATTATTGGGTGAAAGGAAAGAACATATGACATGTGCCCGTAGCTGCTGCTTCCTGGTGCCGCCTGGAAGGCTCCTTCGCTGTGAACCAGCTACATCTTTTGTGAAGCTTCATCTGGGGAGACGGGTGCAAAGAGTCAAGACTGAGAATAATGGTTGTATTAACTTGAAGGCTGTAGGGCAGATGTTTCTGTGATTCTCTTGATTAAGAGGCACATACCACGTAGTGAACTACTGTTTGTCAGTGAGACAGATCAGATTCCAGTTGATGGACAGTCGATGAACCAGACAGATCTGCACAGCTGGAAATGTTGGATAAAAATAGAATTGGTGTGTTCCAGAAGCAGTCAAGAGGTGACGGGAACCTGCCCTTCCAGAATCCTGTCACAGAGGAAGAATACATCCGTGGAAAGTACAGTTTGGTTCCTGTCCTCATTACTGCAAAATAGCTTTCTATCTTTAATTTCCCCTTCTCCATTCTCTTATTGAACATAAAATAGCTTGTGTGTGTCTGAACAAGCATGCTGTACTTTTTTTATTTAACTGAATATTCTGTTTTGGTTGGTTTTAAATGGTGGTATGGGGGAAAGTACTGGTTCTGTGAAGCCAGCATCTTTCCCCATTTAGTGGCATGCTTACTCAACCCTTTCCTTTATATTTTACTGGTTATTGGTTTTTTTTTAAACCAATAACATAAAAATCCTTTCATACCTTGTTCCTGGAAATTTTTAATGTTTTATATTTATCATTATAAAACCAGGGATGACTCTATAGCTTTTGTAAATAGCTTTTTACATGTAGGTGATTGTGGGTTTTTTTTTGGGGGGGGGATGTTTGAGACAAGGTCTCTCTGTGTTGCCCTGGCTGGCCTGGAGCTAGTTTTGTAGACCAGGCTGGCCTTGAACTCAGCCTGCTGCCTCTGCCTCTTAAGTGCTGGGTTTAAAGACGCAGCCAATGCTGCTGCCACCACTGCCAGATTGCAATTTGTTTTTAAGGAGGGGTGAATTCTCTTTTCAAAAAATCATGAATCGGGTCTGGAGAGATGGCTCAGCAGTTAAGAGCACTGACTGCCCTTCCAGAGGACCTGGGTTCAATTCCCAGCAGCCACTTGGTGGCTCCCAACTGTAACTCCAGTTCCATTGAGCTCAATGTCCTCTTCTGGCCTCTGTGGGCAGCAGGCATGCAGGTGTGTGTATAGACAAACAGAAGGGAAAACGCCCATACTCATACTCATAGGAGTGAATCCTACATTCTTTTCTTAGTGATCCAGGCATCTTGCTGTTTAAATAAACTTGTTTAAAATGAAAAAAAAAAATTTTAGGAGACAGGATTTCTCTGCATAGCCCTGACTGCCCTAGAAGTTGCTTTTTGTACCAAGCTGGCCTTGAACTCATATCTGCTTGTCTCTGCCTCCTGAGTGCTGGTACTAAAGGTGTGCACCATCATGCATGACAAAATGAAAAAAAAAAATGGAGTACTTTTTTTTAAAAAAATTTATTTATTTATTATGTATACAATATTCTGTCTGTGTGTATGCCTGCAGGCCAGAAGAGGGCTCCAGACCTCATTAGAGTTGGTTGTGAGCCACCATGTGGTTGCTGGAATTGAACTCAGGACCTTTGGAAGAGCAGGCCATGCTCTTAACTGCTGAACCATCTCTCTAGCCCCCCCAAAATGGAGTTCTTTATATATAATAATTCCAAGTGAGCCAGGCAGTGGCGGCGCATACCTTTAATCCCAGCACTCAGGAGGCAGAGGCAGGTAGATCTCTGAGTTCGAGGCCAGCCTGGTCTACAAGAGTTAGTTCCAGGACAGGCTCCAAAGCTACAGAGAAACCCTGTCTTGAAAAACCATAATAATAATAATAATAGTAATAATAATAATAATAATTCCAAGTGAAATGTGTAGTTTACAAAGCTTTTTTTTCCATCCTGTAGGCTGCCTTTTCACTGTGGTGATTGTTTTCTTTGCTGGGAGAAGCTATTTTATTTGTGGTATTGGAGAATAAATCTGAGGCCTCCTGTATGTTGTTAGGCAAGCACCTTATTCCCAGTCCAGAATGCTTGTAAGGTGTTAGAGAAGGGACTCGATGGTTGAGAGCACTTGCTCTGGAGAAGACCTCTAGCCTCCAGAGACTCCAGGCACACATGTGCACAGGCATGCATGCGGACACTCAGTTCACACTAAAGGAAAGTATTTTGCTAGCAGTTTTTAATTCCCTTCCATCCTACCTGCCAATTAGAATTGTTTCCTGCACTGTTGGAGTCCTTTTCAGGAAGTCTGGGTCTGCCTAGACCTTGAAGAGTTTGCAGGTGTTTCCTCTAGCACAGTGGCTCTCCACCTTCCTAATGCTGGAACCGACCTTCACATAGCTCCTCATGCTGGGGTGGCCCCCAACCCTAAAATGATGTTCATTGCTACGTCATAACAATGAAGTAATAATAATTATTGCTTCAATGAAGTATAATAATTTTACTACTATCATGAATTGTACTGTAAATATCTGATAGGCAGATGGTCTTAGGAAACCCCTGTGAAAGGACATGGGACACTTCCCGAGAGGGGTCACGACCTACAGGTTGAGAACCCCTGCTCTAGTCTAGAATTGGGGATGTAGCTCAGTGGTAGAGTACCTGCCTAGCATGCACAAGGCCTTGGGTTTAGTGCCCAACACCACTAAAGAGCATTTGTGACAGAATGTGTCTCCTTCACAATGCGTGTTAATTAGAAATTTCCAGTGTCTATGGTACTTAGTGGCAGGGTCTTTCTTGTTTCTGCTGCTGTGCATTCCAGGCTAGCTGGTCTGTGAACTTTCAGACAATTCTGTCTCTGTCTGTTTTCTACCCACTATAGGCATTCAGGGATTGTAAATGTGTGGGTGATGCCATGTGCTTTGGTGTTGTTCTGGGCTTGGTTGGATAGCAGTTTGATGGTTGAGCCCCATCCCTGGTCCTGAAAGACCTTGAAATAAGGAGATTGTCCAGAATTATCCAGATAGGACCCAGTGTAGTTACAAGGGTCCTTGGAAGTGGAACAGGGAAGCAAGAAAGTCCCAGGAGCAAGGGCATTGTAGCAGAGACTCAAGTGATGGGATTACTCTTCTGAAAGTGGAGAAGTTGCCTGGGCTAAGGGTACAGTCAGCCTGTAAACGCTAAAAAGATAAAACGGGTTTCCCCTGGATCATCTAAAAGAGCTTCAGTGAGACTGATGTTAGAACTAACTTCTTTTTAAGTTTTAATTATTTTTACTTTTTAAATGATTTTTTAAACAATTTTATGTGCATTGATGTTTTGCCTGTGTGTGTCAGACCCTTAGAACTGGGATTACCGGCAGTTCTGAGCTGCCACGTGGATGCTGAGAATTGAACCCAGGTCTTCTGGAAGAGAAGGCAGTGTCTTAACCCCTGAGCCATCTCTCCAGCCCCTAGGATTAACTTATAAAAAGAAAAGGTGGAAATTCCCCAAAAACAAGTCACTTAAGCTGACCAAGTCAAGAGTTAGACTACTGAGTGAGTGAGTTAGGTACAGCAGCACATGCCTGTAATCCTGACTGGCTGTTCTGGAGTTCAAGGGCAACAGCAGACATTCCCATCTTAAAAATAAATAGAAAAGAAAGGAGAAATGAGAGAATTATGTAATGTTATCTCAAGCATTATTTGTTGGGGATTGGGATCGCATACATACGTATGTACCTATCTCTGCAGATACAAGTGCCCCTGTGTGGCTTCATGAGGCCACAGGTTGGCATCAGGTGTCTTCTATGACTCTCCATCCTAATTTTTGAGGCAGAGTCCTTTGGTTGAATCTGAAGCTCATCATTTGTTCAGAGTGGCTGGGCAGTAAGTCCTTGAGATCATACTATCTCATCCTTTGGGTGCTGGAGTTACAGCATACATCACACTAACCTTTCCTGGGTACAAACTCAGCAAACACTTGACCCTCTGAACCATCTCCCCAGCCCTCCATAATTTTTTTTACATGTATACACCCAAACAATCTTGTATAGGTTTTTAATCTTTGCTCATGAGATTTTATGTCCCTTCTACAAGAGGGAGTTGCTCTCTGAGAAAAGACAGTTATAAAGTTTTGAATATTAGGGGCTGAAGAGATGGTTCAGCGGTTAAGAGCATTGCCTGCTCTTCCAAAGGTACTGAGTTCAATTCCCAGCAACCACATGGTGGCTCACAACCATCTGTAATGAGATCTGGTGCCCTCTTCTGGCCTGCAGGCATACACACAGAGAGACTATTGTATACATAATAAGTAAATAAATAAATATTTAGAAAAAAAAGTTTTGAATATTAGTTATATGATGAATGTTTTTAAATTAAAATTTATCTTTGACATGGTTTCAAACTTTTCTGTCAGGCCTTTGAGCCACCACAATTGTAAGGAAGGTTTTAGAATCAGTAGTGTCACATTTTTTACATGCATTAGAAGAAAAACTTGCATCTTATGTTTCTAAGTATCAAAGTAGAAAATATAATTATTTTAGGTAGTAAATATACAGTTTTCCTGAACTTTATGGAGACATTAGGATAAACAAAAATAATGTTTTTGAAGGCCATGTAAAGGCTGAATGTAAGAAAGTACTTGCCCCCATGCTGCAGGATCAACCACCTGAATTCAGGCTCCGGAACCACTTACAACTGAAGAGAGAACCAATCCCACTAAATTGTCCTTGCATATACATACATGTATGCTGTGCTGACACAAATATCATATGAACATACAATTAATTTTCATTTCCTTATTTATGGTTTTTTTCAAGACAAGGTTTCTCTGTGTAGCCCTGACTATCCTGAAACTCAGACTGTAGACCAGGCTGACCTCAAACTCACAGAGTCTCTGCCTCCCAAATGCTGAGATTAAAGGCATGCAATTCTGCCGTCCAACTGATAAGGATTTCTTTAAAGACTTCTTTTTAGTTGGTAATGGTGGTACATATTTTTAGTCAGAGCCCTGTACCATATCAAGCCTTTTCTCTTTATTGATTAATTGCCTCTGCTGTTGTCGTAATGAGAAGCTGAGTAATACATTCTCAAACTTAATAACTTTAGATTGCTGACCAATAGATTGTGTGTGTGTGTGTGTGTGTGTGTGTGTGTGTGTGCTCGCGTGCATGCATGCATGTGTTTGTGTGTGGCAGGGTGAGATGTTTTGTTTCCTACTAGTGTCAAACCCAAGGCCTTGCTCAGGCTAGACAAGCTGTTTACCACTGAGCTGTATCTCTGACCCTCATCCGTAGGTTATTATTTTTTAGACAGGGTCTCACTCTGTAGTCCAGGCTGCCTTGAAACTCAGTAGATCAGACTGGCCTAGAACTCACAGAGATTTCCCTGCCTCTGCCTCTCTAGTGCTAGAATTAAAGTCATGTGCCACCATATCCATTTATTTTTAAAATTTTTATTAGCATATATTAATTTTACTTAATAATGGATCTCATGATATTTTCATACGTGCATGTAATGTATTTTGATCATATCCACTTCCCATTATCCTCTCTTGTCCCACTTATTTTTTTCTTTTCCCAATTTGACCCTTTGTACCTTCATGTTCTATAGTTTAATTAGTTATTTACAAGATCATGGTTAAGGGATTCTTTATAGGAACATGGACAATATACCATTGGCTACACAGTGAAAAGAAATGTCTGCCTTTCCCAGCGACCATTACTTAACTGCCTAGAGATCCTCAGGGAGTGATGGGCTTCATGAACCTCCCTCATGCCCCAGCAGTTGTTAAGTACCTATAACTCTTCAGAGAATACAGGGGCCTCCTGAGCTCTTCCCCTTCCAGGATGGAATGTTGGCGAACCCATTCTTTCAACAGGTTGGTTGAAAATACAGCAGCCATCAGTGCCAGCAAGGTAGCATGCCAAAGCACTCCACCCTTTTGGCTCTTTATTCTCTGCTCACCCCCTCTTCCATGATGCTCCTGAGCCTTACAGATGATACGGAGGCTCTCTTTAGAAAAGTGTTCATTATGTTAGTCAAGCACCCTGCCATTGAGCATTCAGCGTTCCCATCCTGTGAGCATTCAACATCACTTATTCGTTGTTGTTGTTTTGTTTGAGACAGGGCTTCTCTATGTAGCTGGTTGTCCTGGAACTTGCTGTGTAGACCAGGCTTGCCTTGAACTCGCAGAGATAACAGCCTCCTGACTGCCTCTTGGGTGATGGGATTAAAGGTGTGCACCACCACCATCACAACAATCATTTATTCTTAATACTTTGACCAGTTATGAGTCTTGTTGTATATACTGCCCACTGCAAAAACAATCTCTGTTCAAAGTTGAGAGCATTGCCTATCTATGGAGGAAAAAATGCATACTTTTAAAGACAGTTTGACCAAGACACATCATGTCCGGTATTACTATTCATTATTTATAAGGGTTTGCGTATAAGTCTGTAGTATGAAACTGCTGTTTCTGTGAGCAGAATGTTTGGGTTTTCTTGAAGAGGTTTTAAGCCTGGCCTCCTGGGGATCACTCCTGGATCATTTTGACACTGGTGATTAGCCACTGGTCAAAGGTCATGCCTAAATACCTTGAACTAGGAAAGCTTCTGCCTTTGGAAGAGATCAGTGTGTAGGTTGGGGGAATGTATTCAAAGTTCGGGCAATTTATAAACTTAACCCTAGCCGTTATATAGCAAGATTCTCATGTCTGTTTCAATCCTTTATCTGTGAAAGGAATCACATTCAGCTGTAGCTCTGTAGATAACCAGCATTCTTAACATCCAGTCTTTTTCATGCTCAATAGTTTTATGCAAGTGCACGGCCTTTCAAGCCACCTAAGGTAGAAACTTATCAAGGCTCACCACGGCTGTGCAGCTCTCCAGTTTTCCCACTATTCTGGCAGGTCTGTTGGTTTTTTGCTTACCTTAGAATTTCAATCTTGGTTTTCTGCAGCATTGACCTGCCCTAGTTTTCTGTTGTCAAGAACACTTATTTTTTTTAGCAGTATACCTACAAATGTAGCTTTATTATTATCCCTGCCATTTTGGATTCAAATGGCGTGGTAATGATAGTAACAGTCCTGCTCTAGAATGCCATACTTCTCTCTCTGACCTGTAGTTCGGTAGTATGCTGTTGTTGGAACAGGTTCTCATGTAGTCTACGTTGGCCTCAAACTCAAAAGTCCTCCTACTTCAGCCTCCCAAGGACATGATTATAGGCAGTCATTATGCCCAGCTAGTAGGTTTTCTGAGTAAATGCTTTACAGTTTGTTTAATGCCGTTGCCCAATTTCCGAAGGCCAAATGTAGTTGCCTTTGACTCATTTGTCAGCAGTTTTGGGGAAGAGGCTTTATTGAGCTCATTCTAGCAGTGTAGCAGAGTTTATACAGTTCTCTTATGCTCCATATTTTGAAGGTAAAAGCTCTTACTCATATTGGTTTTGATGTGGTGTATATATATACTCCTGTGTGAAGGTTTGTGTGCCCAAGCATGTGCGTGGGAGTCATAAATAAATAAATTATTTATTTATTTTTTTGAGACAGGATTTTCTGTATCTCTGGAGCCTGTCCTGACTTGCTCTGTAGACCAGGCTGGCCTAGAACTCAGAGGGATCCTCCTGTCTCTGTCTCCTTTTTTCATTTTTTAAAAATATTTATATGTGGTTTTTTCCCTCTGCTGCCACCAAGGTGCTCAGTCCTTCTGAGGAAGTTAAGGCCGCGTTGGGGTGAGGCCCTCACCCCAACGACTAGCACCCTGCCGGCAGTCGGCAACATGGCCTCCATCTCTGAGCTCGCCTGCATCTACTCTGCCCTCATCCTCCACGACGACGAGGTGACGGTCACGGAGGATAAGATCAATGCCCTCATTAAAGCAGCTGGTGGTGTCAATGTTGAACCTTTCTGGCCTGGCTTGTTTGCAAAGGCCCTGGCCAATGTCAACATTGGGAGCCTCATCTGCAATGTAGGGGCTGGAGGGCCTGCTCCAGCAGCCAGAGCCGCACCAGCAGGTGGTCCTGCCCCCTGCTGCTGCCCCAGCTGAGGAGAAGAAAGTGGAAGCAAAGAAGGAAGAATCCGAGGAGTCTGATGACGACATGGGCTTTGCTCTTTTTGACTAGGCGTTTTGCTACCATGGCTAATAAAAAGATAAACCTGAAAAAAAATTATATGTGAGTGTATGTGCACTGAGCTGTGGCACAGATGTGGAGGTCAGAGGGCAGTGTGTGTGAGTGTGTGTGCACCTGAGCTATGGCACAGATGTGGAGGTCAGAGGGCAGTGTGTGTGAGTGTGTGTGCACCTGAGCTATGGCACAGATGTGGAGGTCAGAGGGCAGTGTGTGTGAGTGTGTGTGCACTGAGCTGTGGCACAGATGTGGAGGTCAGAGGGCAGTGTGTGTGAGTGTGTGTGCACTGAGCTGTGGCACAGATGTGTGAGAGGAGAGCTTACTGAGTAGTCAGTTTTCTCCCACCATGTGGGATATGAGGGTCACTTTGGCAGCAAAGTGCCTTGACCCATCGAGTTACCGATCAGCCCATGAAGTTTCGATTACATAAATCAGAAAGTGTGATGCCTCCAATTGTTTCTGTTTTCAGAATGTTTTAACTATTTCAAAGTCTTTCGTGATTCCCTAAGAATTTTAAGATTAGAGCCACTTATTGTTTCCTCATTCTTTTACATTATAGATTGACTTACCATGATTTTTACATATCATTCCCAGTTCTCATTGTATTCTGGATTATCCTTACCAAAGTAAAATATTGTTCATATTTATCTCAACTAAGTCAGAATCAGGTGATGTTCAGATATATGAGTCTCTGCTGTATTTCATACGTAGTGAGTCTAGGCCAATAGTTCTCCACTTTGACCATACCCTAGTGTTCCTTTAAAATGCTGATAGTTAGAGTCTGCCCGTGGTAGTTTGAATGAGAAACGACCCCATCCCCCATGAGCATTTGAATACTTTACCAAATAATGGGTTTAGGTTTTGAGAGGGCTTAGGGTTGGTGTCCTTTAGGGTACATTTAGGTGATGCAGGCTTGATGGAGGAGGGTTGTCATTTGGAGTGAACTTTGAGATTAAAGCGTCAAGCCCCTTTCAGTTTGTTGTCTCTGCTCTGTACTTGTGGTTCAAGATGTGAGCTCTCTCTGACTGGGCATAATGGCACATGCCTTTAATCTAGCACTCCAGAGCCAGAGGCGGACAGATCTCTGTGAGCCTGGTCTACACAGGGAGACCCTGTCTCAAGGAGAGGGAGGAAGTGAACGCACAGATTTCTCCTGCCACTCTGCTATTTGATGCCAAGTCTTGCTGCCGTGATGGACTCGGTAGTCCTCTCAAACCCTAAGCCCACATAAACTCATTATCCCATAAGTTGCTTTCAGCCATTGTGTTTATCGCAGCAGCGGAGAAGTGCCACTGCACCACCCTAGGGTATTTGTGTATGGTTGTAGGTGGTCATCACTTTTAGGTATGATTCTTAGGGTTAGGTAAGTTGGAAAGATACATATTAAATACAAATTTTAAAGTTTTTACTCAGACTAAAATGTACAAAAAGAGTTAGAATAGGAACTGGCATGTTAATTAGTAGGTGTGTTCCCCATAAGTCTGTAGAATTCTGTGCTTGTTTGTAAGCATGGATATGACTTTTTTTTATAGTGGATTATTATACACTTCTGTTTAAAGTTGTTTCTCGAAAGCCTTCCATGTTCTCACAAATGAGTGTTCTTGGCAATTCACAAGTGAAGAGTATGAACAAAGTGGGAAGAATATATGGAATTACTTGGTTATGCATTAAACTAGTTTAAATAACTCTTTGCTGTCCTTTTTGGAAATTATACCATAAAGGATACTTGCTTAAAATAATGAGGAATTGTATCATTGGAAGGCCATGTCCTTAGTTTTTAAAAAAAAAAAGAAGAAAGAAAGAAACTAAATACTTTGGCCTAGTCACAATCTCCATTTCAAAGGGTCTTCAGACTAAAAGCTTATTCTTCACTTAAGTGACTTCTCTCCAGCCATATTTAGGAGTTCATCTAGGTTATAAACCATATCGCTGGTTATTCATGCTGTTCCAGATGGGGTAAAACAAGCATGGAGAACCCTGGAGGGAGAGGTAATGGCTCAGCCCTTGAGCTTATCCTTTATCGCTAGTGCAGATATTTGAAGAATAACTGCTGAATGAGAGCCTGGAGTGGGGCATCCACTTACATCTCTGAGGAGTGGCTGAATAGAGTGTGCTCTATCGAGTGGACTTTTGATGTTGTTGCCAGTCTGTTTCAAATGTACACGTGACACTGTCTGAAGAAATACTAGAAACACCTGGTAAACATTTTTCTGCTATCTATTGTTAAGCTATATTCAGTTGATTGCATTTTAAAGCTTGGTTTTTCTGCTTGGTATCAGTGATAATCAGGTTACATATAGGGTGTGTGTGAGCTGCTGACTTCAGTAGGTGAGCCTGTGTAAGTATGTAAGACAGTAATGGGAGCTTACTGTGCTTAGATTTGAAGGGAATGCTTGTTTTAGACTTCTATCCTGTGGTTTCCAAAGTTTGTCCTGTCATTGTCCATTTGGGGTCCTGATGATCTTACCCATGTAATTAATAACACAGTTGGGGGGGTTCTCTCTCTCTCTCTCTCTCTCTCTCTCTCTCTCTCTCTCTCTCTAGCAAATTAAAAGTACAGAGCACACAGATCTTCGATAACATTGACACAAATTTGTTTCTGGAGTTTGAGGTGCATTACCAGCAAGACAGTGCTGCACGGTTTTCTTCTGGCTTTTGTTCTTGTTCTTTTCTAGTCTTCCTTTGGTCCCTGAGACAGGTCAGATGTAGCCCAGGCTGGTCTCAAACTTGCTGTATATCCAAGAGTCACCTTGAGCTCCTCATCCTCCTGCCTCTTTTTCCCACACACTGGGGTTGTAGGCTGCACCATCATGCCCCTCTCTTCTAATTTCCTGTGCTCTGTGGTTTTGTAAGCTAGTAGGTGTGCTTTTCATAACAAGGAATTCAACTTACAAATAAGTAGGTGAGATGACACAGAAACCTACTCATTACCCTGAATTTCATCTAGGACAGAGACAAATACCTATGCCTTCTTTCTGCCAACTTGACACTAAGGCCTCTATGTACCTACCGTATGCTGAATCAGCAGATTGTGAACATAAAGTGTGTTTATTCACATAGTGTCTCTCACAGAATGGCCGCTTTCTGCGGTAAAAACTAGTCTCTCTCTTAGTGGTTAAAATCAGACACATGGGGGCTGGAGAGATGGCTCAGTGGTTAAGAGCATTGCCTGCTCTACCAAAGGTCCTGAGTTCAATTCCCGGCAACCACATGGTGGCTCACAACCATCTGTAATGACATCTGGTGCCCTCTTCTGGCCTGCAGACATACAGACAGATTATTGTATACATAATAAATAAATAAATAAATATTTTTAAAAAATCAGACACATGGATTTGGTGGTGTAACTAATTAGTGAAATAAATATATGTTTAGCATGCTAGGACCTGTGTTCAGTCCTTAGTACTATTTAAAAAAAAATCTTTAGACAAATTTACCCAAATATGTGGTTTCCCCAAGAAGCAGAAATTAATGGACTGGGTGAGCAGCAGCGTGGTTTAGTTTATACCTAGATATCAATCCCCAGCTAAGAAAAAAAAAAAAAAGACGAAGGTTGGTGGGACAGGGAAAGAGTCTAAAAGTTACTCCATTGGAGAAATCAGGCAAGGAAGAGACTGTACCTTAAAGTGAAGCAGGTGCGCTTTGAGCACATCTGAAGTGGAGTCCTCAGACAGCATTAGCATCCCTGCCAAAATGCCTGACACGGAACTAGTCATGATGGAGCAAAGCCAAATAGAGATGGCTCGCTCCGCAGTTAAGAATGCTCAGGCAGAGGACCTACGTTTGGATCCCAGCACCCATATCAGGGCAGCTTAGAACCATCTGCAGTTCAAACTCCGGGGCATCTATCTCCTTCTGACCTTTGAAGGCACCTTCACATATGTTCGTATACATACACACAGACATACATTAAATTAAGAGTTTTTTTAATCTTAAAAAATATTGGACTGAGCATGGTGGCATTTGGGAGGCGGAGGCAGGTAGATCTCAGTGAGTTAGGCCAGCCCAGTCTACAAAGTGAGTCCCAGGACTACTAGGGCTGATACACAGTGAAACTCTGTCTTGAAAATCCTGTTTTCCCAGCCATTGAGTTACATTACATCCTTCCCAAAAGTCTTCTATTTAGAGATACATTGGGATGGAGGCAATGGCCCTGTGGGTAAAGGGTTTGTTGTAGAGCAAATGGATCCAAGATCAGATCCCAGCACTGAGTGGGCAGGAACAGTCAAATCTTGGAGATTTTCTAGCTGACTGGGCTAGCCAATCAGCCATCTCCAGGCTTCAGTGGAAGACCCTGTCTCAGCAAATAGGATGGAAGCAGGTAACCAAAGCTGAACTCTGGCCTTCACTTGCCAGATGAGTGACAGAAAGGTGTGTTGCTGGTCTCTGCCACTGACTTGCAGAGAAAAGAACCGAGTGCTTAGAAACCGTGGGGGGGTTCCTTAGGTAATAGAAAGGCCTATTTAATACATCAAGACAGAATCTGTTAAAAAAATAAAATAAAAAACAAAAAAGTGGCTACCTCTCAGTAAAGGAATGTAGTATGTAAACAGGCAGATTTATTCCTAAATCATTGTGTTGACATGCACATTTTTAGGCAAATATAACCCGTCTTTATCTTAAAAAAAAAGTAATTGCATTTCTATTTACTCTGTACACATGCATGTGTGCATGCCCATATGCACTCATATGTGACAGCCTGTGGGTTCTTCATCATATGGGCCTCAGGGATCATCACCAGGTCCCTGGGCTTGGCTGGCAGTGGGCGGCCTACGTGGTGAGCTATCTTGTTGATCCGTCTTCTTTTTTTGTTTAGTTTTATCTAATACTTTATAATTGGACATATTAAGGGCAGGTCATACAGGTATGTGGTATGCACCTGTAATCTTAGCTCTCAGGAGACTACTGCAGGAATAGCAGAATTCAGGGTCAGGCCAGGGTGTCAGGGTGGTTTGAGGCTAGCCTAGACTATGCAGTGAACATCTGTCTCAAAACAACAAAAATTTTTACATAATGAAATAGCATTAATGGAATATGATGTTTGGATATGTGTTAGTACACAGTCTTTAAATCAGTTTAAACAGAGCTCTAACACCTTTTTTTTTTTCCTGGCAAAAACATTAAAAATAATTTTGTGTAGCTCTTTGAAGTATTAGAATTTGTCGTCTAGTCACCCTGCTGGGACAGCTCAGCAGAACTTCCTGCTCCTTCCTGGCTGTCCCTGTGTACAGAGCAGCCTTTCCCACCCTTGCTTCTGATGAGATGTCTTTACCAAACATCAGGATTATTTTTATTCAGACCACACCAGAGCTTCCAGCTTTCCTTTAGAGGCACTTTAATCTCACCCTAGGAAATTCAGGTAATTAAGATTCATACCTGTAACTAAGAGCATATGTGCTCTTTCAGGAGACTGGAGTTGGGTTCCCAGCACCCACTCCTCATAACTGCATGTAACTCTAGCACTAAGGAATCCAGTACCTCTGGACACACACATACACACACACACACACACACACACAAAAAATCTTAAAAAACAAAATAAAAAGACCCCAAGACTAGGGAGCTGAGGGATGAGAGAGCCCTGAGGGGAGAACTCGGGCTACATACCGTGAGTGTCTGCCACAGTTGTCATCATCGGACCGAATTGCTTGTTAGTTTTTAGCTGTTGTTGTTGTTTTCCTTCTTAAAATTTTTTTGGTGTATGGGTTGTTTGGTGTGAGGTACGGGGAGGCGGGAAGCACTGAGATGAGTCCCAGGCCTTGAACATACTGGGCAACGCTCCATCAGTGAACTAAAGTCCAGTCCTTGTGGTGTTTTAAGCACACAGACTCGGAGTTTTGTATTACTGCCGTCTGTTTTCTTGGTTCATAAGTTTCATGAGGGCCAGGACTGCATTTGAGTCATCGCTTTACATTCCATGGTTAGCTCTGTAGTTACGGATGCTTGGTAAACAACAGACGCATCTTCCAAAACTGGAGGCTGGAGAGTATCCAGCCTCAGGCCATTTATAAGCATTAAACAATTTGAAAGTGATCAAACAAGAGTTTGCAATCAGCCAGGCGTGGTGGCGCACACCTTTAGTCCTAGCACTGGGCAGAGGCAGGCAAATCTCTTATGAATTTGCCTGGCCCACAAAATGAGTTCCAGAACAGCCAGAGATACACAGAGAAACCCCATTTCAAAAATAAATAAATAAACAACAAAAAAAGATTTTAATAAATAGCGATAGCTCAGTGCTTCATACAGAAACATTGCAGTTATTTTTTTTCTTTTGATTAAGTAGGTTAAAGTGATCTTATAGTGATTAAGACTTTTTTTTTAGATTTATGTGTATGGTTGTTTTGTCTCTGTGTGTGTGTGCACGCGTGTGTGCGTGTATGTACACTGTGTGTGGGCCTTTTGTCGGTCAGAAGACTTTAGTTCCCTGGAACTGGAGTTACAGAATGCTGTGAGCCACCATGTAGGATCTGTGGGCCAGGTCTGGGTCCTCTGGAAGAGGAACCAGTGCTCCCAAATGTTGAACCATCTCTCCAGCCCCAGGAAAACTTGATTTTGAGACATGCAGCACAGTCTGGCCTCAAACTTTCTATGTTGCTGAGGGTAACTTTGAATTTCTGATCCTCCTGCCTCAACTTCTCTAATTCTGGGATTGCTAGATGCCACCACACTTGATTAGGTAAAACTTTGACAGGCACCTTACATGAGCTCAGTGTGCTAAGTGTAGTGGAAAAAGAAGAATTTAATTGTTTTTAGAGCGCTAGAGGATCTTGTGCATTCGGGGCAAGTACTCTCCCATCGCTGCTTACACCCTAGCCCAGAGTTCCTGCGAGACTTTGTCAGAACTCCAGAGTTGACCTTGTACAAGAAAATTAGAGCCAGCTGAGTAAACCTAAAAAATCCTTTCCCAAATATATAAACTACTGGCTAATAGAGAAGGGAAGAACCTTTCCCCTCGTTCCTCACTCAATTAGAGAGAATCAGATATAATCATGATTGTGTCAAAAGTTCAAAAGGGAAAATGGAAGGGAAAGTGAGCTGAGTTGGCACTCTTCCCTCAACATTGTACCTGTAAGCGTGATATGTTGTTTCAGAGATTAACTTTACAGACTTCCGTACCCAGAAGTATGAAAATTCTTGGGGACCTTTTTTCACAGGCTTGATCTTAACATACTGAATAAAGAGAGCAGTTAATCCCTTTTGTAAAGTAATTTGAGAGGAGGGAATTCAGAATGTAAAATCTCACCTGCAGAAAGCACTCAGCTCTGTAAAGACCTTTCTGTCTTTAGACACTTACAAAGACTTAATATTTTAATGCGGAAGGGTGAACCTGGTTAAAAAGCCAATGGGTGAAATTAGAGAGAAATAATCCAGTGCTTTCTTTCTGGGAATTATCATCCTGCTCTCCAGGGGACCTGAGCTTTTTCCTTCTGAGGAATGAGAATGCTGCTCTGTATAGCAAGCCAGCGTCTCTAAATACAAGTTTGACTTTTAGTATAATAAGAGTCTTGTTAGGTGCAATTTTGCTCCTAGTCATTAATACAATGAACAAATGTTGTGGTTACCTGGGAAAGAAAACTCAAGTGCTTTTAAACCTCTTGTGAGATTTGGTTTCATGCTTGAAACCTATACACTGTTATTCCTAATAGCATCTGTAGAAGGCTCCATGCTCTAAGGTATACAACTTAGAAGTTAATACACTTTGGAAAAAATTGATACCACTACAAAATGATCTTAAGGTCCTGAAGATAAAGCCTTTCTTCTGCTCAGTGGCAGCTGTTCACTGGTGGCATCAAGGTTAGCAGACGAGGAGAGTTTTCTTAGCAGGGGATACTACAGCATGATGCCTTGTCTACAGGTCAGGAAGTCTTTCTGACAGTTTACAGTTCCCCAAGTGCAAATACAGAATTAGGAACAAAATTCACCCAAGAGTGTGGGTAGTAGTAGGTGGAATTTTGATAGAGCTTGGCATTCACTATATTAAGTCGTTTCTGAACTCTACAGACATCCCTGTGGATCCCGGGCTGACCTTTCACTTGACATCCTGCTTTGTCTCCTGAGTACAAGGATTTCAATTCTTACATACATATTAAAAATATTTTCTTCTGCTAACTTTTTAAATCATAAATCATTTTAATGGATTAGTAGCTTGCTTTTTCTTTCTCTCCTAGGGCTTGAACCCAGGGTGTCAGCTTTCCAGTTAAGCCCTCTAGCCACCGAGCTGTACCCCAGCTAATTTTTGCTTGCTTGTTTTTAACATTTGCCCATCTCTGTGTACTTACATGCACAACGTGCCCAGTAGCCATGTGGAAGTCAGAGGACAGCTCGCAGTAGCTAGTTCTCACCTCTGCCGTGTGAGTTTCAGGGACTGAGTTTGGGCTTGGTAGAAAGGAGGGGGACCTGAATCAGACATAGTGCCATACACCGTTAATCCCAGTGCTTTTGGGAAGCAGAGAGCCAGATATCTGTGAAGTCAATACCTACCTGATATATGTAGTGAATTCTAGGATACATAGAAAGGCCTTGTATCAACTTCACCCTCACTCCCAGCCACTCCCTCAAAAAAAGGTGGCAAAAATAGCAACAAGTAGCCTTTGCAGTCCAAAAATTATGTTGCATTATGACTAACCTCAGCATAGTAGGCATTATATTCTTTTTGTTGTTTGTTTTGTTTTTCAGGACAGGGTTTCTCCATTTAGAACTCTAGAGACTGTCCTGGAACTTACTGTGTAGAACAGGCTGGCCTTGAACTCACAGAGATCTGCTTCCTGAGTGCTGGGATTAACGGCATACACCACTACACCCAGTTATGTTCTCAATTCTTAAATAAATATGTTCTCTTCCTGTGAAGATCTGGCTCTGTAAGCCTAGTTTACCTACTATAACTTAATTTTAGCCTCACATAGGTGAATATATTCTACCACTGAGCTACAGCTCTTAATCACATTTTTAAAGGTTTGTGTGAATATGGGTATGTGCCCAAAGAGACCAAAAGATGATATTAGATCTCCTGGAGCCCCATTACAGGTAGTTGTGAGCTACCCATAATGGGTGCAGGGTACTAAACTTGAGTCTTCTGCAAGAGTAGTACTTGCTCTTAACTGCTAAGCCATCTCTTCAGCCCCCTTAATTGCCCTTTTATGTGTGTGGGGGGGTGGTTTGGAATTTTTTTTTTTGGCTCTTGATTTTCTACTAGTGATAATTACAGAAATCATAACACTTTCCCTGACCTTTTTAAGCATTTTTAAAGAAACCAACTAAGGATAATATTTAAGACTCAGGTAAATAGTCCAGCAAATAAAAGTGATAACCATTCAAGCCTGATGGCTTGAGTTCAGTTCCCAGAACTCAGCTAAGAAGCTGGGTGACATAGTGGCAGGCATGGGGGAGCCATAAGAATCGCTCAAAACTGGCAGGCCAGATAGTCAGGAACACACAGCTTAGTAGCTAAAACAAGAGACCTACCTCAAACCAAGGTAGAAGGAAAGAACTGACTGAGTGTTGGCTTCAGACCTCCACTCTCTATGCATGCAAGGCACATGAGTTTCAAGGGGCGCAACAAAAAGGAAGGCTATGTGTTGGACTGGAGATGTGGCTCTGCCCAGTGTGCAAAGCTGTGGGCTCATTCCCGGTACTGCAGAAAGAAGCGTTAATGTCCGACCAGGGCAGGACAGTAGCAAGGTCAAGGCCTACCTGGACTGCACAGTGAGTGGTGATCACAGCTTAGCCTAGGCAGCTTAATGGATCCTGTCTCCAAATGAACTGTGAAAGGAGGGCTGGAGACGGTCAGTGGTAATGGGCTTGATTACATTATAAAAGCCATGAAGCTACTATGCTTGTTTTATTATTAATGTGACAGACATTGTCTTCCCTCGGGAAAATGCCTTAATGTCCTTCAACTTAGGAGTGACTATTTTGGTTTCAGACAAATCTTCCTATCTTCAAGCTGAAGGAATCTACTGTTAGAAGAAGATACAGTGACTTTGAGTGGCTTCGGAGTGAACTAGAAAGAGAGAGCAAGGTAAGAAGTATTTATAATGTAGCTGTTCTTTTACTTACGGTGTAACTTTAAAGCAGAGCATGCCAGTTCTAACTTAGGATCTCCAGACTGTATCTGAAGTAGGTGAAAGCCAGAGTAGGGCTTAGTGTCAACGGGTCCATCTCAGGCTGTACCCTGAGTAGCGGAATCGTCATCCTCTTGGTCTCACCTCTTCCTTTTCTGCTCAGTAGCGCAGTTAAACCTTTGCTGAGTGACACTTCTCAGTCCTCTGTGCTGTTCCTTCCCTCCTCTATGTCAGTATATTTTCCAGTTTTGTTTGACTCATAGTCACCATTTTTATTATCCCACATGTATGTAGAAGATTCGCAAAATGTTTCTTACTGTATGATACATCAGTATTCTTTAGATGTGCTTGGGCTGACATACATGTGTGTGCTCATGAAGGCCAGAGGTTGGCTTGGCTTTAAATGCCTTCCTCTATCACTCTCCACCCTACTTTTAAGGCAGGGTCTCTCCCTGAACCTGCAGTTTGACATTTCAGCTAGGCTGGCTGGCCAGCAAGCCACCTAGATCGACTTCCTCCATCCCCACGTTCTGGCATTGTGGGCACTGCCACTTCTGAGTTTAATAAGGGTACTAGGGATCTAAGCACAGGTTCTCGGGCCCCCAGATCTGGTAAAAATTTGTTTATTTTTTTGAAGCAGAGTCTCATGTAACCTAGAATGGCCTCTGTGTAGCTAAGGATGACACTGACCTCTTGATCTGTCTCTACTTCCTGAATGCTGGAATATTCAGCATTATTATGTATGACAGACAGCCATATGTCATCATACCTAGTTACATGTGTATGTGAGGGGAGCACTCTACAACTGAGCTACCTCCCATGTCTAAATTTTAAATGGTGACCATGATTCACTAGTGTATTGCTGCCTGTATTTTGAAAGACAACATTGTCTATTTGGCTAAGAATTATCTTTTAGAAGAAAATTTTAAGGTTATTTTATTACTAGAATGTAGTAGAAAGAAGTTGACTAAAGTAGGTGAAAGCTCAGTAAAAGAAAAATGGAAGGAAATAAAGAAAAATCCTAAAACTGGAAGAGTGAAGTAGGAAGCAGACCCAAGGATATGTCTGATGTGCAGTATACATCTGAAGACTGATGAGTCTATAACCGATCGAGACTCGCCCTGTTCTGGAGTTGCATATGTAACGCTGAATAAATTAAGATTTAAACTTATTATCATCAATCATCCTTTTAAAAGAAACTTACTAGGCATGTATTTAATTCCAGCACTCGGGTAGCAGAGGCAGGATTATTGAAAGTTTGTGGCCTTTTGGTTTAAAGTTCCAGACCAGCCAGAGCAACATGGCATGACTAGCTCCAGGGAAAAAAGCACAAAAGAAGAAAGGGGAAGGGAAAGAAAGAGTAAAGAGTGAAAGAAAAAGAAATCCGCTATCTGTGGGTAATAAGGACCAGTTTCTCCCCATCTCCTCCTCACCTCTCCCTGAGCAATCATTAGTGTTCTTTATGGCCTTGCCTATATAATGGAAGCACAGAATACCTGATGTTTTTGTATGTAGCTTCTCTCGCTTTGCATGTTTTCAAGGTTTTACCTTATTATAACACATATCATACTTGTAAAAAAGATTTTATTTTATGTGTACTTTATTTTGCCTGCATATATATACTTACCTGGCACTCAAGGATGCCAGCTCCCCTGAACTGGAGTTAGAGATGGCTGTGAGCTGCTATGTAGGTGGAGGGAACAGAGCCTGGATCCCCCGCAAGAGCTGCTAGTGCTTTTAGCTGCTGAGCCATCTTTCCAGCCCCTTTATTTTATTTTTATTGCAAAATCGTAGCCTTTTGTATAGAAATACCATTTCTTATTAGTCCAGTAGTTTTAAAAGTACTTACAGTGTTCTTTCTAAAGGACCTGACTCAAGGTCCCTTGTTGTGTGTCTGCTCTGCAGTCTGTCTGCAGGCTGTTTTACTTTGCACTTATGGACTAGTTAAGCATCTTGGGGATCCAGGGAAGTTTTACTCTCATCATTGCTAAGAGCTGTGCATGTGGGTTATTCTGTTATAAAGTAAGGCCTGACCTTGAAACTTAAGTGTCATTCAGTATCTGTATTTGTTTTCAACTGTGTGTGTGTGTGTGTGTGTGTGTATACATACACATTCACCAGACCACCTCTTTTTTATCCACATGCACAAATATATTCTTGGATTCACAGATTTTAATTTAAGAAGTATTTGTTTGTGTCATTCAGTATCTGTATTTGTTTTCAACTGTGTGTGTGTGTGTGTGTGTGTGTGTGTGTGTATACATACACATTCACCAGACCACCTCTTTTTTATCCACATGCACAAATATATTCTTGGATTCACAGATTTTAATTTAAGAAGTATTTGTTTGTTCCAGACAGGGTCTCAGGTAGCCCAGGCCTGCCTCAAACTCACTATGTAACCAAAGATACCCCTGAGGTCTTTTCCTCTTTCCTCTACATGTGCCCCACTACTCTTGACTATAAATTGATAAGAATTCTGATTAGCTGAGGATGTGTAGCTCTGTCGGTTGAGTGCTTGCCTAGGATGCACAAGGCCCCGATTTAGCCCAGTTCCCAGCAGGGCACAGACCCAGTGTGGTGGTACATGCGGGTCATCCCAGCACAGGAGAACCAGAAGTGGAAGGTCATCCTTAGTACATAGTGAATTTGACGTCAACCAGGCTTCTGTCTCAAAAAAGAAGACAGAAAAGAAATTCTAATTGCATCTTTTCTTTTTTTGGGGGGGGGGGGGGTGCTTTCAAAACAGGTTTTCTCTGTAGCTTTGGAGCCTGTCCTGGAACTAGCTCTTGTAGTCCAGGCTGTCCTCAAACTCACAGAGATCTGCCTGCCTCTGCCTCCCGAGTGCTGGAATTAAAGGCATGCCCCACCACGGCCTGGCCTAATTGCATCTTTTCATACTACTTAAACAAAAACTGTTGGCTGTAATGTTGGTGAGATGCTCAGCAGGTAAAGGCACTTGTTGATGACCTGAGGTCAACCTCAGAAACTCAGATGATGGAAGAAAAGAACTGTCTTCCACAAGTTGTTCACCTGAACCTGGTGGACCTCACTCCTGCAGGCAAGATCTGCCTATCTTTGCCTCCAGGTGCTGGGATTAAAAGCATGTACCACATAACTATGGGTTTATTTATAAATTTTCCTTTTTTAAAAAAATTTATTTTTTATACATTGGTGTTTTGTCTTGATTGTCAGATCCCCTGGAATTGGAGTTACAGACAGTTATGAGCTGCCATGTGGGTGCTGGGACTTGAACCTGGGTTCTCTGGAAAAACAGTCAGTGCTCTTAACCACAGATCCATCTCTCCAGCCTCATAAATTTTCTGTTTTATAAAATTTTACATTTATTCAGTGTGTGTGTGTGTGTCTGTCTGTCCGTGTTCATCCAGCCACCTAAATAAATGTGTGTGAGCACATGGATGCCACACTTTGGGTCCCGAGGTAGATAAGCTCAGTGCACAGGCTTGCGCTTCACTCCCTTACTGAGATGTCCCGGGTCGTCATCAGGAACTTACTCTGCTGTTGTTTTAGGTTGTAGTTCCCCCACTCCCCGGGAAAGCGTTTTTGCGGCAGCTTCCTTTTAGAGGAGACGATGGAATATTTGATGACAATTTCATCGAGGAAAGGAAGCAAGGGCTGGAACAGTTTATAAACAAGTAAGTACTTGCTGCTCCTCAAGGAGTGAGGAGAATGGTGCCGTGAACTTTGATAACTACGAGTCATTATTTTTCAGTATTTTATTTTGTGTGTTAGATGTTTTGCCCGCATGTGTGTCTGTTCCCAATACAAACTGGGAATCGACCTCAGGTCCTATACGAGAGGAGTCAGTGCTCTAACTGCTGACCTAGCTCTTCAGCCCTGACTACTTCTCATTTAAATGTTAAGTTTAATCCATGTTGCCTTTCCTTGGGCAACTTTAGTATTGCCTTTTCTTGGGCATACTGACTTTAGTATGAAGTGGAAGATCTCCACATTGAATACCATGTGGTAAATGCTGACACTCTTGAGTGGTTGAAGTGAGGGTTTTGTGTGGACATGTGTTTTATATTTGTTGTTCTTGGACAATTTATGCAAATTACATTTAAAATTGCATCATTCAGGAAATAGTTTTACTCGTGATTCTAATTTAAGGTATATTCTCATGTGAATAATAAAATGTACGGTACATTTGCAATCATTTTGTTTGATTGCAGGTAGCATTATTACCAGCATGTTTTATGTAAAAGTATACATTAAAAATTTTTTCATGGCAAAATGTTTTTTTGAAAAAATGTAAGAAAATTTAGAATTGTTTGTCTTTTAGTAACTATTGATAAGCTCAAACCAATATTCTTGTTTTTTGTTGTTTTTGTTGTTGTTGTTTTTGAGACAGGGTCTCTCTATGTAGTCCTGTCTGTCTTGGACTGTAAGACCTCATGTACAGCCTGGGCTAACAGTGAGACCTGTGTGCTAGAGTAGGTAATGTACAGTACATTAGTTAAAATCACTATGTGTGCTCACATGGCCACATCTGCTAAGATTTGGCTAATCCTGTAGAACCTAACACTGACACATAACCACAGTGAGAGCAGCTCTGTAGACCAGGCTGACCTCGAACTCAGAGATCTGCCTGCCTCTGCTTTCTAGCACTGGGATTAAAGGCATGTGTTACCATGCCTGACTGTTTTTTCTTACGTTGACCCAGCACGTAAGAAGCTAAACAGAAGTGTTGTAAGGTCAAGCCCAACTGGGTCTGCAGGGAGAAGGATGAAGAAGGAAGGTGGAGAGCAAACAGACAGTGGACAGATGCTCAGACACTAGTCATGCGGCAGTTCTCCTCTGAGTAATGAGACTGCAGGCATACCACTGCTCCCACTGTGGTTATGTGTCAGTGTTAGGCTCTACAGGATTAGCCAAATCTTAGCAGATGCGGCCATGTGAGCACACACAGTGATTTTAACTAATGTACTGTACATTACCTACTGTAGCACACAGGTCTCACTGTTAGCCCAGGTTGTACACGAAGTCTCACTGTTAGCCCAGGCTGTACACCAGGTCTCACTGTTAGCCCAGGCTGTACACGAGGTCTCACTGTTAGCCCAGGCTGTACACGAGGTCTCACAGTGTAACCTAGACCAGCTTTGAGCTCTCCACAAGGTGCTGAGATGACAGGAGTTCACCACCACATCCCTGCAGTTCCATTTTTGTGAACATGCTCTTTGAAAAGGCACAGCTAAACTTGACTGATATAAGTCAGATCGCCAGTTACAGAGGAAAACTTAGAGGTGGGGAAAGGGAAGAAGAGAAAAGCAAAGGACCTAAATGGTTCTGTTTGTTTCTTAGTGTTAGTTTACCATTGAGCTTTTTGTATTTCTAATTCAAAACCTATACCCCGTTTTATTGTTTTATCTCTTTGTATTTGCTCAAGCTAGCCTCAGACTCAGGGCCTCCTTGCCCAGTCTCCCCTGTATTGGGATTAAAGGTGTGGACTAACACACTGGTTTGGATTTTGTGTCTTTAAAATAGATCCTTAAAATCCAGTGAACTATTCATGTATAACAATAAAATATCAGTTTCCTAGGCATGTACCAGCTGGTTGAGAAGCTAAGTGGATATGTTCCAGAAACACTACAAAGTTTTAAAAGTTACTTTTATTTTTCTGTTGTTGAGTTTACTTGAGTGTTTGTATATTGCCAGCTCAGTGTATATGTGAAGGTTAGACGATAATTTGCAGAATCATTTTTTTCCTTCTACCATGTGGGCTTCCGGGGATTGAATTCAGGTCATCAGGCTTGGCCAAAGGCGCCTTTGCCTGTTGCACCATCTTACCATCTTGAAAATGTTTTTAAATCACTTTGTGGACCAAAGGAAAAGACCAGTATTTGATAGCATAGCTTTATGGGTAGTTGATAATAATGCTTAGAAATTTTGCATATTTCCTAACCTTAAAATGTGTTTCTTTTTACCCCGTACACCATTTTAATAAACACTGGACTAAAAGTTTGTGTTTTTTATTCCCAGGGTCGCTGGTCATCCTCTGGCCCAGAATGAACGTTGTCTTCACATGTTTTTACAGGATGAAATAATAGATAAAAGCTATACTCCATCTAAAATAAGACATGCCTGAGTTTGGAAAGAAGAGGCAAAACGAGACCATTAATGATTGCTCCACACCAATGAAGAAGCTGTAACTAACTTAGCATGCTGCACAGGCGCTGGTCTAACCCGCCCTGGGTGTTCTAACACTCACAGACTCCCTTTCATTTTGTTTTGTTTTGGCAGTTGACAAGAAGTTCATTTGCTTTAGTGAAAACTCCCTCGTTGAGCCTCTCTCTACCTAACTCTCCCTGTTTTGTCCGTATACACACTGTAGCCTCACAGCCCCATAGACCTGCACTGTCCTGACTAAAGTTGCTGACTTGGTCTTATTTGCAGATTCTGTGTCCTGTTTGCTTCTTGAATCTGATTGGCTAGAATCTTTCTCCTCCCCCTTAATGTGTGATGTCACCACTTGGTCCTAATATATGTGCAGGAGCACGACACCGCTTGTCTCCAGTGCCACACATATGAGGTGTACTTTGTGTTCTGAGTGCGTCTTTCTTCTGGCCTGTATCCCCTTCACATGGAAGATTAATGAGGGAAATCTTTATATTCTGTATAAAAGCAAAATCAAATTTATATACTAAAATCATTTGTCTAAAATTTTAAGTTGTTTTCAAATAAAAGTTGAAATGCATTTCTGGTGTGCACTGATTGCCTGGCCTCCAGAGCCTGTCCTTTCTTCCATGGCTTTGTGCTTTCCTCCCTCACTAAGAGGGATTATATACTAATTATATACTTCTTGTTCCGTAACTCCATTCCTCTTTAAATGGTGGTGATATCAAATGCGCCACCACCTCATGAATGGGGTATTTTCTTAAACAACAGCTAAGAGACGCGCAGAGACAGCATTCCTCGAGGCTTACCGCTGTTGGGAGGACTGTTTGAGAAATGCTCCGAAGTCTCGAGGCCTTCAGAAGGCCTTTTAAGTCTCGCTTCCCGGAGGTTTCTCAGCGCTTGTTCCTCGGGCGTCTGGATGGCATGCTGCGACTTAGCAGACTGCAAATGTGGTAAAGAAGTCACAGCTGCAGCAGAAGGTCTCTTGTTGCTCAAAACAGAATTTCACAATTTCATAAAAGCAGTTATTTGAACCACTGTGACAAGGTGTTATGAAGCAGCCAGACATGGTGGTGGACACCTAGAATCCGGGCATTCAGGAAGCAGAAGCAAGAGGATTATATTGAGTTCCAGAGTTAGTCTGGCTACATAGCAAAACTCTCTTTCAATAACAGAAGAAAAGTATGTACCTTGGGGGTCGAGAGATGGCTCTGTGGTTAAGAACTTGCTACTCTTCCAAAGGACCCTGATCCAGTTCCCAGCACACGAATCTAGCAGCTCACAGCTGCCTGGAACTCCAGCTCTGGGGGATCCAACACCCTCTTCTGACCTCCAAGGACAGCTCACTCACGCATAGACCCTCAGAGACACATGATTTAAAATAAAAATAAGTTATCCTTTAAAAAGATAAATAAGGTGACTGGGAAGATGGCCCAGTGGGTAAGGGCTAGAATTCCAACCCCAAACCCATGTGGGCATGTTGCCGCCTGTAATCCCAGCACACAGGAAGTGAAATGCCCCATATATGTGTACTTATACATACATACACTATATATATAGTATATATATATACATTATATATATGTATATATATATACATATACATATATATAATGGAGTAATGGAGAGTAGTCAAAGAGGACCCTAGCTTTGACTTTGGGTCTCCCTATTTCTATACACACATGATCATTGCACCCATGCACAGATTCTAGCATACATGAATACCACAAAGTTATAAAAATAACATGCCCAATTGATTACCATAAGCCAAGTATTAATGTCAAGGCTGTCAGTGTTTGCTAGACAAAATAGAAGTAAGGGGCTAATATAATGGCTTGTTGGGGAATGTGCTTATTGTCAAGGTTGGGACCAGCATGGTATAGGAGGAGAGAGCCCACTGCTACCTGCTGGCCTCTGACCACATGTTCACAGTGGTAGGTTCACGCTTAAGCACACAGGCAAAATTTGAGGTTAAATTGAGAATGGGGCCAGGCATGGTGGTACATGTTTAATCCCAGCACTCAGCAGAGGCCAGCCTAGCCAGGGTGATACCCAGGAAACAACTAGGGGTGTGTTTTGCCTTCTCTCCCCTCAGTGGGGGCATTGTGCGCTGTCACAGCTGAGAAGTGCAGTCCTCATAGGTCATCGGTACAGCAAGCCTGTGACGCACGGGACAGTCTTCCCCACCAGGAAGAAGGCATGGCTGTCCCCACTCACTGGAATTCTCGGTTGTGAGCCTCGAAAAGGGGGTAATGTGTTTTAGGGCGGGAGTCCTGCCTGCTTGTTTTTAGTCTCTCATCTTTTCCTCAGAATGAGCATGCTCTTGAGAAGTCAGAGGGTTTGTTCGTTTTGCTCAAGGCCTTTTCTTTAAGACTCTGTGTGTGTGTGTGCGCACACACATGTGTGTCTGCATGTAAGTGCAGTGCCTGCAGAGGAAGTGTGTATGCGTGTGTCTGTAAGTGCAGTGTCTATGGAGAATGTTTGTCAGCTGCCTTAGGCTGGAGTTACAATTCCCTGACATGGGTCCTGGGAACCAAACTCAACTCCTTTGGAAGGACAGTCCATTCTCTTAACTGCTAAACCATCTCTCCAGCTCCTAGAAAAATCAGGTTTTAAATTGGGCACGAAGATGCCTGTTCCAAGTAATAACCTTTTTGCCTAATGTACAAGAAACTTTTCAACGTTGTCTCCTGGCTAAGACTGTAGTTGGTAGTAAAACTACACCTTGAACCTTCGGCAGTAAAATGCAGGAGCTGTTCATTCTAACTACACGGAGAAGAGTCCCGAAGGCCCAAGACTCCCTAACAGAATACACTTTGTATATGGGTTCCAAAGTCTTGGATGGGTACCTGAGACACTTCAGGCCCTGCCCACCCAGTTATCCCTTGTGCTCACTTCTGCCTGCTGCAGTCAGCATCAGCAAGGCCTTTAATAACTTGTCCCCTATTGGGGACGGTGGTTTCAAATGTCCCGATGGGTTTATGTCTTGAGTATTTGTTCCCCAACTGTTGATGTTAGTGGGTTTTATGTTTTGGTTGGGTGGGAGGTCAGGGGAGATATCGGCAAGTGCGTTCCTAGCTGCTGGAATTGGATCAGTAGGGGCTTGCTCTTGAAGGTTATTGGGCCGGTCCCTAGTTGAGGAGCTCTCTGCTTCCCAGGGTGGCTCGTGAGTGGCCAGTGCCATCGTGAGGTCTCTGCTACCAGAACACTACTGCCTTCCCCAACTCAACAGACCGATGACCCCTGCAGCCACAAGTCAAACCCTTTTAGCCCTTAATGAAGTTGTTTCTCTGAAGAACTTTGGTCCTGGGGACACAAAACTATTAACAGGATTTACTGGAAATCTGTGGACCAGCAGCTTCTGGGATATGGAGGAACTTCCTTGTAGCTGACCTGATTCTGGGCTTAGAGATGTTGCTCACTTGGTGGAGTCCTGGTCTAGCACTCGGGAAGCCTTGAACTGCATCCTAGTAACTGGACTCAGCCTTTTGCTGCGGGCATCTGGAGTAGCAAGTACTGGCATTTGGTTTCTTGCTTGGGTGTTTTGCCACTAGGACCCTGTTGTTGTGACCTAGGGCATTTTGCCGTGCTCCCTCTGTAGGAGCAAAAGCAAAAAGACCAGGGAAAGAGACCCGAGGCCCCTGAGCCAGTACAGATAAAATGCATTGGTGTTTTGGAAGGACAGATAGTACAGTGTGCTGTGGCCTGAAGATTACATACTCGGTGCTTGCTGATGCTGATTAGTACAACACCCAAGTGTTCCTCTGGGGAAGGCATCGGAAACTGTTTTAGATAGAGTGTGGGCCCCAGTGCTTCCAGTGTGCTCTCTATGAGTACAGAATCCTGTGTACAGATGAGGACAGGCTCCCAAATTTCCTTGACTGGGCTCAGGATGGGTGACTGACTGAAGATCCTACGTCAAAGGGCCCCCACAAGGTGACCTGTTCTGTGGACGAGGACCGTGGCTTTCCATGCAGTTGGCAGCACGGAAGACTGGGTTTCCAGAGGCCATCAGTCCGAGCTGAGCGTGAATGAAGAGGACATGGATGCATGGGTTTGGGTTTAAGTTTGGCTTCAAGTAAACAGTACTCAGTGAGACTGAGTGGAAGGCCTTTTGAAACTTCCCAGGAAATCCTCAAATAGGTTGGCCTGAGAGGAGAGACCCCATGATGTTGGCAGTATTTGAACCATACTTGGCCAACTTCATCTTTAAAATCAGGAAATTAGGAAGTGTTATCAGACCTTGAGAAATTATTTTGTTAATCTTGGTGAAGCTTCTCCTATTCTGATCTCAGAGAAAATACGGCCTTGTTCTGGAGCCCAGGAGCCCAGCAACCCCAGAAGGACAATTAGAACCTCCTTCACTGTCAGCGCGTGCTGTGGATGGCAATGGCCCTGTAAACTGTCCTTGAGTAATGACACTGAGACCAGCGAGGTGTGGGTAAGAGAGGGCAGTGAACTCAACCCTTTCCTCAAGGTCAGTTGACAGTCACCGTAGCCAGAGAGTATACAGCAAATGTAGGGACAAGAAAGGGACACAGGATCAAGTGGAGGGGCAGGGGTGACTGCTCAGAGGCAAGTGCTGCTGCTGGGGACCATGTAAGTTGGCACTCCTCCAAGCAGAAGAACCTGGAGACGCATGGGGGGACTTGCCTAGGCTTGATCTGTAACACACACCTCAAAACAAAAAGCTGGACCAAATCAACCCTTCCTTGAACCCCTCAGAATTAGGATTCCAGAGCAAATTATCTCCCCAGGGTCTCTCAGGATCGTTCATCTAAGAGCTAACTGCAGTCAGATTGCTGGGAGGGGTCACGGGAGCTAGAACCTGGTTAAGAACCGAATCAGATGACTCCCTTCATACGGTAGGGAGCTTGCTGCCAAGTCTGACTGTGAGTTCAAGCCCTAGGACTCAACATGGTAGAAGGGGAGAACTGACTTCCCCAAAATTGTCTGCTGATCTTCACATGTGTGCACCACAGCATACGTGCAGTCATATGCAAATAAATAGTGTGCAAATAAAATGTGTGTGTGTGTGTGTGTGTGTGTGTGTGTGTGTGTGTGTGTGTGTTTAGAAGAGAATGCAGATGGTTTGCTAGGGGCTGAGTGAAAAGAAAAGTCTCTGCACCCCAATAAGCCTCTCCGCCGACATAACAATCCAAATCAAATCACATCAAACTAAAAGACACAGATTTAATGGATAAAGCGCTCCAGGATGATTTTCCAGTCCCTCCTCCCCTTCTTGTTCCCCAGCCCCCCCCCCCCCCAGAGGCCAGAAAAGAGAGATGCAAAACCACGTGTCTGTTTTCGGGGGGGGGGCAGTTTAAATGCCCTGTGGAAGTGGGGCATCTTTTGGCAGGCTTTCTGAGATGTGGCAGAGTTTGGAGAGAGATGGGGGAGGGGTCTTGGGATGGAGCTTCCACCAGAACATTCCAGACCCTTTGGGTATATGTATGCCAGGGGCTGGGATGGAACTTCCAGCAAAACCCTTGATTATGGACTGACATGAGACGAAAGAAGCCCCTGGAAGTCACACTTGTGAGGAGTTGCTTAGGGGTCTGGAGATGCACCTTCAGGAACCCACCAGATACAGCGAAGATGTAGAGCAAAATAGAACAGGGGGCAATCACGAAGTAACAGCCAGAACCCTTCAAAGTGAGACTTCAGAGCCTTATACCAAGTAGGAGCAGGCTCTCTTTCCTCTCCAGCTTCCCCATGTCACTGGGGCTGGAACTAAATAGGAACCGCTGCGGCCAGGGAAGGGAGTTAAGGGCCACCAAACTAAAACCTGCATCACCTTGGAGATACATCTGTGTATGACAGAGACCCAGTACATGCTAAGATCTGATCTGAATGAACATTGTAGTGTCCCTTCCCCACACTTTGCACACACCAGTGGGCTCTGGTACAAGCGCAGTAGTAACAACAGCCCTTCTTTGAGGAGTAATAGGAAAACCTAAAATAGAGGGGCAGAAACAGACACCAGGTGAAGCCCCCAGCAGGTAAAACAACAACAAAAAACCCTACTAAACAAATAAATACTACCACAAACAGTAAACAGCACAACTCTGGCCAGATTGCCGTTCAGTCTTCCTCTTAAGGTTTGTCTTAGGTGTATATTACCCGGTGCAGCATGTCTGGCAAAAGGACCAAACTGGGCCTGAATGGAAGAAAAGTCTTGAAGAGATAAACCAGTCAAAACCAGAGAGGTGCATCACAGGTGTTTCGGGATCTCAGCTAGAAGTCGCTGATTAGCGAGTTAACCGTTCTCGTGGAAAAGGCGGACAACACGCTAGCGTGGGTGGGTAATACAGAGAGCGAAACTTAGACTCCTCACTTTGCCAAGAGAAGAACCGGGAGAAATTTTACTTCGGCCAAGGTCACATGGCCAGTAGAAAGGGAAACCCTAGTCTTGGTGACTCTCAAGCCTGCACGTGTGCCATGCAGCAGACGCTGCATGTGCTGCATGTGCTGCAGGTGCAGGTGCCTCCAGGCAGTTTGGTTGGGATGCATGGGATGCAGGCAGATACTTTTAACAACTTCTAACTGCCTTAAAGACAGACCCGCCATTTGGGGACAGTATTCTAGAGAGCGGTTTTGCACTGACAGTCTGAAGCAAGGGGAGTGCTCTCAGGATCGGTCTGAGGTGTTGTAGACTGGCCTGGTCATTTCTGCTTGGCAGAAGGAAACACTGGCCTCATCATTACTTAGCTTTCTTGGTACATTTCCTTTCCTTTAGAGCCAGATTATACTTTAATCCAGTTGTTTTCATGTTCGGTAAATCCAGACCACGTTTAACCGGTTTATTCAGTGCAGTGTCTCTGAGGTGAAGAGAGTTTTGTCCTTTCAACTGACTGGGATTTGCTGCCTTCTCTCTGCAAGGGGATTTTCTTGGGCGTAATCTGAACACTTTGACCTGTGGTGTTTTTCCCCTAAGCACAGATCTGTGAGGCTTGACCCTTTGTGCGCTGTGGATCCAAGACAATGGTCTCTGCGGCTCTGAAGGACGGTGGCCATTGATGTCAGGAATGTTAAGCCTGTAACTGCTTCTTCTTTGGGACCCTGTTGCTCTTTGCCACCTCAGCCAACTTCTGGTTTGCACCTGCTGCCTCCTTAGGGACAGACCTGCCACTTGGGACTGTACTAGAAAGGTTTTGCTTGAGAGCATTTTGAGAATTGACAGTGTGACTTCACCTGCTCATGAACAGTGAACACAGTCTCAGGACTGGTTTGATTTGGTGAGCTGGCCGCTCCTTACAGATGTTGCGGGAGATGAATTGTTGTACCTCCCTGGGGGACAAGTTGCGGTAACTGTAAAGTGATATTCATGGTGCACACTCGTCGATTGTTAGTTGAATATCCCTGTAGCATGTCAGAAGCTGGCAACACTGGCTCCTGGTGCCCAAAGACTGAGATGAGAGAAGAATATTTCATCTTTGTTTGTTTTATTTTTCTTTACTTTTTTGCCAGGGTCTCACTATAGTCGTGGCTGTCCTAGAACTAGCTGTGTAGACCAGGCTGGTCTCAAACTCACAAAGGATAGGTCTGGCTGGCTCTTCCTCCTGAGTGCTGGGACTAAACGTATGTGCCACAGTGCCCAATAACATTTCACCTTTTAAGAAAGCAGCCAGATGCCTTTAGTTCCACCACTTGAGAGGCAGAGGCAGGTGGGTCTCTATGAGCCTGGTCTACAGAGCTAGTTCTAGGACTGCCAAGGCTACACAAAGAAACCCTGTATCGAAAGAAAGAAGAAAGGAAGGGAAGAAAGCAAACAAGCAGCAGGACATTTTTTTTCTGGGATGACAGGGACTTGGGAGACATTGAGAAGACATTACAGAGAATTCTAAAGGCCTCCTGGCCCAGTTTCCCTCCCTGCTAATGGGTGACCATAGCACATTTGTTAAAAGTAGCAAACCTGTACTGGTATGTCACTAGCTACCTCCAAACTTTGCCTTTTGCTAGTTTTTCTAACATTCTTCCTTCGTCCCAGTCCACTACCGGTCCCGTATTACTTTAGTGTGGTGGCTTCTTAGCCATCTGCGGAGCCTCTGCAGCTGTGGACCATGAATATAAACTATTCAAAACTAAGTAAAAATTTAAAGAGAAAGCCTCGTTAGAGCCACAAGGAGTCTTAGAAACAACCCAGTTAGTCCTCTCTTTCCCATGTGGAGAGGAATTCTCAGAGTACCACCCCACCAGTCCCCAGAACTTGGGCTAGAAACGGAGAGGGCTAAGAGGCGGGCCAGGTGGTGGACCTGCACACATACACACACACACACACACACACACACACACTCATGCACGCACGCACGCCTGAGTTCAGACCCAGCTGTCCCCAGTATTGTTTCCGTCTGGTTTCTTATACTCAACCTACGTTTGCTTCATATAACATAGTATTTTTTATCAGTTATTGAAATAAATTTTATTTTTATTTTGTACATCCCATTGAACCTTTAGCTAGCTCCTTAAATGTAGTGTTAGCATAAATGTAAACAATATTTTGGAGCATATAGTTTAAAATTTTTTTAATATTTATTTGTATATAATATTCTGTCTGTGTGTATGCCTGAAGGCCAGAAGAGGGCACCAGATCTCATTACAGATGGTTGTGAGCCACCATGTGGTTGCTGGGAATTGAACTCAGGACCTTTGGAAGAGCAGGCAATGCTCTTAACCACTGTTAACCATCTCTCCAGCCTCAAATTTTTTTTTTATTTTATATACCAACCACCGTTTCCCCTCCCTCTTTAACTCCTTTTCCCTTCCCCCACCTCCTTTCTACCCTGTTCCTCATCCACTCCTCAGAGAGGTTAAGGACTCTCATAAGCCTGGCGTATCAGGTTGAGGCAGGACCAAGCCTCTCCCCACTGGGTCAAGGCTGAGCAAGGCATCCTACCATATAGGGAATGGGCTTCAAAAAGCCTGCTCATACACCAGGGATAGATTCTGGTCCCAATGGTAGGGGCCCCCAAAACAGACCAGGTTACACAATCCACTCACATGCAGAGGGCCCTACTTTGATCCCATGCAGGCTCCCCTGCTGTCAATCCAGTGTCCGTGAGTTCCCATGGGTCAGCTGTCTTTGTGGATTTCCCAGCCTTGATCTTGATCCCCCCCCCCCACACCTTTCTCATGTAGTCCCTCCTCCCTCTCTTCAACTGGACTTCCGCAGCTTGGCCCAGTGGCTTGGCTGTGGATCTGCCTCCATCAGTTACTGGACGAAGGTTCTATGAGGACAATTAGGATAGTCATCATAGAATTACAGGAGGCGGCCAGGTCAGGCCCCCTCTCCACTATTGCTAGAAGTCTTAGCTGGGGTCATCCTTGTGGATTCCTGGGAGTTTCCCTAGCACCAGGTTTCTCCCTAAATCCAGAATGGCTCCCTCTCTGTTTCTCCCTGTTAAGATATGGTGCCAGTGGACCCTGGCAGTCCCACTGCGGGTGGGGACACGCAGGTGACAGAGTATGCCATGCAGAGAGAGTTTGAGTGTAGAGCTTATTGAGATGTAGGAAAGGACAAGGGAGAAGAATTCGGAATACTAAAGCAACAGTCTGGCTTTATTAGGTGGCGTAGGCCAGTTTTTTGAAATAGTGCCACACTATGTAGCCCAGGCTAACTTTAAACTTGTTATCTCCCTGCCTCAGTTTCCTGAGTGCTGGAGTTACAGGCATGTGTCACACTCCTTAAGCCAACCTCCACTCCTCCTCCTTCCCTGTGTGTGGGGTGGGGGCGCTGGGGATCTATGGTGATTTGAATGAAAACAGCCCCCATAGAGCCGTGTGTTTTAATACTTGGTTGCTGTGCTGGCTCATTTCATGTCAACTCAATGCAGGCTGGAGTCGTTTGAGAGGCGGGAACCTCAACTGAGAAAATGCACCCCTAAGACTGGGCTGTAGGCAAGCTGGTAGATTATCTTCTAACTAGTGATTGATGAGGAGGGCCCAGCCCAGTGGGTCGGGACACCCTAGGGTTGGTGGTCCTGCGTTCTATAAGAAAGCAGGCTGAGCAAGCCATGTAAGCAGCTCCCCTCCATGGCCTCTGCATCAGCTCCTGTCTCCGGATTCCCAATCAGGTTGAGTGCTTGCTTTGGCTTCCTTCAGTGGACCATGACTTGGGATATGAAAGCCAAAGGAACCCTTTGTTCTCCCAGTTGCTTTTGTCACAATAGAAAAGTAACTAATGCAGGACCCAGCCCAGTAATTCACGCTGAGCATGCATTGGGCCATTGAATCAGTCCTCTGGTTCCTAACCATTTTTTTTTTAATTTGATGTACATTGGTGTTTTGTCTGTGTGTCTGTCTGTGTAAGGGTGTCAAATCCCCTGGAACTGGAGTTACAGACAGTTGTGAGCTGTCATGTGGGTGCTGGGAATTGAACCCTGGTCCTCTGGAAAAACAGACAGTGCTCCTAGTCGCTGAGCCATCTCTCCAGCCCCTCCTAACCAGTTTTTAATGTCAGAATCAAACCTCCCCCTCCCTTTCTCTTTCTCTCTTTCTTTCCTTCTTTTTCTTTTTCTTTTCTTTGTGTTTTTGAGGCAGGGTTTCTCTGTAGCTTTGAAGCCTGTTTTGGAACTAGCTCTTGTAGACCAGGCTGGCCTCAAACTCACAGAGATCTGCCTGCCTCTGCCTCCCAAGTGCTGGGATTAAAGGTGTGCACCACCACCACTTCTGTTTCTTATAACAAACCCTATGTTTATGTGGGGCAGATGGATAGATGCATAGGCCAGACAAAGACAAGAACGGTCTAGCCAAGTCATTTCCAATGCAACACTTAAACTCCTTAGGATAGAATGTTTATTAAAACATTTAGCATATGTTCCTTGCTTAATATTGTTTATGCTGGTTGTAATACTAAATGTATACTTGATATCTGTTCCTAACGTATATAGTTTTGTTTTGGGTTTAAAACTCTCTTATTTAGACAAAGGGGGGAGGTGATGGGGAACCTCCTTCAGCCAATAACTTTTACAAAGCTGGACCAGATTAGGACATGACCTTTTGGGTACCAAGAGAGAACGGCCTGCCCGACCAGGGCTCCCTCATTCACTATCTCTCTCTGGTTCCCATGCTACATCTCGTTCCTCTTCCATGAGTTTGTCCCTTATAATAAAGAATTATAATTGGAATCTTTTGGAGTTAACTTGGGATTCTTTGACTCGCATCCTCACCCCTCTTCAGAAGCAGTTATCCACACACGTATGTGTGTATCCAAACTCGCTGAGCCCATATACGATTTCTTGTATATCCGTATGTTTAGGGCTAACCACTTGAGTGGGGTTATCTATGAGGACTCCATCCCTGGAGAAGATTCTTCCTCTCTCAGCATCCAATGATGGCCTATAGCACTGCATCCTGAGGTGGGGCCGTGTGAGATTTCCCCCATCAACATGGGGGTACCAGCTGGGGTTGTCCTGTACAGGTCGTGTAGAGATCTCATGGGTGCAGATCCCCTATCAGATAGAAGAGGTTATCTTACAACGGACTTCCTGTTTCTCTGGTTCTTAATCTTTCTGGCCCCACTTCCCAGACATGTCCTGAGCCTGAGGTGTAGGGGTTGATATATCAGGGCTTTCCACAGTTAAGTTGTAGCTTTCTGTAACGGTCCCCGTCTGCTGCAAAGACAAAACAACAAAAAGCAAAACCCCTTCTTTGATGAGGGTTGAGAGCTAACTATCGGGCTGAGACGGAGCGCATCTGAGATGTATGACAGGGGCCAGGCCTGGAGGCTGCAGGTGGCGCAGGCTGACAAGGTTTGGGGGACTCGGCAGACTTGGCCAGCACCAAAAATATGCACTTTTTAAAGGAGCATTAATTCCAATGAATGTCTAGGTGACAAAATGTCAGAACTGACGTACAATTCCTCCTCTCTAGTTCATAACGAAAGAGAAAGTTAGGGTGATCTGCCCCCGAATTCAAATTGGCTAGCCCCTGTCTTCTGAGCTTGTTGACACTGCCTGCCTTCTTCTGAGGAAAGAGGTGCCAAGAAAGGGCCAGTTCTGTGCCCCCCCCAACCTCAGGCTCTCTCAGGATGTTTCCTTTGTCACACCCCCCAGTACCCACAAAGTGGGAAGGTGTCTCTGAAAGATGCCCATGTGTGTGATAATAATGTGCTACATTATTTGTTGGTGGGGGTGAGCGTGCCCTGTGCACTCACAAAGGTAAGAGAACAGCCCAGGGAGGAAGGTTCCCTTCCACCAGACAAGCCCAGGGACTCTCGTCAGCAGGCGCTTTCCACTGAGCCATCTTGCTGGCCCCAAAGGTTGCACTACCCTCCACTACTAAGAGAGGGTAGGCAAGTTACCAGTGCTGCTCAAATGTGCACTGGAGAATACTTCCCAAACTAAAAGCCCAAAGCTCTAGCGAGAAACCCTGTGACTTCTCAAAGACAGGCTTTCAGGTGTGACAGTCCGTCACCCAACTGTCCCGTGCCTTGAAGCTGCAATAATGAGCAATTAAGGAAGAGTGAACACTAAAAGTAGATGAAAATTAGACAATGTGAGGGATGTGGTGTTGATTGGGAAACAGGTTCATTTTCTATCTTTAGAAACCAGCTGAGATATATATATATATATATATATATATATATATATATATATATATGCTTAAAGTCTGAAGATGATGTTCACCATTGTTTATAAACTTCCCCTTGGCTTGTGCTGGAAAGGCTTGAATTGTGGGGTAGACAACCAGGGATAGCCAGCTGGTCACTGCCTTACTTCTTTTGAGGTTCTAGGTGGGGCAGATGGCCACTCTGCTTTACTGACCAGGCAGGGCTGGAGTCAGAGCCAGGCTCCGAGTGGTCACACTGTCTGCTCATGGTGTGTCTGGATTCCGAACCCAGTCTCATTCCTGTTTCCTTACTTACAGATGCGCCAATTCCAGACTTGGGGGTGTCATGGCTTGTCTTTGACATGTCTCCCACAGCTTTGTGGTTGAAAGCATGGTCCTCCAGCTGGTGGCACTGTTTTGAGAGATGGTGGAAGTCATGGGCTGTCTACAGGAGCATCTTCTTGAAAGTCGTATTGGATCTGAGTCCCTTCCTTTCTCTGTGCTTCTGTCTGCCATGGGTGGGGGGGGAGTCTCTGCCATACCCTCCATTACCATGTCCTGCCTCACCATGGCCCCCATGGACCACAACTGTGAAGTGAAACCATGAGCCCAAAGTAAACCCTTCTCTCTTGAGTTGGCTATTCCTGACATTTTGTTAAGCAGCAAAAAGTCTTCACGCAGGGTTTAATGTAAGCAATGGGAAATGAAGCAGACATTTTCCCTGGCCCCTCGAGCCTCATGACTAAGGCAAGGCCATGATGATATGCCTTAGTTATGGTTTCTATTGCTGTGTTGAAACTGTGGCAAAAGAAATTTGGGGAGGAAAGCGTTTAATTGTCTTACATATCCTGCGTCACATGAAGGGAAGCCAAGGCAAGACCTCAAACAAGGCAGGAGCCCAGAGGCAGGAAGTGTTCTAGAGGCCTTGGAAGAGGGGTGCTTACTGGCTTATTCCTCCTGGCTTGTTCACCCTGCTTTCTTATAGAACCCAGGACCACCTGCCCAGGGGTGGCACCCCCAACATGGGGGGGATCCTCCCTCACTAATCACTAATTAAGAAAATGCTCTGTAGTATTGTCTACAGCCAGATCTTAGGGAGGCATTTTCTCAATTGGGGTTCCCTTCTCTCAAGATGACACTAGCCTGTGTCAAGCTGACATAAAACTAGCCAGATCAGGAGACCCTTATGGTGTGACTTGAGAGAGAAGGAACCCGACATTAAGAGCTCTTATGGATGTGGGGAAGGGGCTATGCTTCCAGGATCCATAATGTCTTAGGTTACTTTTATATTGCTGTGGTAAGACACCATGAAGGTAAGTTATAGAAGGAAGGTTTTGAGGATGCTGATGGCATTAGAGGCTTAGAGTCCATAGAAGAGTAGAGCTAACAGCTCCAACAGCAGCTGAGAGCTCACATCTCAAACAGCAAGCAGGAAACAGAGTACACTGGCAATGGCAGCGTCCTTTGAAACCCCAAGGTCTACCCCAGTGACACTTCTGATCCTTCCTAAACAGTTCCACCAATCGAGTACCAAGCAATCAAGCATATGAGCCTAGGGGACATTTTCATCATGCATAGTGAACCCAGTGTTGAGCCAAACCATTCTGCACCGACCCCTCCGCAGGCTGGACTCTTACTCCCCACCAGGCAGACCAGATGGAAGGACAGCCAATCTTGTCCAGCAGCCTATCACAGATTGCTGAGCTCCTGCAACCAGGCACCAGGAACAATGTTCTTGGCTCCTGCTGAGTAGGACCTGAACAATGTCACAGTCTCAGGTGACCCTACCTCCCAGGAGAACAAATGTACAGCAGACACCGACAAACAGCCAGTGTTGGGAGGAGTTCCAACATGGCGCACACATTCTGTGTGTCTTGCCTCTTGTTCTTTGAGGCAGGGTCTCCTGTAGCTAGCCCTGGCTAGCCTCTAACTAGGTATGTAGCCAAGGTTGGCTTTCAGTTCCTGACCCTCTCACTACCATTTCCCAAGTTGTGGGATTACAGGTCTGGTCCATAGTGTTTTCTTGGAGGTACGGCTGTGTGGCTGTGTGTGCCACATCTTGTGCGTGAGGTTAGAAGACAACTTTGGGAGTTGGTTCGTAGCTTCTACTGTGGGGATCCTGGGGATCACATTTATGCGATCAGGCTTCAGGCTTCAGGCAAGCGCCTTTACCCTCTGAGCTGTCTTACCAGCCATGACCCACCTCTTTAAAGAGTTGTTCTCTGCCCGGCCTTGGCACTGACTGGAAGCTCAGAAAGGAAAGAAATGTCTCTTGGTGTCATTGTGGCCCCAGAAGAAACTCAGACCAAGGGTCAAGCGATATTTGAGGGAAGCGTGGAAACAGGGGAAACTGTTGCTAAGTGCAGATCCCCAGAGCCCACTTTCCTCTTGAGACTCAGTCTCAGGAAGAAGGAACCAGGAGCCCAGAGTTTTGCCTTGTTTTTTAAGATTTTATCTTTATTTTGTGGGTATTGATGTTTTGCCTGCATGTGTGTCTATGTGCTACTTGTACACTGGGTGCCTGGGGAGGCCAGAAGAAAGTGCAGCTCCCCTAGAACTGAAGTTACAAATGGTTGTGAACTACCAGGTGGGGGCCGGGACTTGAACCCACGTCTTCTGAAGGAGCAGTCAGTGCTCATAACCTCTGAGCTGTCTTTTTATCCCGAGTCCATGATGTAAGCACCATCCAGAGTAGGCTTTGTTCGTGCTATTTCAAACGCTCCGCATTTATTTTATTAAGCATTTTTGTTAAGCCTAATTATCCCAAACAGCAAATGGCAAGGACATCCTGGCGCACACCACATAACAGAATTATTATGCAAACAGAGGAAGGAGTTCTGAAGGCCCATAAACTCCAAGTAGAAAATGTAAGTGCTAGGATAGTGAGGGCATCAGAATGCAAAGTGTGTTCACTGATTGCAGCTATGGTAACATATATAGGTGTGTGTGCAGCGACTAGGAAATCAAGCAGGAGCTGAAATCCTTAAGGAGATGGATTAGAGGTGCTTCCCCCTCCTCCAGGTTTTCCTATGGTGTTGTCTTTAAAAAAAAAAAAAGGAAAAAGATGTTTTGTGTTGTTATGATATTGTATTTGATTGCTGTCATTGTTTGGTTTTTGAGACAGGGTCCTCTGTAGCCCAGGCTGTCCTTGAACTTGCTGTGTAGTTGAGGATGACCTTGAACCCCTGATCTTCTTGCCTCTACTTCCCTATTATAGCATAATGTGTTTGAAATAGCTGCCCCCTTACGTCTGGCCTACATCCCACCTAGCATGTATGTATCAAATGTTCCATGAGGCACTGCATAGAGTAGAATTGGAACACCCAAGCCCTCCCAGGAAGAACGCAGCTCTTGTCGGGGGCTGGTCTGACCCACAGTTTACTACACTCAGAGACAGTATAGAGTTACCTGGGAAGGGGGAGGGGATACAACGTGCATTGCCATTGCTTTGAGCTCAGCTGTGGTGTCTGAGGTCCTGAGGCAGCAGGCAAGGATGTGCCAGTCCTTTGGATCTGACAGCCTCAGCCCCACTTTGAACAATGGACAATCCAGACTAACTGCTCCTCTCGAACTAGACTGAGTTCTCCATTTTGTATAAAGAATCTATTCATCTTCCTTATTTCGAGGTGCCAGAGAGACCTGCTATACTTCCGAGAGACTTAGGGGGGGGGAAGATCTGGCTTCCTCATTTTAACATTTACGGAAGAGAGAGTGCAGCTTATTAGCTCTGGGGGAGGGCCTGTGGGGGGGAAGCAAGCCTTGCGAGTCAGTTCAGGGGTGCAGCTCTATTCTGCTTACCAGCTCCCCCTTCCTCCAGCCTCCCCACAGACCATGAATGCTCTGCTCAGGATCCAAGGCTGGTGCCAATTACAAAAGGACTCTTAACTCCATTTTCGCAGCCCCTTGATTGATAGCACTGGTGAGTGAAATTATAAGCCTTAATGATCACGTTAATTTTGGGGGAAAGGGAATCGGTCAGAAGAGGTCCTCAATCACAAGCTCCGCAATCAGCTGGGTGAGCTCAATGACAGGCCGGAGCAGGAGAAGAGGGGAAGAATTAACTTCTTAAAAGGTCACCAGAGAGTAGGGGGAGAGCAAGCAGGCACAGGGGATCAGACTCACCAACAATCCTGGAGCTGGAAGATGCTCCTTCCCCATCCTTGCTGGGGCAGCTAGCCTTAGCTGCAGCAGGAGGCACTTGGTAGTTTGATGCTGTATCAGGCTGGGGTCTAGCTCAGTGGCTGGGCACCTAGCACAAAGCCCTGGGTTCAACACACACACACACACCACACACACACACACACACACACACACATACACATACACTGTATACACACACACAAACACCACACGTACCACACACACCCCAAACCACACTTATACACCACACACACACACACACACACACCCCACACACACACTACACATACACTGTACACACATACACAAATACCACATGCACACATACACCTCTTGCACCTGGGCCCTCTTTTCAGGGGTCTGATGTAATTGGCGTGGGCTGCAGCCAGAGTAGTGGGATGTTTAAAGTTCCCAGGTGATCGCATGAGCAGCTGAGATGAAGATGGACTTGTCTAAATGGAAGGATTTGGGAGACCAGCAGCCAAGGTTAAGCACATTTGGAAACGGGCTTAATCTGATTAGTCTTGCCACCAAGGAGAACTTCTCGTTCTGGGGGCCTCCTGGGCCCACCTGAAAAAAGTGACCCTACGCTATTAGACTAGAAGGAACGCTGTTAGACCCCGCTGAGCAGAACACTCCTTTCAGCTGGAGCCCAGAGGAGCAGTGAGGGCAGGTGATGTGCCCAACATCGCATGGACACAACTAGAAGCCCAGACTTGTGACCTTGGCCCATGCTCTTTCCCCAGGCTCACAGGCTCATGGCTGAGGAGACACCTAGGCTGACCATTGGCGACTATGTCTGTCTTCTGTCCTTCATGAAGAAGGAATCTGAGTCTTCCTGACCCTGGCTCAATGTGCTGCGACACAGAAACCAGAAGATATTAGTGACAGCGGTACCATGGACGGAATATGGCTACCCTGCTGGTCTAAAGAGCAAAGCTGGAATCTTGGTGTCCTCCTGACATTGACTCCACTGGGAGCTTCCAATTAGGGCATGGAAGCGCTTCAGCATGACACGGAGATGCCAGGACATGGGGCAGCACGCTGGTTTCTTGTCTGAGAGTGCGCCTGGTGCCACACTTCTGATGGGCCAGCTGGCTGTGTGCAGCTGAGTGCTGAGGGCTTTCCACAGCAGGGCCCGTGGAGGTTAGCAGCATTTGGAGAAAAAGCCAGCACATGTTCCAAAAACTTACAAGCAGCACTGCTAAAAATGCAGACCACGTGGGAAATAAGCCATTTGTCATTTGTGATAAGGGTACTGGAGTTAACTCAGTTTAAGGAGAGTTACTGCCCAGCCTGCTGTCCCCGCAGACTGCTCAATAATTCCATTCCCCTCCCTCACCCTCCCACCCTCCCTCCACTGTCCCTCTCCCCTACTACAGAGAGAGAGAGAGAGAGAGAGAGAGAGAGAGAGAGAGAGAGAGAGAGAGAGGAAGGGAGGGAGATTGTGATTTCAGAGGTGATTATTTTTTTAAATGTTTGTTTTAAACGAGCATCTGGCGTTCTCTGGGGGTTGTTTGTTGCAGTAGTGAAGACTGAACCTGGGGCCTTGCACACAGTAGGCGTGCATTTTACCACCAAGCGACGCTCCAGCCCCAAGTAGGTTGGCTTGTGTGGCAAGACCTTAGCAGTAGAAGATGTGAGCCGAACTGCATTTTCGTCTGTATTCACCTACTTTCTCCTGACCTTCACTGTGACGTGGACATTCCTCAGGCTCACGGAAGTGGCCTACCAATGCAACTCTGACCATGGGGGCTGGGCAGGACCCACTTAGCCAGAGCAATAGCATCATATTGGAGGCGTATTCATGATGGGAACATATGCATTTTCTGTATTTTTTCTAACAGCTTCTGAAGTGTTCATCAAGCCTTTGTCTGATTAAGCACTTTTAAATTCTGAGCAGAGAAATGGGCCCTCTCAGACCCTCTTGGCAGGAGTGCAAATTGATACAACCCTTTTGGAGAGCCATTTGGCTGTATCCATCAAAATTAAAAATGCATATAATCTTTGACCCAGAAACACCATTCTAAGACTTTATCCTGCAGAAATACCCTGCAAGGCCACAAAAAGTATGCATAGAAGTTTGGTTCTTTGCAGTTTAGTTTGGTGTAGTGAAGATCTGCAAACAACCCAGGTCAATCAACAAAGAGGTAATCGGAGAACCGTCTATAATGTGGGATACCCAGTGTGCCTGCTATTCTATGTCAGATCGACACAAGCTACAGTCATTTGGGAAGAGGGAACCTTATTTGAGAAAATGCCCCTGCTACATGGCCCATGGGACATCTTCTTGATTGGTGATTGACATTGGAAGGCTCAGCACACTGTGGATGGCGCCACCCCTGGGCAGGTAAATCCTGGGTATCAGCAAGCATGGTTTCTTCATGGCATCTGCCTCAGTTCCTTCCTTGAGTTCCTGCCCTGCCTTCCTTCAGTGATGAACTGTAACCTGAGAGTTATAAGAGGAATTAAGCCCTTTCCTCCCGCAAGGTACTTTTGGTGATAGTGTTTTATCACAGCCATTGAAACTCAAGACACCAAAGCAGCTTCATTGGAAGAGATCCAAGTAGGTGGACAGCCAGGGGACAGTCAGGGGACAGCCAGGGGACAGCCAGGTGACAGCTAGACACATGGGAAAAGTAAAGTGCTCCTGTTTCAATAAAAATAATAAAGGGCCAGGCATGGCAGGACATACCTGTAATCCCAGCTTCTGGAAGGTAAGAAAGGAGGGTCAGAAGTTTGAGGCCAGCCTGGGCTATGTAGGAAGCCCCTCTTGAAAACAAAAGGAGCTCAAGGAAGGCAGCAATGGCCAGTCTCTGGCCAGTGGGTTCAAATCATGGTGTCTTAAAGTAGATTTAAAGCCTTGAGATACCAATGGAATAATCTGAGACTCTTGAGCCAGTTTACTTTCCACTGGGCAAACCTAGACCTGTGGCCAAATCTAATCTCAGGGGAGAAGGAGCTCCAGGTGGGTGGGAGGCGACAAACTGCATCATAATAATACCTAGAACAATTGAAATCTCTTTTAATCTTCCCGAGTATTCTCGTAACATTAAAGAGGAACCAACATTAGCGAGGGACAAGATTTGTATGACAAGCCACAGAACACGGGTTCTCACCAGGATGACTTTGTTTTGGTTATCTCTGCTATTTCAAACGAGAATCAGATCAGACTCTGAACTTATGCAAAAGTCCTGAGCTAAAGCATCAGCACAGAGAAAACATCTCTTCCTTTGCTTTGGAATCTCTGCAGGAGCAGCCTCAAGATGGGAAGATGGGCTTCTTGCCATACTTTTTTTTTTCTGAAATAGGTTTTTCACAGAGCCCAGAATGGCCTCCAAAATGCTAAGTAGCCAAAAGTTACCATTTTCCTCCTTCCTCCACCTCCCCAGTGCTAAGATTCTTCATGTGTTGAAACACTTCTGGCTTATGCAGTGCTGGGGATCAAACCCAGGACTTCATACGTGCTAGGCAGGCGCTCTAGGAACTGAGCCCCAGACCCAATGCCCTCCGATTTCAGTGTGTGGTGGCACATGCCTGAAAGTATGGTACTGTGGAGGCTGAGGCAGGAGGATTGTGAGTTAGAGGAGGCAAGTCAGGACTACACAGCAAAGCCTTGCCTCCAACAAACAACAACAAAAACTCAGCTCAAGTCAAATCAACAGAGCTGCAGTGACTCTCATCTGACAGATAAGTTTTTATTTTTAAATCTGGGAAGGTTATTTATTTTTGTTTTCAGACTTATTAATTCCATCTGATGACAGAGGTTGGACCTTTTATTTTAGGGAATTGTCACCTAGCAGCGCTGAAGCAAAACCTGACTAATATATGGATAAACAACCCGGGCCAGTCAGCCAGTATTGTTGGGGCTTGGCTTGGATCTCACAGGTGTTTCTGAGTTTGTTTCTTAATAATTAAGCCATTACACAGATGTTTGAAGATCCTCTTGATCTTCTCACTTCCCAGATCTGACCTGTCTCCAGAGTTAGCATTTAATCCTCCCATGCTTGCATTAAATGTTCACTCTAACATTTAAACGGCTACAAAGAGTGTGTGATCCGGAGGTTGCCAGATTATATGAATGATCCCAAGTCATGCATATCCCATACACTTCGTTCATTTCTCCTCCACAACTCTGATAATTTGCCCCCAGCTAAACATGGGTCTAGTCTTTCCCTCTCTGCCATGGCGTGTCTATTCTCTGTTGATGGACATTTGAGTGGGGAGATATAAAGAGAGATGGAGAGATGCTCTTGCATACTTGTCTGAAGGCCTTTTGTTCTTCTATGGTCCTGGGTCTAGAACCCAGAGCCATGTGCACAACGGGCAAGTCTCCTACCACTGTGCTACCATTCAAGCTAGACTCCCATTCTCTGAAGCATCAGCAGACAAGGCGTGGAGGGTTGACCTTCCATGCATTCTATCTGCAGGGTCACTGCAGTCAAGAAGAGAGGCATACCGACTCTTGCTTGGCCTGACACCTACAAGCCCATGTTCTTCACCCTGGGGCTCCAGCAGAAGGGCATTTCCTCAAATCTCCCGGGACTTCTACATGACCTTCCTATTGCTCCCTCCCCGTTTTTCTCGCCGGTACAGTGATTGCAGCTCCTGGTCAGGACTGGTGAGGGCTGGAAACCGGTAGGGAATGAAGGACTGTTCATCGGCCTTGTTCTTCCTCACACAGCAATTTTCCTAACAGATGCAATTACATCTGAGTGCTGCAGAGAATGAGATCTTATGTTTTATTTCTTTATTCATCATTTTACAAATGGGTTTCACTGTAAAAAGGAAATTGCCTTTGTAGCTCGGTTCTTTCTGCTCCGTGCTGGAGGGCTCCAAGCTTTGGTTTTTATCCCAGCTGGGGCCACCGCCACCTTGTTGCTGACAGGGAGGAACGAGCCAGGGAGGTGGGACGGAAATCAGGCAAAATTTACTTAAATTCAATATATTTTTATTCTTTGTAAATACAATGAGTACAACCTTTTAACTTCACAAATCAGTTAATTCACTTTGTACAAGAGAAGTTCGACTCATCCTATGCTAGTCCAAGTGCTGAATTTCCCCCCTCCCCTTGGTGCTAGTACCTAATAAATCAAAATGTGAAAAGGACAGCAGCTATTTAAAAAGGTGTGTTTCTACGTTTCCATAAGTATAGATTCATACCCAAGGAGCAGCTTAGAGCATAGGACAATGTGGTGTGTGTGTGTGTGTATGCATTTGAGGCTTTATTAGAAACCAGGATTTTCTGAAAGGCATTTAAGAGTCCCAGGCTGTTAGCAATGGAATGATCAGGAACCTGTTTAGCATGCACCTCTTCAAGTTCCTTCTGGCTTGGACCGTCTAGTGTGACTTGCCGTCTCTGTGGCCTTGGGCTTCAGCACTGTGGCGCTGGGACAGCGACCAGCCTCACCCAGGCTCCTGGCTCCACTGGATTTGGTTTTGCTGTTTGGAGTTATCCTGCCAGGACTAAGGTTCTTTCCGTAGAGGTCTCCTGCTTTGAGATGCTGCCCAACTGGAAGTCTTGGTGGGAAACTCCTTTTGGTCGTCTGTTCCTTTGACGAGATTGCCTGGCCCATGGTGCTAAGAAAAGAAGGAGAAAGAACAGAACAGGGGAGGGGGCGGGGGAATTACACAGCATAAGCTACATTTCACTTACTCACTTGGTTCTGAAGGCCACTTAATGAAGTATTATGATAGAAGGGAAATTTTTTGATAATACTTTTGATTTAAAACCTAAGCATTATTTTTAAAGTAGACGCCCCGACCCAACCGAGTTCTGAAGGCCGCAGGATGATGTCACACAAAGCTATTGTTGATCAGCTGACTTCATGTGCTAAAAGGGAAAAGGAAGTGAGACTTGTCTTTCCGATTGGAAGAGTTCAGCAGAGTCTTCCGGGTCAGAGGCAGAATGGCTGGCATCGCCTGTGGTGGCCCCAGGTCGCCCACCCCAGGGCATGGCAACAGTGTGTGTACCACCTGCCTTTCCAGCCACCCCACTTCGTGTGGAGCAGCGGGTCATAGCTAGTGTTTTGTGTCCACTGGCATTTTTTTCCCCAGGTTTCTCCTTCCAGGAAGGTTTGTTAGTTGAGGCTTGTCCTGCAAGGCAGAAGTCTGTCCGCTATGGCCCCACCTTGGAAGCGGGTACTGAAGAGCTTAGATGTCGCTAGACTTGTACATATCTGAAAGCAGTCTTGTGATTGGCACGTTGCCGATGGTCTTTTTGAAAAATACTTCCTCTATGGTGGATGGGCTAATTGAACGCAAAGCTGGCAAAAGCAGCAGGAGCTTCCCAAAGCGGCAGGGTTGCGTGGGGTATCTGCAACGGGAGAAGCCACGAAAGCGATATCAGAGCCCACACAAGCAGGGACCCATCTCATACCTGAACACACATCAGCCCGGGGTGCCTTCCTGACCGGAGCCTCTTCAGTAACATGCTGTAGATTGCTGCAGGAGCCTCTGTGCCTGTTTCACAGGTAGACTGCGGCAATCCCTGGAAACAGGCACTATCCGAATCACATGTGCGCTCTCGCTCTCTCTCTCTCTCTCTCTCTCTCTCAACATCAGCAAGGAGAGTACATTTTCATTTCTAGACAAATCAGCTTTAAGACACCTGATGCTAATTTTAAAGCAAAGAATAAATGTCACGTTATCACTGTGGGGAATGACCATAGGGTTGATTATGAAGCTGGCGGTGGAATTCATATTTTTTAAATTCTCAACGCTCTTGAACAGACTATTCCTCTCAAATAAAATGGCTTCTTTTTCTAAGCAATTCTCCCAATTATTATTCAGGCATTATACTTTGTCACTCTCAGGAATAATTCCGCCCTTATTACACTGCAAATTAAAGACTAAGTCCTGTTGGGCGGCAGTGCCACCCAGCTTTCATGTCAATGAAATTGGCACATAATTAAAGATGGGAGAAATTGCTTAACAATTTCCTTACTTGATGCCCAACACACATTTGTACTCAGATGTACGTGTTCCATTCCCGCTGTCTTTAGATGCTGTACCCCACCTCTCATGCCCTGGGACTACTCCAGTCAGTGGCTTGAAGTTGGCCATCAACACTCTCTACAGGACAGCATCCTGCCACTTGGAAAAAGCCATCTTAAAATGAGCTCCAGGGACACATGTTTGACTGAACCATGCTCCACCTAGGCCACAGGTGCCAGAAACTGAGAGGCATCAAATTCCTCTGCAGGAACTTGTTAACTGTGTTTAATTGCCTGATCACCCCACTGTACAGAGACAGTCTAGGACAATTCCACACTTGTCTCTTAGATCTGGATAAAGAAGAACTCTTCTCAGCCAGACATAAAGCTTCTAATTCACTCTGACTACCCTGTTTGGCTCTCACATAATCAAATTTCACAGGAACTCTTGGAAAGGGCACCCGACGACACTTAATAAGTTGGGGTGGAAATAACGATGCTTATCTACAATAAAAAAAATAAAAATGTTAGCCGTGGTGCTTCCTACAGAAATATCAAGATTCAGGAAGTTGAGGCAGGAAGGTTGCTATGAGTTCAAAACTAGCCTGTACTACATAGTAATAGTGAATCCAGGTCAGCCCAGCTTATGGGATGAGGCTCTCTCAGACCACCACCAACAACAACCTAAAGAAGCCCAACTGAACAAAAACATCAGCCAACAGCTCTGACAGCTAGAAAAGCAAGACACCTGAACATGACCTCTTGTTCTCGGTGCTGAGTAATCTACCAGGTTTCCTTCAGCTTAGGCCGCTTCTCTCTTCCGGGGCAGTTTCCCTTCCCAGAGTGCTCTGCAGAACTGAGGTGGCAGGGGATGCCTAGACAGTTCCTACTGTGTCTGTGGCATCCACCCAACATGCGGAACCTTTCTCATGACGGGAAACCGTTGCAGGAAATAACACAGGCTGAAAAGGATGGATTCGGGAGAATCCAGAAACCACGGACTATTAAACCGCCTTGCGTGGGTTTGATTGCCTCGGCTTGCTGAGATGAACCCAGCGCCTTTCGCGTGCGAGGCAATCAAGTGTTCTGCCACTGAACTGCCTCCAAGCCCAAGAGTTAACTCCTGATTGTCTGCAAGTGGATTCCCCACCCCCCTCTCCCACCTCTTTTATTCTCTAGGTGGGCAAGAGCTGGTCATTTAGTCAACAAGAACGGCTTATTATACGTGGAGTAGAGGGCCACCTAGAAACAATGCCAACGCGTGCGTCAGTGTGTCTGACTGCTCAAGATTGTTTTCTAGAGGATTTAAGGACCACTCCACAAGTCATGCCTGGTACTGCGAACTGTGCTAAGAACCTGTGACTGAGTCGGCCATGGGCCTGAGGGGAGCGACTACCTTACTGTGTTGTGAAATGGACAGTATCAAACTGTTCTCCAAATACTTTTCTGTGTAGCCATAGATTAGTGCAGCTCTTCCCCTCATCAGGGGAGCTGCTTCTTCCAGTATACGATGCTTAATACAGAGACCCACACAACTGATCAGCTGTGGAGAATCAGAGACTGTGAGCACTCAGCCATCCACATCCACATCACACCCCAGGGCTCATTTTAGAAGTGGGATGGAGTGACAGGAAGAACCAGAGGCTGCAGGAGACCGCTTTGAATCTGTGGTTTCTAGACATGCAGTCCCGTTGAACATATGAACTCACAGTGGTTGTGACTGCGTGCGTAAGACCTGAAAAAAATCAAGTCAGCCGAAATCCCAGTGTGAATGAGGAGGGGCTCGAGAAATCTCACCCCTGGGAGAGGAGCTTTTGGCAGCTGATGGATGCTGGGAGAAGGAGCACAATTTCCTGTAGGGAAGCAGCCCCAGGTACGTGCCCTGTGCTCCAGAGGATAGCCTTAGCACATGCAGGCTCTACCAGCAGAACTCGATGGGGTTTGTTTTGCTTTGCTTTGCTTTGTTTTGTTTTTAAAGAGTCCATGAAATTGGGAGGGAGATGTGGAAGGGAATGGATTTGAAATTCTTACAGAATAAAGATACATTTTTTAATTATTTTGTAGAATATGTACCCCTGACTTCACCCATTAGCATGAATGTTTCTTTTTCCAGTCTAAACGTTTTGTGCCTATCACAGATTCGTGATCTTAAGCTCTACTATGGTGTTGTAATATTCCAGTTCCTGGCCAGTTCCATATATCCTGGATAACTAGAGGAGTTGATTATAAAACACTAGCAGATATGTAAGTTTGCATGTTAGCTTTTCCATTTCTCATGTTGTTTTTCCAGGTAGGGACATAGTTAGAGTGTGCACTGATTTGGAAAAGCCAAGACAAAAAGGAACAGTCCTTTTGTCTGACTCTAGACATTTTATAGTTCCAGCTGATACTGTGAGCTGGAAGTTCCATGACAGAGGGGACGTCTTCCGGTCACCTCCAGATACCTGAGGGTGAGCTGCCGTGTCCTCACTGTGTCTCAACAACAGACTGTGGTCATCTGCAGTGGCATTCTCCAGGGCCACCCTGTCAGCAGCTCTGGAGCCCCAGGCTGTCTCAGAGTCTCCTTGCTTATCTCTGCAGAAGCTTACAGAACACCTCCAGCACACCTTGGCCATCCCCCACCCCCTGGAGCTACACCTTTCCTTCCCTACTGAAATCCCTCCACCATGCAAGGCCCTTCTCACATGCCATCTCCTTCCTGGACCTTCCCCGCTCTTTTCCAATTAGAGTTCATGCCTCCCCTTTCCTGTGGGAAGTGATGTTTCTGCCCACTTCCCACAGTGGGAAGGGTGGTCCCTTGTTCTTTCTGATAATTTGCATCATTCGCCTGTGGATGGTGACTCCCTAGCAAAGGCCTGGCTGAATCAAAAAACCAGAGTTCCATGTTCTCTGGTTAGTGTTCTGAATATTCTCCTGGCTCTGAGTGCCCAAAGGTGAGCTGCGGGACACAGTCAGCTTTAATGGGAAAACATGCCCTGATTATGTATGGTTTCATTTTTGTGAATCTGAATTCCAAAATTAAGTGCCCGCAATTTATATACTATAGTTCAAGGTGGACTTTAAATTTCCCAGCCATTGAACTTTACTTTGAAAAAGTATATTTACTTGAGCTACCAAGCAATGCCATTTCAATGGTGTTTTATAAACACAGAACAGTTTCACTCATTCAGCATTCAAAGGGTGATTTGTGACAGAAATAAGGAGCACCTAGCACCCACAGGTACTTCTGACTTGGGATTTCTCTGACCCCTCAGGTGAGGGCGACATTAATGGCCTCTGTCCATAGAGGTGTCTATGGGCACCACCATGGTGTCTATGGCTAATGTTGAAGTGATGGAGTCATGCTTCCATGAGTCCCTCTTGAATTCTATTCCAATCTCAGATCCATTGCAGTCCCAACCTAGGAAGCTTGAGAGGTTTCATTACTCTTTTAAAAACCTGCCTTGTTTCTTCTGAAAATAGGATCAGGAAGCTCACACTGGTGCTGGGCTGAGGGAACTTTATTGAGCTCCCATGTTGGAGAGTTTCTAAGAGTTTCTACCAATTTCCAATGTCAGTCAGAGGACCCTGCCTAGACAGAAGTAACATGGTGGGTGCTGGGACCCCAGATAGCTCAGCAGACACCAATCACCAAGCAACAGTGGTGGCCAGAGCAAAGATGGTCTTTGTGAAGCCCTGCGTTCCTTGAACTTGGGGCTGGCCGCTAAAGAAGGGTACCTGTCTGAGGATTATCTGAACACTTTCTGATCCAGCAACCTGTGCTTCAGACTTCATTGCTTTTTGACTCCCTCCATGTGCAGACTCACAAGTATGAGCAGCTCCTGATGTTGGTCAGCTCATTCAGCCGGTATAGCATGCTGTGCCTGGCAAAGCCCTTCTCTCTCATCACCTAATTCAATTTGCCCTTCTCGGCCTCCTCCCAGAGACAGGTGAGGACATGGATTCTAACTAAATTAACTGGCAGGCAACAGGATAATTAGTCACAATGTTTGAACTGGCTTCTTACTGCCTGCTGGAACATTCACAATGGAAGCAATTTTCTTAAGTACATGTTCACAGCAAATAGCGGTCACCTGGTGTGGATGTAGCTGTTGAGAGTTAGCTGAGCTTCATCTTGAAGAGCTGCAATGGCAGCAGCATTCCGGAAACTTCTCAGTTCAGAACCGCTGTGTGTAGGAACTAGAAACGAAGGCCAGGAAACCGTGAGAGACAGAATGGGGAGGACCATAGGCTCATAGGGCACTGGAGGTGGATCACAATCTGGAGAATAGGGAGGACCATGAGCTCACAGGGCACTGGAGGTGGATGACAATCTGGAGAATAGGGAGGACCATGGGCTCACAGGGCACTGGAGGTGGATGACAATCTGGAGAATAGGGAGGACCATGGGCTCACAGGGCACTGGAGGTGGATGACAATCTGGAGAATAGGGAGGACCATGGGCTCACAGGGCACTGGAGGTGGATGACAATCTGGAGAATAGGGAGGACCACGAGCTCACAGGGCACTGGAGGTGGATGATAACCCTGAAAGCGTTCAGATCTCCACAGCTGTGAAAGACTGGGCCAACTTCAGAGTATCAGCCCCAAGAAAATACTGCTGCACCTACTGCCCCCACCCAGGTCAGCCAAGAACTGACCTTGAAGCAGCTGAACTAGTGGGGTGCAAAAGGAGACGAGGGAGAGACAGGGGTCCGTCTGTCTGCTTACCAGCTTTGAAAGTGACAATGCATTTCAGACAGGCAAACTCAGTGGCGTCTAATCGGAGCTGTCTGAACCGCGCCACCACCTCTTGCAAAGCCTGTATTTCAGATATGATTTTGTTCAGCTTCTGGGAGTCTGTGTTGTCGCTATTCATGCCTAGAATTGAAATATGGGATAAATACTCTAATATGAAGGCATTTTCATGTTTTAATATTGATTTTTGACAAAATCCTGCATATCAATATCTATTCAATTGTCACTCTGAGATATGTGATTCCATGTAAACTGGCTATATTGTATGAAAGTTAATATAAAATCTTCCCTTGGATGATAACAAACACAGTAATTTGCATTTAAATAACAATGCAAGCAGTCATGAATACAACAAAACAACATTATTTGCATTTAAATATAGATTTATAAATGACAGGTATACTCTATTGTTCAGCAGGAATTTGTTATTCTTTACATGTTGTTCTTTTTTCAGTAATGTATTTTTATGGTAATTTCTACAACAAAGTCATTAAATTGTGCAATTCTTACCAGATACAGCCAGTAGAGTGTTAGCATCAACCGGAATGGCCCATTGTGCTATTCCTAGAACAAACAGTTCTCTCCAAGCATCTTCCAAAAGCATCAGCTGTCATACAATAGATGTATAATATAATATAGTGTGTAATTTATAAATTTATAAACAATTTCCATATGTAAATTTCCTTTAAAGTGTTTTAAATGCCTGTCTTGGTTTTAAAAAAAATCCAAATAATTTATTTTCCTCTTATTTCCCACATTTTCCTGTTTTGAAGCAGTGCCTATAGACACACACATGCGGCTCAGAGTCAGCCATTCGAGTTCCTCAAAGCGCACTCCCTCAGGCTTTGCCTTTCAAGCCCTTGACACCACCTAGAAACTTCTCTAGAGACTGAAAATCCAAAAATGCCATCAGCGGCTGAGCAGGTGTGTTGCTCTGGTGTAAACCACTGAAGACTCCTGACTAAGCATTGCGGTCAGGGTCCCCACCTTCCTAGAGAGCCGAGGGGGCTGGGAGAGAGGGGGAGAGGGAGAGGGAGAAATCACTAATTCCCAAGAGGCACGAGGGAAAATCAGGGTGTAATTATGTTAATCGGGTTTTGCTGGGTTTTACCTCGTCTCCCAGCCTGATTTCTCTGAGACTCATAAGTGGACAGCATCAAGGTGCTTGTCGTTTTCATTCTAATAAAATGTGCTGTTGAATATTTAAAATGAAAATCTGGCTCTTTTTCCAAATTAGTGCACTGGATTCCACTTCACCGTAGTTTGCTTATTGTTGAAGGGTTTCCAGCAAAAGGCTAAGTGGCAGGCAGGAAGTGAATTTTATTTGGATTGCAGTCGACAAATTCTTGTTTTCAAAAAAAAGTAGTCAAATTTTATATATACATGTATGTGTGTGAGTGTGTGTATGCACACACATTCACCCACCCACCCACAGAGGGAGGGAGGGAGGGAGGGAGAGAGAGAGAGACAGAGAGAGAGAGAGACAGAGAGAGAGAGAGAGAGAGCATCCATGCAAAAGATTAAAGGGCAACCGGCAAACCTGGTCAAAAACATTACCTATAACCTTGAAAACAATTCTCTATGTCTAAAAATCTTTCAAAAACCAAACAATTCTAGATTATTATGCTGGATGATTTATATGAAAGAATTTACTTCTGAAAGCTAAGAATCATAAAGGTTTGCAACTATTTTCACAATTAGACCAAAATGTTTAATTTTTTTTTTTTGAATTTTCGAGACAGGGTTTCTCCGTAGTTTTTGGTGCCTATCCTGGAACTAGCTCTTGTAGACCAGGCTGGCCTCAAACTCACAGGGATCCGCCTGGCTCTGCCTCCCAAGTGCTGGGATTAAAGGCATGTGCCACCACGCACCTTGGGAGGCTCAAAATGTTTCATTTTTAAAATGTTTCATTTTTTATCTTATTGCATTGAGTACAGAAAAATAAATTTTAGATTAGAGGTGAACAATAATTGTGGCCATATTTCATGCTATGATTAGTTAGGTATGAAGAGAATTGAGCCCTCTGCTCTCAGACCTATGCATGTGAGGCAGAGGCAGGGCACTCCCTGAGCACTCCCTGAGCACTTCCTGAGCACTCTCTGAGCACTTCCTGAGCAATGCAAGTCCAGGTTTGATTCCAACTATCCGAAAAAATAAAAGAAGCAAAAAAATTGTTTATTTGCCTTTTGAAAAAAAAAGTCATTAATTTTTGTGATTGCCCTTAGCAGTCAATAGTTTTGGCTACTCTGTTTCTTTCTCCCTTTTACAAATAAAAAATATATTGACAAAAGGACAACTTTTAATATTCCTAGCAGGAAATTTTATGGGGTTTGCTAAAATGCAGGTTTTTAGATGCACATAATTTTCTTACTTTTGAACATCATGTATAAACAAAGAATTAGATAAAATTACTTTTTTGTTGTTTTCAAAAGTTCTGAAAGCATCGAAAGAATCAAGGGATGTGGTATGCCATCAGCAAACTTTCCTCACACACAAAGCCATGGATCTGAGCCCCAACAATGCCCCCAAGCAGACCACCAACAATAAAACACGATACTAGTCAACAAGAGATGTGCCTCTTGGTTCTCCATGGTGATAAGCCATTAGCCCACACTGTGGCACATCACAGTGGAGAATATAAAGCTGACGACATGAAAATCCCACAAGTGAATATTCTATCACCTTCTAGTCTTCTCGGCTTGAGTGTTCATAAGAAAATATCATTTTATCAATAGTCTCCCATGTAGCCCGGACTGGCTTCAAATTCCAGGTTCTCCTACTTCAGTGCTAGGACTACAGCTGTGCATTCTAATTCTTGGCTTATCGCCAGTATTAAAGAACATTAAGATTTTTAAATTTGAATGCTTTAACTAAACTTAAAAAAAAGATAATGTACTTCCATACGTGTTTTACTTAGAGCACATTCAACTACCCTGAAATAACATAGTTACATTTCTAACAAAGATTCCATAGGTAGATCTTTGAACCTCTAGAATGATGTTGGTAAAGATAAATGGTTTCCCCGTGTTCAGAATGTACACCTGCCCTCCCGATTACTGCAGGTGGCATCCAGCTTATCAAACTGAGCGCTGTAACTTCCTTCCCAACCCCTGATGCCCTGTTGGTCATACCTGATCTTGCAATGACAATGTGGAAAAGGCTGGCACACTCTTTGCCCACTTGATGCTCATAAAGAGAAGCCTGGCGGCTGATTCACACACGGACTCTGTGGCCACTTCATAGAGATACATCGGGGTCCCATTCACTTCGTGGGGGTACTGGGGAGAGGGAGAAAGAGAAACACCTGCAACCGATGGAACCTCAGCTTTGCCCAAATAGCTGACATTTCAGCGCGCTGGTTAAACAGAGGGGGCAGGGAGAGAATCTGGTGCCCTGCTTTGGCATTCAGCTGCCTCCAAATATCTCTGTCTACAGAATCCAATCCGGGGAATGTGGTGTTTATTGGGGGAGGCATGTTTCTGTTCTTTGGGGGGCTTCTGGCTTCCAAAGGGGTGCCTGGCTATTCTGTCCCCTGCAGTAAATTTCCCTTGGACTGAGCCAAGTCCCAGGCCTGGCTCCCAATTTAAACAAGAACTGCTTGCATTTGTGTAAATAAAAATAGATGTGAAAAAAGTATAAATTAATAGGCATCCCAAACACAAATATGCATATGAGTATTTTTAGAAAGGATTAGTATATTATGGAAATATTTCAATTAGACATCTTAATCATTCACAGAGCATTCCCATTCATAACTGACAACATATTCATAACACTACTTTCCAGAGCTTATTATACACATCAAGGGTAAGAAAGCGATATTAAATATTGTGCGTGTGTATGTGCCCAGGTGTCTGGCTCCCCTGCAGTGTGAAGCTGCAGCTGGCCTCCTCTGGGGGGAAATCCTAGGTTCTCCTTCAGTGGGGGCCTTGGGAGGGATCAACTCGAGGCCTGGAGTGCAGTCCCTAGGTGGCAGCCTTCCCAGGTACTTCAGGTTCTGTCCCTGCTGGTAGGGCCAATCCTGGGAGTGGTTTAAAAGTGGGCAGGCAGCACGGGGGGGGGGGGGGGTGGGAAATAAAACAGCCCTCCTAACAGTGATTTCTGCATTTTTCTCTCTTAAGATAAAAGACCTCAGGGCGCCTCGGGAGGCCCCTTCCCCCAGTGAGCAACTAGTGTTCTAGTTGGTTCTGGCCTCAGGGGCATCTAAGGCTGCACTCGGATTAGACAGTTCCACTCACCAACCGGTTCAGAGTTCCCTAAAGGTGCAGGTTTCTGACCTCCACCCCGCGTTCTCGGGAACGCGCGTTTGTTGCTGCTCCGAGGGTGGTCTACTGTGCACTGAACGTCAGTTGCCCCCACCTTTTCCTGACCGCGTCTCAGCTCAGATCAGAGCGTGTCTACTCCTCTTCCCTTTGCTCAAAAAGGAGTTTCTTTGGACCCTGCAAAGCCACTAACCTTGGGCGTGGGCTGAGCCAGGCTCACGAGGGTCTGCCGTTCAGGGGTGGCAGACACTGCGGCCAACTCCAGACCGTGCGGCTCCAGCTGCGTGACCGCAGTGAAGAAAGCGGGAGCTGGCAGCGCTGCGGAGGGGAAGTGTGCAGTGGCCCCGTTGTCTTCCTTGTGTCCACGGAAGTAGAGGGCCACCTGTTTGCGGATGGTGGACGTCCGAGGCCCCCGCTCGTGCTGCACCGCTACAGAGACAAGCACATGGACACAGGCCTGGGGTCACAGGCGCGGTGAGACTTGGATGCAGCCTGGCTGCCCCTCCATCGTCCCGTCTGGGTCCCTCAAGATCACCCAGGAGCGAGAGAGGGTGCGTGGTGCAGGGCACTTAGGCACGTTTTCCCGATACAGGGTGGGAAGCAGAGGTCTGAGATGGACAAGAATCAGAAAGATGCTCAGCGGTCCTCCCCACCCAGGGATTCCCAGGGAAACCAGGCACCCTATGGACCTCTGGAAGAACAAGCTGCCCTCGCTCCCAACACCAAAAAAGGGAGCACCACAAACAACCAGGTCCGCAATTCTCCCCCACAAATGGTTTTGGCTTCCAAGGCCCGAGGAGAAAGGACCCGAGTCCACAAACCCTGGGGGATGGGACAAGGGAGAGTATGCCGGAGGAAGGCAAGAGAGATGTGACAATTACCACCACCAGTTTAAACAAACAAATTAATTCAGGGTAATCTTCCTCTGCAGAGCGTGACAACTTGTCAACACACAAGTTCAACAGGTTGGATGCTCCCTCCTGCTTCCACAGCGGCGGGAGAGGGTGCACTCCAGACAGGCTCCCCCTCAAGCGGCCCCCACCAGCAAGGCTCCCTCTGCATGGTGTCCCAGGCTCTCTTCCACCTTGCCCCAGACCCCGGTATGCTCTTGCTAAGTTCTGACGCGGGGGGGGGGGGGGGGGGGCGGGGGCCGGAAGGCGCGGGAAGTACAGTTTGGACCACTTTCTAGACCCTGAACTTCTGGAAGACCCAGGTCTGGGTCCTAATTTGGGGCCTCAGGGAAGCGGGGGTGTTGACTTCATCCTTAAAGGGTGTGTCATCCTGCCTCTAGCCCCTTTTCTCTCTTCTTGTCCACCAAGAAAAGACTCCTGAGAAACTTAGAGCCAACTCACTGGCCATACTGAATTTGCCAATGAGGACTGGAAATCTCCCGTTTTCCTGTCTCTGAGCTTGGAGAGTTCCAGAAAGACTTCAGCGGCTGTGAGACCTTAGGGAGGGTACTAAAGACTGCAAGAAGAGGTGCGAAATGGGGTTTGGACCCTAGGCAGGAAATATGCACCTAAGCGCGGGATGCCTGCCCTCTAGCACTGCCTTGGCGAGTGTGATTTGGGACACAGGTTTCCCCATCTGGGTGTGGGACTTGGACTACAGTTAGGTCAGCTGGGGACTGCTGCCGAGTCTCCGAGGGCCTACAACTGACAGCCTGAGGCCATTTCCCAGCATCTGGAGGGAAGAGATCTGTCGGGGAAATGATTTACATGCATAGGAGTGCCATCTATTTGCTGTACATATAATTTACTTACTACTCAATCAACATTAGAAGAATAAAGACATGTACTGATTACCATCTTTGTTCATGTTGACTTCCAAACACTTCTTCAGTCGACACGCCCGGCACTGGTTTCTGTGTGTCTTGTCTACCGGGCATCCTCCCTGGAACAGATCACAGGCAGTCAGAGGCCCCAGAGCTCTTAGGTGGGCACCAGAACCCGGTCCTGGGGTGGGGAGGCCCAGCGTGGGGACTCTGGCCAGCCACCGACCCAGCATGGAGGTTCAGACCCAGTGAAATGGGAAAGACTTGAGCGCTGGCAGGGCCCGGTAAGCAAGGCGCTTGGGATCCCCAGGGTTGGGACAAGAAGACCAGTCCTCCATCTCAGGGAGTTGGACAAAGAGAATGGTCATTCCTGACTTTCAAGACCTTGCTGGGACTAAGCAGCAGAAGAGGGAAACAACTACGGGGGATGCTTTTCAGGACCGGAGACAGCGACCTGGCCCTGAGCTCCGCAAGAAGCTGCCTGCCTGTAGGCTAGGCCTGGTGCCGCCATCTTCTGAGTGAGCCCATTGCTCTGACAGATAAATCTCCACCACTCATTCTTCTCTGCCCTATGTCCTTTCCTTTGCTTTTGTAGTTAACTCGTTCTTACACCACCACAAAGTTGAGTCAACCCTGAGATCCCAAGGCCTATGCTCAGCCTTGGTCCCTGGAAGAAGTCATTCTTGGAATGAGTCAGCAGCCAGGATGTTTAGAAAGGCAAGGCCTGCAGAGAAAGTGTGGGGGTCTGAGGAAAACTCAGGCAGACTTAGGGAGACACCACCTAACAAAAGATTATATACAGGCAGTAATTAACAAGATAATGGGTAGAAAGGAGATAGCTGTTGCTTTACAAATATTTATCTCACAGGGATAAGCAATCAAATGTCTAATGTGATTTTCTGCAGGGTAAAAAGGTGAATGCACATATTTGGCTGGGTGTGGTAGTGCACACCTTTAATCCCAGCACTCAGGAGGTAGAGGCAGATGGATCTCTGTGAGTTCCAGGTCAATCAGGACTACACAGTGAGACCCTGTCTCAAAGAAGAAAAAAGGCATTAACAGATAAGGTTCCCCCTTCTTATTTAGTGCTGGGGTTGGCAGCAGCCTGTGTTGACCACTCAGCTGCATCCCCAGATGGCAGGGATTGGAAACAGAGTCTTCCCATGCTATAGTTAGGATGACCTGGACTTTACTGTCTTAATGAATTGACTGATCTTAAATTTGTGACCCTCCTGCTTTGCCCTGCCACCATGGCGAGTTCAGATAATGCTTCTTTCAGTGTTTGTTTGTGCCTTTATGGAGGGAGAATGTTTCCAGATACATTCTGTGTATAAGTTTTTGTTTGGAAGAGCTGAGGATAGAACCAGGGCTGGTCAAGCATCCCTCAACTGAGTGACACTCCTAGCCTTCTGCGTAAGTGTTTTATACACAGGAAAGGATTTTTATTTTGCTTCATAATTTTAAATATTCATGAACACTGAAGTGGGAATGAGTACATTTTCCCCCTGAAATATCTATAAGGAAAATGACACACAAGAACACACGGTTTCATGCAGTCTTCTTTGTGCAATTAAAAACAGGTTGACTTGGGTGGCTGGGATGTAATTCATGGTACATACCCAGCATGCATACACATCCAACCAAACCAACACAAGACATGTCAATTTGGGCTGGAGAGATGGCTCAGCGGTTAAGAGAACTGACTGCTGTTCCAGAGGTCCTGAGTTCAATTCCCAGCAGCCACATGATGGCTCACACCCATCTGTAATGAGATCTGGTGCCCACAACACTATATACATAATAAATAAATTTTTAAAAAGACATGTAAATTTGCTTAAAGTAAAGGTAGATGGATGTCCATAATGAGTTCTAAGTGTCAGCATTGTTGTTAATAAGAAAATGAAATGGTCTTTACTTAGTCTAGAGCAAGAGAAGAAGAACATGAATTTGCAGTTCCTAGGAGAAAATTAGAGCGTCTTTGGTCAGCAGCAAAATAATTCATGGTTAAGAGTTATAAATTCTTTATTATTAGATGTAGTTGAATACCCAATTGGAATAATATCTTCTCCAGTATTTTGATAAACATGTAAAAGCAAAATGTCTCAAGTGGGTTTTCAAATCACAACAAATGTATATAAGTATCTGGAGCCAGCGAGACAGAGGGAGAGAACCTCCTTTTGACTCCTTTATTCTTTTTGCCACGGAAGTGACACAGACCTGATAGATTTGTTATCACCGCTTTGCAAGCGCTTTGGACTGATACAAGTGTCTCTGAATTGATAGCCATCTCCTTAAAAAAGCATAAAGATTTTCCAATTCTGCCTGTTGCATACAAGTATAGGACAATATGGCCTGGTGTGGTGACCCAAACCTGAGGTTGAGGCAGGAAGATCAAGAGTTTCAAGCCAGTCTAAGCTGAGTCAAGACCCTCCTCAAACAACAACAACCAGCTAAGCAGATCCCTGTTCAAATCGGTTGCTCCACAGAACCTCGTACCAATGGAGCTTCTGGGATACATGTGTGTGCATAATGTGGTACTAATGAGCTAGACACTGAGGACCCAAGACAGCAGGTAACAGGGTGCAGAGGTCAAAACAACTTATCTGAATGCATATGCCTTCTTGTGTGCGCTGCCAATCAAGATCTATCAGAAATGACTAAGAGCAGATATTCCAGCTGAGCAACTGTAACTCTTCTGCCCCGGAGGGCTATGTGAGCTGACGTGTATCCTATACATAATTAGTGGGTATTGCTACCCTGACTAAGACACTCTCGGACATCTTAGTAGTAAAGGCCTCTGCAGAAGATGATCAAAGTGTGGGACCAGAAGGCTGATCTCCTGGGTTGCCATGAGCCACTGAGCTGGGAATGGAGTCACAGGTGGTTTCTGTTAGCTCTGGTTGGAAGCTGTAGGTGGGCTCAGTTCATACCCTAACCGCCCTGTGTCTGTGAGTTAGTTCAGCCTGTACCAGACTGAAACCAAACACCCAACTCATCTTGTGAGTAGACAAGGGACGAGTGAGGAGAAGTTGATGGGCTCCTAACTTCCTCTAAGCCTTCTTTTTCTGCCACCCTGAACTTTTCTGAGCCACTGCAGGTGCTCAGCCCTTACCCCTGCCCATGCCAGAGCAGCCCCGCTTCTGCAGAGCCGAAAGGGTACAACATCTGGCAAGCACATGACTTTCAAGCAGCCAGCCTTCACTTTGGAGTCTTAGCTAAAGGTAGTGGTGACCCTGGCTCAGATGCACTATCCCTGGATGCTGCTAAGAATGGAGTGGAGGGTGGGTGGGCAGCCTAATGGGCCCTTTCTTCTGCTTGCTACTTGGGCATTAAATTCTAAAATTCCTTGAGATCTCCGGACAGGCTTTTCAGACAGGGTGCGGGCAGGGCTTCTTTACTCAATGTCAAAATGTGATCAAGGAATTAAAAAAAAAAAAAGTGTAGGAAAACCGTGGGAGTTCTGACTTTCCTCTGTAAACTCATCTGCTTTCCTTAACCTTATGTGGCCTTTTCAGAGCCAAAGGGCCACCCAAAACTGGGGCAGGGAGGAGGGAAGAGGACCAGGTCAGGGAATTCAGAGGAAATGGGGTGGGGTGGGATGGGTCGCAAAGGGGAGCTGGGCAGCTCAACCCCAGGGAGTACCTGGTTTCCAGACTTGCAGACGTAGGTCCTATTCCTTCGGATGCTCCTCTTGAAGAACCCGGAGCAGCCGTCGCAAGCGTAGACCCCGTAGTGCTTTCCGGAGCTGCGGTCACCACACACTTTGCAGGGGATATCTAAAATGCGGCCTGAAACCGCAGAAAAGACGGAAAAGAGAGGGAAAGGGTGAGAGGGAGCGCGGGGAGGAGGAGAGGGAGGAAAGGGGAGAGGGGGAGAGAGATGCTAAGCAATCTGACCTCTGAGCGGATTAGCAGCGGAGCTGCGGTAAAAGCAAATAATGAAGAGATTTTATAGCCAAACTTTTTTTCCTTGAGCAAGTGTCAGCTTCCTACAATGAGCATTATTCATGCACCGCTACATGTATTTGGGTCTCCTCTAATCGCCGAGACCCATTTTGGAATAAAAGATTACAGCAGGCCCGGGCAGCAGCTCGGCCCGCCGCTGCCTTTCTGCTCCACCGAAAGTTTGGCCGCCTCCCTCCTTCGCTCTTGCATTTAGCAGGAAAAAAAAGTTGTTAGTGAGCGCAAGGAGACAAACTTGAAATGTAAAAGGGAGAAAAAGAAGAAAAACAAACACGGCTGGAACTGGGGATGGCAGCTGGAAGGCAATCGAGTTTTCTCTGAGCTGAGCCCAGCGGTTGTTATTATTAGGATTATTATTGTGATGCTAATCTTCAGATTATTAATGATAATAAGGGTAGTGGTAATTGCCCAACTTTCTCTTTACCTATGGAAAAATGCTTAGTGCTTCACGTTTGAGAAAGTATTTCTTTTAGGGAATAAGTTGAGGGGGAGGGACATAACCATCGGTCTGGAGTCCGAGCTACCCAATTTGTGGCTTTCCAGATGGGGTAGCTGGGGATGGTCACCTATGCTTCTTCTACCCCCAAGTCCTTTCCTCCTAAACACTGGTCTCTCCTCCCTCCTCCCTTGTCCTGGGTGCATCTTCCTGAGTCTTCTGCTGCTGGAGGAAGGGGGCTTGTTGCTTGTTTTTTTTTTTTTTTTTTTCTGAATGTTTGAACTCTCCAAACCTGGTGAGGCCTCAGCTCTGAGAGGGGCATTAGGTAGAGGGAAATAGGAAGGAGTGTGTGTGTGTTGTGTGTGTGTGTGTGTGTGTGTGTGTGTGTGTATGTGTGTGTTTTCTCTCAGGTTTCAGTCCAACAAGTGCCTGAAGCAATTTACTGATGTAGAAATTCTTCCGAAAATAAAGGTAATATTTGTAAAAAAGTGTTAACATCATTTAAAAAATAGTTAATAATAGTTAATACCGCCTGATATTCCCATCGCTTTGGGTCAAAGGCATTCCCAGTCTGGGCCCTGGCTGTCTCGACCCTCGTGGGAACCCGACCACCGCTCCTGGAGCACCCAGATTGGGGGCGGGAGAGGAGGCAGTGGGAAGCACTGAACCAGCAGAGTTGGGGAAGTGAGGGCGCTGTCTGCGGAGGCCGGGAGGCGGCCCAGGGTAGGAACTGACTCCGGGGTCCCGAGGCGCCTGAGCGGGCTTGTTCGCGCAGCCCTGGCCGCAGCCTCAGGTGGAGGAGGGGGGGGTGCGGGGGACCCGACAGGGGGAGGTCGGTGAGGACCCGGCTCAGCCGGGGTAATTACAACCCCGCCGCAGCACCTGCCTATAGAGCCACCAGTGACCCGTCAAAAAGAGTAGCATGGGAATTCGGACGGCGACAAAGGCTGGCGGGGGAGGCGTTCGGCGTTGCGGCCACCGCTTCGGCGCCCCTTCTCCCGCAGGGCAAGAACGGAGATTGTTGGGGGAGGGAGGGGTTGAAGACAACCAAGCGTGGGTCTTGTTCTCCACCCCCTGGGGCCTGTCACTACTCCCCCAAACAAGTCACGGTCGCATCTGAACCTCGGTCAGCTGAACCTCTGCTGCTCAGCACCCCCTCTGGAAACAGTCAACGAACGAGGGTCTCACGTTTTTCAACCGTTCTCCTCGGCATAACCCTGGCGCTCTGGTCGCCTGGGGCCCGTACTAAGGGTTCGGTAGCACTGTCGCCCCAGCTGCTCTCCTCTTCCTGGTCGCACTGACGCTGATGACAAATGAGCCCATGGAGAAAGCAGTGGTGGGCCCTCATGCCCAGGCTTCCCATCCAGACTGGAGGCTAAGGTCATATATTTCTGAAGAACCCGAGTGGGGCGGGAAGACCAGCGCCGGGCGGGTGACCCTTTACAGGGTGCTCGACTGCCACCTTTGAGGCTTGCTGGTCGGCCTTGTTTAAGCCCAGGCAGAGGAGAAACAGGGAGCTGGACTGGGGCGGAGCACAGAAGGGAGAGAAGCGAAAATTCCAGGGCATGGAGGGTCGACGCCTCAGACTCCGCCACCCAGCCACGTTAAGGTGACTTGGGGTCACAGACAAGCTGGTTGACTGCTGCAAAGCTCCTCTCTTTTAGCAAGCCGAGAGAGCTCAGACGTGAGTCAAGCCGAGTTTCCTGAGGCTGGAAAACGGTTCTTAACTTCCCTCCCCAGGGGGTCCCCTCGGGGCTTTTTGTGTGTCATAATTGCCTAAAGATATATGGCAGCTTCGATTACTGTAATTACCATCAGAGGCTGTTGAAAGAAGTTAGTCTGAACTGCAAGGGTGACTGGCCAGGGTCTTGTTACCACCCAGGCGGGGATCCCGGTGACAACGCTCTGCTCTCCAGCGGCGCGAAGATGAAGACCTCCCTGCCCCGCAGGGTCCAGACCCGCCCCGCGGCCAGCAGTCCCTCTCTGCTTGGGCCACAGGGTCGTAGGTTTCTGCTGGCCGCAGCCACGGTCTGAAAACCTCCTAGGGAAGCGGTGAAACTGCCAGGGACTTACCACCTTCCCCTGAGAGCCGCTTCTACCGAGCCCTCAAGGCCTTCAAGATCAAACTCGTTTCCTTAGAAAGCCTCCTCGCACAAGTGCCCACTCTGACCCCCAGTTCGGAGAGTCTGCCTGCATCTGTCTAGCTTACAGAGTCGGGTGCAGACCCAAAAGCTGAGCTTCGCACCCACTCCTTCCCTCATCTCCTAAGTCCCACCTTTTCAAGTTCCTTGGAAGTTTCGCGCTCTATAAGAGCAAAAGTTCCAAAGATCTTTCCTGTTAAGCTGTTATCAATGTTAAGCTGTTCCAGGGTGAATGTGTCAGGAGGCCAGCCCAGGCCCTTCAACTTCAAGTTTTGTAAAGGATATTTTTTGTAATGCAACGGGAATGGCCTTCTCCTTCTGCTTCCCTTGGGGAAAGCACACAGCCAGGAATTTGTTTTTTTGTTTTGTTTTGTTTTGTTTTGTTTTTTCTTTTGGAGCCTGCACTACTTCCCAGAGATCCGAACAGCTAGGGCACGGATAGGCCGAAACTAAGGGGAACCGCGGTCCTGCACGAGTCGGCTGTGCGCTGTGACTGTGAATAAGGGTCCTTCTCTAGGCTCTAGCTCTGAACGTTTCCTTTATTCTCGGTTTGTTGACATTCGCTTTATTCTAATTTTTAAACTCAGCACTCAAACCAAAACAAACGCACAAAATGAAAACACACCCTACTTCTTACGGGGTAGGGAGGTGGAGGCCGGAATTGCGTCCATCCTAAGTGAGACTTCATTACCAGTCCTCAGAAGTAGCTAGGACTCTCCCAACTTTTCAAAGACTCGGGACAATGAGGGCGAGTGAAGAGGGGGGAGGAGGCGGGAAGGAACTCACGGAGAGCGCCAAAAATGCTATAGGAGAAAATAACACGGGTGGCTGGAGAGGTCCAGGGTGTGTGGGTACTCCGCACAGACCCTACAACTCACAGCCTCCGGCTCGCGGAAGGCGGGAACTGAAAAGCTGTCGGGAGATTGGAGCACCCTGTAGACTCCTTCCCAAGGCCGGCTCGCTTGGGCCTACGCTCCCCCCACCCCCCACCAGGGTCCGCAGATTCTGTGCCCGCGAATGCGCTAGCCGGTGCGAATAGCCCTGCACTCCTGTCTCGGGAAGTCGGCAGAGGTCAGCTGCAGCAGCTGCAGGTTCCACCCGAGAGGAAGTGGAAGGAAGGGAAGAAGCGCCCCGAGTGAGCAGGCCGAGGACTTCTGCGGGTGCTGGGCTCCCGCTCGGAAAGTCCTTGGGATTAGGGATTTGGTCCTTTCTTCGCTAGAGTAGCTCGCCATACTTTACATTCCCCAGTTATGACCTACGCGGATTTAGGATTAAGAAAAATGTGACTTTTAAATGGTTTCTGCTTCCCAGTTTTGCAGGATTATTTGAAATAGCTAGAAACGGGGTGCAAAGCATTCCACTCAAAATCCGCTTTGTAGAGTTGCTTTTGCGCTCGGGAGCTCCGAGTTTTGAGCCGCTGCGTTATCGTGCGGTCGCCTAGAGCTGCGGCCCAGTTCCCGCCCCCGCCTCACCCCTCCCACCCTCAGCACCTGGCAGCTAAATAGAAACCACTCGCTGGACCGGTGGGCTGCAACGGGTCGCCACCTTCCCCACGCGCCGGGGAGACCAGGGAAAGCTAGCATCCAGAAGCAACGAAATTGCTCTCTCAGTTTCTAGAAACGGTCCAAAGCAACAGTCTGAGGGGAGCTAGGCCAACGGACACACACGCCCGATAGAGTCCCACTCTGGAGCTCAAATTCACAGAGCTCCGGGCAGGACCTCCCCGGCCTCCCAGCCTGCCCTCCCCAGGCCACGCGCCGGGACCCCCGCGGCTGCCGGAGAGGTACCCACTTGTTGATCCGGCGGGCTTGCTCATGCTGGCGGTCCCGGGGCGCAGCGGTTGGTGGGCACCGCCGGAGTCCCGGCCCGCAGCGCCCACGTCGCCGCCGGGCGCCGCAGCTCTCCAGCCGCCCTCCAGCCTGCAAGGCTCCCGGACGGGACAGGTGGCTATTGGTTGCGCGCCGCCCTGCTCTCCCGGCGATCAGAATTCGTTCCACAGTGGAAATGGAAGCATCCTTAAGTTTCTTCCCGGCTCTAGCAAAACCGCCACTGCTAGGGATGCGGCTTGTTATGGACACGGGCTTGAACGGACAGATGGAGAGATGGACAGGCGGGCTGGAGAGGGAGGACAGCACAAGGGGAATGCTGAAGGACAGAGACGGAGACACGGAAACGGTTTTCCTACGGAGCGAAAAGGGCGAGATGCCTGTCTTTCCCCATTCCTGTTACTCAGTTTCCAATCTCTCCCTCCACAGAGGCGTGCCCAGGAGGCAGATCTCTACAGACCGCTGATCTTCTACGGAAAAGCCGAAAACCACAGTTGCGGTCTCAGAGGCGGATGAGCTCCGCGTTGCCGGAACCCGGACGCCGAGAGGGGAAACTAGATGGCTGGGAGATCTTCCAAGGGAAGAGGTGGCCAGGTCCGAGTTTCCGGGGACAGCCGCGCACGCAGCAGCGAAGAGTCCCCGAAGTTCATTACCCCGTGACTTTGTGCCTGCCGCGGCGGGTCGGGTCTCGGGTAATATCTCCAGAAGCGCTCTGACAGGCAGCCGCGGGGAGGGGAATAGGGCGTCCCTGGCCCACTTAGCTTTTCCCCCAACTCCTGGCGGGGTCTGACGTCAGCCATGTGCGGGGAGGAGATGGGAAGAGGGAGGGGGTTAAATGCTAATGATATTAATGAACCTCCAAGCGGCTTCCAAAGAAAATGCAGGCGCTCTCGGAGCTGACGAGTTAGAGTGTGAATACGGCTCCGTGCGTGCGTGATGGTGAGGACGGTGCCGCTCTTGCAATAAAAATGAATTTTTATATTTCACGGCAAGGGAGAAGGGGAGGGGTGACGGGTCTCTCTCAAAACGCTTTCGCCCCCTCTCTCCAGAGTGCCAGACAGATAGATTCGTGGAAGAAATTGGGTGGCTGTGTCTGTGTGTGATTGTGCGCGCCCGGACATGGTCATGTGAGTTGGTTCATTGTTGGTACCGCGCCCCTTCTGTTGGGTAAAACTTGGATCTGGCCCGAGGTGAGTAATTTATTCATTTTGCAACTATCTATGGAAAGCCAGTGCTGAGGATGAGGACTTAGGGCCTGGTCTGAGGTCTTGCGGTCCCTCGGCCTTGGCGTGAAGGATTTGGGCTCGGGGAGGGCTTCGCCAGCTTCTTGCAAGCGAAACCGGCCCACCCGGAGCTGGGGGAGTCCTCTTGCCTCCATTACGTGTAAGGAGCTGCTGGAAGGCGAAGCCTTCCCTCAAGCGCTTGGTCCCCAAGGGGCATCGCTGGCTTCCCCCTGCAGGCCTGGAGACTCCGGAGAGCTCCGCCACCTTCCTCTCCACCCCGATCATCTTTCCGGAATTCCAGAGCTCTCTGGCGTCCTGGTCGAGGCGCGGCGCGGGGACAGCGCGCGCCGAGGCAGCGGTGATCTCCGTTCTCTAAGAGATTAATTCTATTTAAGCTCCCTCGGCAGCTTGAACTTGTCGAACAAGAGCTTGCCAGCCTCTCCTCAGGGCGTGGGCCCGGCCAGGGGTCAGAGGTCACGCCTCTGGCTCTGCAACAGAGTTGTGGGGGAGGGGAGTAGTGGTCAGCTCTCCCACTGGGCGCTGGCCCACCCCCGCCGCAGCTCCCTGTCCACACGGCCGCAGTGTGCTTGCAGTGCCTGCTGGCGTCCCCTGAATGCCCGCCTGGCGCTGCAGGTCCACGGCTCGGGTCCCAACCCACAAGAGCTGTGCGCTCAGGGCGCCGGCCGCAGCACGTGATTGCAACTTTCCCCTGCTGTCCCAGCCCCCGAGGCAAGAGACCCTGCGAACCACACACAGCAGTCACCCGGCCCCGGGGTCGGCCACCCGGAACAACAGAGAGGCGGGTGATGGTTTCCCGTGTCATCTCTCCTCTCTGATCTTACAAACTCAGACGAGATTAGGATATGGTGGGCATTTTTAGGTGACAGGAGAGGAAAAATTGCTTTTTTTCTTGATAGCCAATTGGGCTGCCAGCCAACCTCGCTCTCAGTACAGCTTAAACTCGAACTCGGTGCCCAGAGGGGAAAGGCATTTTCGACTAGAGACAGGGTGCCAGACTCGGCTTTGGGTCCTCAGGTCTAGCTCTTGCCAGAAACCCAATTGTTGCTGCTGCCAACACCACCATCGGGATGTGGTGGCAGAAGGGGGCGCTTGGTCAAGGACAAAGAACTTCAAGTGGAACTAATTTGTCGCGGGCAAAGATGAGGGCAAATGGTGATGGGGACTAGATTCAGGTCTGTCTTCAAGGAGAAGTTTAAGGGTGTGTGGGCCGGAGGAGAGCTAGGGGGTTTCAGGTGCCCAGGCTGGGAGGTAGAAGGACGTACTGCCTGGATTTCAAATGACCTCTCTTGCGTGAAACAGGAGCCTGGTGACTCATTAAAGACATCAAAACTTGTGAAAAAAAATATCCCCAAGCTGGTCAAAATTGTCCCCCAACCAAAACTGGGATGTTCTTTCTGCAGGCACTAACTCTTGATCGAACTAGGTGCCAAGAAACCCGTTAAACAGGCAAGGGAGCACCCCCACCCCCACCCCCACCTCACACAGAGAAAATGATTCAATTCTGGCAAACACCATAGGGGCTGCCCACCCCGCCGCATATGCATTCTGTGTTCTGGGCGTCCGACTGCAATTATCCGCGCGCTTTGCATAATTCACAATACAGTTCTGAAATCATAGTGATGACTTTCTGGCATGATTGGTTCGGTGGTAAAGGCAGCAACTAGCTCCAGAATAGACTGGCGGGTCTGAGCTTCAACCCCCAGATCGGCAAAGAAGCCGGGAGCCCAAAGGCCGCCTGGCCTCTGCTCACGCCAACCGGCTGAAGGCCACAGAGACCCTGGCTCTAAACTGCGGAAATCTGGAGCTAATTGGGACACAGCTCAAAGAAAAAACCTTTAGTAGAGCAAAGACTGACTTCATTTCCCATCCACTGGCCTCATCACGCTGCCCGCCTCATAGGAGGTGCCTCAGAATGTGGGAAAGAATGGAGTCATTGGCAGATTTCCCGAGGGGCCTGCCCCAGGCACTGCAAGAAAACTGGGAGGTGGGAATTCAGACCCTGCCCCAACTAGCTGTGTAACCTTGAGTAAGTGGCCAGACCTCTCTGGCCTCCAGATTGGGATTTATAAAAAGGGTGGCGACTTTGCTTAACTTTCAGTTACAAGAATTTCCACTTTGAGGCTTTTAAGGGATACAAGAATCACCCATCTCAGAAGCATCTTTAACAGAGACATAAGCTTACAGGTTGGCAAAGGGGGAAAGCCGAAGGTATCCCACACTGTGCTGGGACTCACTGTGTAGAGCTGGCTAGCCTCACGGAGATCTGCCTGCCTCTGCCAGCCCCTTCCCCAAGTGCTGCCACTAGAGGTGTGGACCACCATCTATGCTCTGTTCCCTCCCTCGCACATTGTGAACCTGCTGCTCTCGACTAAGCTGGAACTTGCAACGCCAACCAGGCGTATTTCATTGTCGGATGGTTGCATTTGGTTCAGGAGAAAAATAAGAGGGAGCAACCATCGGTTCACCCGATTCATCAAATATGAGTACCCTCCATATTTGCCACCTGGGGACAGGGACGGGACGTAGGAGACTAATAGCGCATAGCCCCTTTTTTACTCAAAGAGACTATGGGGAACAGACCCATCAACAATGATGTTAGGGATCTGGGTGTTGGCTCAGCGGTTAAGAATACTTGTTGCTCTTTCAGAGGATCTGGGTTTGAGCCCTCGGTGGCACCTGGAAGCTCACAACCATCTGTAGCTCCAGTCCCAGGGGATCTGACGCCCTCTTCTGGCCTCCACAGGCACCAGACATGCATGTGGTGCACACATACATGCAAGGCCAAACATTCATACATATAAAATAGTATTTTTAAAAAATGGTTTTAGAATGAGGCAAATGTAGGAAATCAGAAATGTATAAAAGGGTCCCTAGATCAGAGAGAAGCACCAGGGTTACACACGGACCCTGGAAAGCTGCCCTCAGCTTCAGCACAGGCTCTGAATATGCATATGTGGCCTCTGGACTGGTCCTCTTGCAGCTCTTTCCTCCTGTAGAGAGCCATCCAACCAACTTAAAGTTGGGCTTCAATTCCTGCTAACAAAGCTGCTGGAGAGCAGGTGAGACTTCCTGAGCCCTGGGGGACATCTGGATGTGATGCTAACTCTGTCATTCACTGACATCCCCCACCCCACCCCAGATGGTACCACTCTCTCCCATCCCAGCCCCTCTCCCATGCTTCTAGATGAAAAGGACCTATGGAGCAGGGAAAGGCGACTTCCCCAGCAAGTAGATCCGTTGAAGTTGGTGAGGAACTCCGAGCCCTTTCCCTCTTCTCTGGATGTTTGTTTGCATGAAGGAGAACGGCTTTTCTTCTAAGTTCTAAGTTGTATTGGTAGTCAGCTCCCGACTGTGGCTTGCCCAGTAGGTAGGGTCATGGGGGCAGAGCTCAGCATCCAGCAGGTACCCAGTAAGGTTTTGCTAAGTGGCAGGCTGAAAGAACTGTTGCCAGGCTTGCTTCTGGTTCTTTGATTCTTCCTCCAGCTTCTTCACACTTTGCTTGGCTGCGAGTTCCACTCAGAAAAGAAAGACTGAGAATGATCCAGAAAGCAACCTCAGCTCCCTCAGAATACAATGAGCACTGAGTTGCAGTCTTTTTCTCAACATGATCCAGAACGGCGTTAAGAACTGCCCTTTACTTTACACTAATGGGAAGAAGCATGTAGCTGGTCTGTGTGACAGCCCCATCCCCTTAACAAACAAATCCTGTCTCTGCACACACACACACACACACACACACATACACACACACACACACACACACACACACACACACACACACACCACTTGACCAAAGAAATTCAGTTCCAGAGTCAGTTCAAAGGAACTCAGTGCACCTTGCACTAACAATACTCAAACAGAAGCATCTGCCTGCTGTGTGCCTGGCTCCAACAGAACTTATAAAGGTGGGTTGTATAAGCGAGCCTATTTGGTGGGAGTCACAAAGCCCCCACAATGGGACAGGGTTGGGTGGAAAGGTATAGAAACAGGCTCAAGGTCCCCAAACCTCAACAGAGTCTGAGATAAAAACCTGACTAGAGGCTCCACATGCAGAGAGAGACCAGCTCTCCATCCTTCTTCAGCCTCTCCATTTCCTGTGATTCATTCAGTCAGTTTGGTGTTCTTGCACCTCAGACTCTCAGAACACACAAATCGGAAAGAACCGCTGCACTCCTTCATTTCACTGATGAGGAAGCTGGAGCCCTTCAAAAGACAAACTCTGCCCTCAGTCAGGCATCTGAAAATACAGACCACCCAAGAATCCAGATCTCTTGATGCTTCTTGAACACTCATTCCATAGCAGGAAGCCACCCCTCATCCTCCTGGAAGGCTTCTAGAAGCTCCAATTAAAACAGTTTCACTGGGTTCCTACTGAAGCCCTGAGAAGTAAGACAGTGTCCTGTGTATCCTGAAGGCACAGTGCAGTGTTTCTGCAATTTCAACTTCGCACTTATCTTCAAATTCCCTCTCTACTAGCACTGTGCTCTGTCCTAAGGGCTAGTAAGGTCTTTTTCTGTCGTGTGGATGGACTGATGGGATCTACAAGAGAAACACCGAAAGGTACTATTCATGGATATTCTGAAAAGGCCAATGATTAGAATAAGCAATTAATCACCAAATCTAATCAATGAGGGTTGACAAACTGGGCTTCTTAGCTTAAAAACAAAAAACAGCAAAAACCTCATTTCAGCATAACAGGAACAACTGTTATGTTAAAACTGGCAGCTTGATTTGAATGTGGCTAACACATTGAAGAATATTTACAGTCTTTAGTATCAATCTCAGTAATACATCCAACACCCTAGTATGCTTTGTTTCCAAGAGACACAATTCACACAGCACTCTGTGATCCTCAGGAATTTCAAAATCTACACTGCTTACAAAGAGACACAGTGTCTATTTAAGGAAGTCTGTTAAAAAAAAAACAGCAGCAACAAAAAACAAAAACCAAAAAAATCCACTCAAAACAAAACAAACCTCCCCTATCCTTTCCCTTCCCCCCAAACCCAAGTACTTTCAGAGGGGTCAACCAGTGGGATTCCCAGGAGGTCCCCAAGTCAAACGCTGCAGCTGTGCTTTAAAAAAGGGCTGGCTAAACTACAGCCATTAATAACATCTGTATCTAGGCAAAGCCAAGATGATGATACGGGTAATCAGATCTCATGCTTCAGGGCATGCGATGATTGCTTGCTGGGAGCATAGGATTTGGCCTTTCAGGTACCAGAGTTCACAATGCAAGAACGAGGTTGCAAGACTTTCTTCTCTGTCTGGAAAATTTCATGTGAAATGGACGCGGAATTTGGGGTAGGTGAAGCAGTGATTTGAAAAGTCTAATGTTTCTATCAGACCAGAATACTAACTAGTGGGATATCTGAAACAGTTTCTCCATGCCCACCCTCACCACACACAATTCGTGTGTATCTCTGCAAGACAGGATACAAACTTTCAGGTTCTTGACTGTTTTGTGTATCTTTTAGTGCCGAGCGGATACTAACTAACTATGCAAAAAGAATAATGAAAACAATGAAGGTACTTAGAATTTATTTCCTGAATTTATGCTTAGTTACAGTAATGTGTACTTAGCCAGTTTTCTATGCTTCAGGCATTTCCAGTTGCTTTAGTTAAATAGTGGCTCAAATTATATGTATATGTGGGGTGTACAAGGAATGAATCCACTCTAAAAAGGCCCTCATCGCTAAAGTAACTTTTGTTTATGGATTGTCATGCTGGCGTTCAAGCACAGGGCCTAGCATCCTCTACAACTGAGCTAAAACAAATTTTAAATTTAGTATTCAGAAGAGGGAGAAAGTAATTATGCAAGATAATCTTATTTTGCTCTTTTGATTCCTTTAGTATCTTCAAACTCCATGAGGTGTGTGCTCTAGTGCAGTTTTGAAAACACCCGAGCAAGTGTGAGCAGAGAGAGCTCTTGTGTGCAGCTCTTGTGTAAGTGTTAGCAGGGTGGAGCTCTGGGTGTGAGCTCTGTCAACCTGTGCTAGAGGTCACACGGCTCAGCAGACAGCTGTCAGCAGAATGCTGACGGTCTTCTGGGCCTGGAAGACATCCCTACCGCTGGCTCCATGGCTCCTGCTAAGCCGTTCACTTGGGGTGCACTCAAAGGGGCTGTTCTGGAACATAGGACTGCTAATGAGATGTTTAAATGATGCACTGAAACAGGTTAGGTTCCCCCCCTTCTTCGTGGGGGATTGGGGGTAGCTTGCAGCTGCCGAGTTGCTGAGAGTCATAGGAAATTTGTCAGGAGCTCAAACATCATCGTTAATAACCATTATTCTGTTGTCTGGGATGTTTGTTTAAATACTGTTGACACTGTGTGCGTATTGTCATCGTCTCTAAATTGTAGCTCTTAACCGCTGAAATGTTGTTGGAGACCACCTAGGGCTTCCTCCGCATGGTGCTGAAGCGTGTATTCACCTGCTGGGTAAACAAAAAACAGATTTTTTTTTTTGGTCTCAATTTTTCTCTCATGTGCAACAAGCAAGACATTTTATGGAAGGGAGGAAAAAAAATCGCTTGGGTACAGTGGAAACAGATACTGTGGAGACCCCCACGCCTGCATTTTTCACGGCGAGAGAGAAAATGAGCAAATCGAGCCATCGAATTAGTACAGCTCAGGTCTTTGGAGCACTCGCAGATCTGTGGGGTGTGCATTTTAAGACTCGAGCTTGTCATTAAGTGAAGAAATCAGTAACTATTCTTCTCATCAACAGCGTGTTAGCCTCACTTAAAATTTGCTTATTAAGTGAGGTCATTGGGTAGAAGAATGTCTCTGGTGGGTGGGGGTGGGGGAGAATGTCGCTGGTGGGTGGGGGGTGGGGGAATCTAACAGGCTGACTCCCAAGTTGAGAGCTGCAGATCATGGCCGAGCAGTACAAAGCGTTTTCTATCTTGACTTATGAGGAGACAATAGCCGGTACTACAAAGGCACCACCTGTGACTTAACTCGGTTGACATCTCTGTTAAGAAGGGCAGAAGAGGGGCCGCACGTGCACCCTCTGAGCACGTCAGCGTGACCCACCTTTCCGGCTGCTGCTGCGGTGGTGGTGGTGAGGGGGCGGTGCTGGCTGGTGCTTTGGCCTTCAGTTGCAGAAGTGGGGCCGGGAAAGAGAGGAAACCGGGTGACGGGCGCCCGCGGAGCCGAGGTCTGGACCACCGGCTCGCACGCTGCCCCATTTCACAGATGGGTAAAAGCGCGGCGCGGGTGCGCGGGGTCCCGGGTGGGGCGGCGAGTCCTGGTCTGGGGGCCCAACCTTCAGGCCGGTGGCTTTTTGCTTCCTTCCCGAAGGTCGCTGCTGACAAATCTATCTATATTTGGGGCAAATTGTCAGTGAGAAACTTCCGCTCGAACTGCGCCGGACAAAACCCGCTGTTTGAAAAGGGTAAATCCCGCGGCCGGCGCGGCAGAACAATGCCGCGGGCTGAGCGCCGGGGGCGGCGCGGGCCGCACAAAGGGCGGATTAATTGGGGCCGCGGCGGAGCGCGGCGCTCCAGCCCCACTCAGCCCGCACCGCGGGGCGCCCCATTGACTGGGCCCCGAGCCCCACTTTTCACAAACTCCAAACAAAAGTCAATTTCTTTTTTATAAGGCGGGGGAGGGGGCTGCCGCCGAGATTCTTCACCCGCTTCTCTCTGCTGAGCTCTTGCATGGGGTAAGGGGTGGGGTTGGGGGGTTCTGGAGAGATGGGGGACCAGGGTGAATGAACGGGGATCCTGGAGGACCCGAGACTGGGGTGGGGAATCCCCGAGGAGCAGTACCCAGGAGGGACAGGGATCCTTTAAGGACAGGAGCCCTAAAGTATGGGCACCCTAGAGGGATGGGGACCTCTAATGAGCAGGAACTCTGAGGGGTACCACGGAGGGACCGGAACTCTAAAGGACCAAGGGATGTGGATCCCGGGAGGAAGAGGAAAGGGGTCTCAGGGGACTGGGACCCTGGAGAGAAGGTGACCAAGGAAGGAGAGGGACGTGGGTGTTGCTGCCCAGGACCCTGTCCCGGACCCTCCTGGCGCCTCTGCCTCAGGACACAAGGGTGGTGCAGTCTCCCTGCCACACCCACCAGGCGGGGTGGGACACAAGCGCCAGGTCTTGAGAGTGGCTGAAGAAAAGCGTGGGTTAGTGACATTGACCCTGATGAGGAGCGGCCCCCAGGGTGGGGAGGAGTCTAGGAAGTTGACTTGGGCCACACCGGGAGAAACGCCCCAATTAGTGATCCAGTCCTGGCAGATTTAATCACCCTTGTGGCTACTGTATTGAGCAGCTACTATGTTCCCGACTGGAGGACAGAGGGGCCCTTAGCCTTTAATGTGAGGTCTGGTACCACAGGCCTCTACAGTTGTCTGTTGACAGGGCTGGGCTGCTGACAGAGAATTCGAAGCCAGCCAGAGCTACTGAAAGAAATTGTCTAACAGAGAGAGAGAGTGGGGCAGGAGGGGAGGTGTGTGTGTGTGTGTGTGTGTGTGTGTGTGTGTGTGTGTGTGTATTGGAGAGGAGGGTTGGGGTGAGGTAGTGGGGAAGTCGAATGGGAAAAATCAGTAACCCTCTGTAACTGATGACACAGGCCGGAAGGAGTGACATGTGGGAGAAGATGCCTAATTCCTCTGTAGACATCTACTTGGTGAAGTGAAAATGATTTAAAACAAACATAAATTACAGACTCAACATTGTCCATGGTCTGAACACGGTAGCCCAGGACTGGGTTCTCTGCCTCCTCCCGTCTCAGGATGAGAGATCAGGGAGGGGTGCAGAGGTCTCTTTGGCTGTCACTGAGATGAGGGAAAATTTCACTTAACCCGGGATGCTCTCCTCAGCTTGCCAGCCCCTGCAGTGTGTGAAGGTGGGCGTGGCCTCATTCCTCAGCCAGAATTGACTTCTAGCTGGGCAGGAGCTACCTGTGTTGTCCGAGGGAAGTGGCCAGTTGGATCGAGGGCTGAAGCCAACAGCTAAGGAGAGGGATTATCTGAGGGGATTGCTTCTGCTCTTGTGCCTGAGGGGAGTGGTCTGCCCTACAGTGACTTTTTGAGTCTTTAACAGAAGTCTTTTCATGCAGCATCCTTCTTAAGGCATCTGGCTAGCAGCTTGGCACTACTCCAGATGGGCATGGGAGGAGAGGAATTCTGATAACAGGTACCAAATCCATGGGATTAAGGGGTAAAGGGAATCTTCAGGAACAGGGCAAAGGTGGCAAGAGGCAAAGGCCTGGACCTGGTGGTGCCAAAACATGAGTGGTGGGCAGATCTGCTGCCAAGATCCAGCCTAGGCTGCGTTTCAGCCACATTTTAGAGCTGTCAGTTTGAAAGGATCTTCTCTGGGCCAGACAGTGAAGCCTTCCAGATTTCTGTTGAATCTGAGGCTGTGAAAAATCAAGGACAAATATTTATCTAAAGATGTCACAACTTTGAATTTCAATGGTGGGAGTGTAGAGCAGCTGTGGCTATTGGGTGTTTTGAATTCCTGAAAGAGGAATTTGGGAATCAACAGTTCCCCCCCCCCCCCCCCGCCCCGTTCTCAGAACGCTATCTTTTGATTTGTTGGGGCCTTTTGCAAGTGCAAACAAATAATGAGAATCTCCGCTTATTGTGAAAGCTATTAACTCCTGCCAGGAATTAATATAATATTTGACCTTTATCACTGCATGTGGGTGTAGAAGAAACGATGGGCTGCGTTCCCGCCCGGCTCCCGCATGACTAGCTTTACACCCAGAAATAACAACACACAAACTGTATTCATTTAAACACTGCCTGGCCCATTACCTCCAGCCTCTTATTGGTTAACTCTCACATATTCAACCCATTTCTAATAATCTGTATCTCACCATGAGGTCGTGGCTTACCGGGAAAGATTCAGCATGTCTGACCTGGCAGCTTCATGGCAGGCAACTCTCTGACTCTGCTTCTTTCTCCCAGCATTCTGTTCTGTCTACTCTGCCTATCTAAGCTGCTGTCCTATCAAAGGCTGAGGCAGTTTCTTTATTAACCAATGAAAGTAACACATAGACAGATGACCCTCCTCCATCATGTGGGGATGCTGAGTGTCTCCTCCCTGGCAGAAATAGAAAAAAGGGGCTGGGCGGTGGTGGCATACACCTTAATCCCAGCACTTGGGAGGCAGAGGCAGGCAGATGTCTGTGAGTTTGAGGCCAGCCTGGTCTACAAGAGCAAGTTCTAGGACAGGCACCAAAGCTACACAGAGAAACACTGTCTTGAAACACCCCCCTCCAAAAAAGAAAAAGCAAAGAAAGAAATAGAAGGACAGTTAAAGTCTGCAGTCGTGAATTATGGGATGTAAGAACAAACCCATCTGGTGAGCCTCCAAACGGAAGCAATGCATGTGTTGATAGTGTGGGCTGGCTTCTCACGGGAGGCTCATGGCCACAGCTTCTAAGAACGCCCAGCATTCTGGTTCACATTAGTGTTTTATGGACGCAGGCCTGCTGAGCAAGGGAGTTCTGGGAGGTTCAGTATCACAGAGGGTGACTGACATACTGATACCAGGCCTTCCTGTGACGCCACTTACTTTTTTCTTTTAAACATATTTTTTACTTTTTAAAAATGGTGTGTATGTGTGTGGGTCTGTGTGCTTGTGAATATCGGTGCCTGTGAAGGCCAAAGGTGTCAGATCCATTCTGGAGCTGGGGTTACAGGCAGTTGTGATCCATGGGTGCTGGAATCAAACTCAGGTCTGCTCTTATTTGTTTGTTTGTTTTGGAGACAGGGCTGTCTGTGAAGCCCTGGTTGTCCTGGAACTTGCTTTATAGACCAGGTTGGCCTCTAACTTAGAGATCTGCCTGCCTCTGCCTCCCGCGTGCTGGGATTAAAGGGTGATCCACCACGGCAGGCACAACACCTCTCCTTTACAGCTGAGCCATCTCTCAAGCCCTCCTTTGCTTGCTTTCAAACCAGATTTGAAGTACTTTGTCTCTTAGGAAAAAGTTATTATTTGGGGGTCCTCAATGTGGACATCACTAGAGCAGAGAAGGTCCTTACCGTCTGAACCCCACTGGCAGGGAAGGAAGGAATGGGTCTTGGCAGCCCAGGCTCAGGTTGCCAGAAAAGTACAGAAATGGTAGGGGAGGGGCAAACTCAGTACCAGATCTGAAGCACCGCTGTGACAAACCACAAAGAAAGCCTGCTTCTCAAGGTCAATAACAGAACCAATAACTAGACTGAATCAATAACAGAATGACAGATGGTTGTGGGACCAGATGACAATCTTAGTTGTTGGGAGGTAGAGGCTGGCGGCCCATCAGTTCTCAGTCATCTTCAGCTACAGAGTGAGTTTGAGGACAGCCTAGTCTACGTGAGACTCCATCTGAAGACCAAACAAAAGGAGGAAGAGGAAGAGAGAGGATGGGGAAGTATATTTCCAAGGCCTTGCATTTTTCAGGTATCCAGTCCATCTACCTCTGAGCTCCACCCCACTCTAAGAGCGAAGATTCAAGTAGCTAGTCCTCCAAGAAGCAAAGCAGAGACAGTCGGAGCCTCGGGGCGTTAGCCAAGATTATGGAGACAAGATAGATTTAACAAAAACAAGCAAGCAAACAAACAGAACACATAGATTTGACACATAGATTTGATAGTGAGATGTATCAAATCAATAAAAAGCTTCCTGAATATCTGCACAATTAAAGTAATGAAATAAAAGAATGCGAGGGGAGAATGAAATGAAATGTGTACTCACATTTAGTAGTTACGTTAACAACGAGGAAGTCAGTGTCCACACTGAGGCCACTTTGGGACAGGATCATCCCGCTGCTTGCATTATAATTGCATTTACACACACATCCCTAAGACACTGTAAAGTTTACTTTTTAATCACCTTTATATTTAAAAAGCAAACATTATTTTGTCTTCTGTGGGTTATGTTTTCTTCCCTCCCAAGAGGTTTAGTTTGGCATCAAGTTAACTGTGGCAATTCCACCATGTGGTGTGGTCATTCTCTTTGTTGTATAGATAGATGTCCTCCAAGGGACTATGACTCAACTGATTAATCCTTACTACTGTTGGTGTCCATTGGGGTTCTGCCTTCTCCAGCTCCTCTTCCCCTTCCTGGTCCACCTCCTTCTCCAGCTCCTCCTCTTCCTGAAGCTTCTCACCTTGTTCCCCTTCTCCAGCTCCTCTGATGTGGAATGTCCTTCTGTATATGTGTTGCATTTATTGATTGATGAACAAATCTGTTTCAGCCAATGATTTAGCAGAGTAAAGTCAGGTGAGAAATCCCAGAGACAGAGAGAAAGAGAGAGAGACATAGAGAGAGACACACAGAGAGAGACAGAGAGACAGAAAGAGAGACAGAGAGAGAGAGAGAGAGAGTAGGCAGAGCCAAAGAGATGCCATATAGCTGCTAAAGGAGAAAGATGCCAGACACATTACCAGTAAGCAACAGCCTCATGGTGATGCATAGATTAATGGAAATGGATTAATTTAAGATGTAAGAGTTATGGGGCTGGAGAGATGGCTCAGTGGTTAAGAGCATTGCCTGCTCTTCCAAAGGTCCTGAGTTCAATTCCCGGCAACCACATGGTGGCTCACAACCATCTCTAATGAGGTCTGGTACCCTCTTCTGGCCTGCAGACATACACACAGACAGAATATTGTATATGTAATAAATAAATTTTTTTAAAAAAAAGATGTAAGAGTTAGGTAGGAATAGGCCTAAGCCATTGATCAAAGAGTGCTGCAATTGCTATAGTTTCTGTGTGATTATTTGAGTCTGGGCACTTGGGAAACGAAAGCACAGTCCCCATCTATACTTCTCTTCTTCCCATTGCTGCTCTTCTTATTCCTCCTCCCAGCTCCTCCTCTTCCTGCTGCTTCTGTTTCTGTCTCATAGAATTTTTAAACTTTTGTTTGCGGAGTTTATATCTTTGTCTTGTTTTTATTTATTTTATTTTATTTGAATCAGGGCCTGACTATGTAGCTCTGGCCATCCTGGAACTCACAATGTAGACGAGGCTGGCCTCAAACTCACAGAGATCCACCTGTCCCTGCCTCCTGAGTGCTGGAACTAAAGGTGTGCAGCCACCATGGCCAGCTTTTGTCTTGTTTTAAAAATTCTACCCATTGTGAGGTTATAGTAATGTTCTCCTAAGTTGTTTACTGAATTTTATAGTTCCCCCTTCTACCTTTAAGTCTTCACCCCAATTAGACTTGTTTTGTGAATGGTGTATAGGGTTGGTGTGTCTTTCCAGGAACACTGACTGCATCTTTATTATTATTATTATTATTATTATTATTAGTAGTAGTAGTAGTAGTAGTAGTAGTAGTAGTAGTAGTAGTAGTAGTAGTAGTATTTAGGGGGTGTCATGTGTGTGCCATGGCATGGGTGTGGAAGTCAGAGGACGATTTTCAGGAGTTGACTCTCAAATCTCATCATGTGGACTTCAGGAATCAAACTCATGTAGTGATATTTGTGTTTTAACAAATAAAACTTGCCTGAAAATCAGAGTGCAGAGCTAAGCCATTAAAGGACAGGGAATAGGGACACACACCTTTAATCACAGGATTTAGGAGACTGAAGCAGAAGGATCCATGTTAGTTCAAGGCCACCATGGGCTACACAAGATTGAATCTGTCTAAAAGAGAAACAGAGCTCACACAAAGGATCATGTCCCTACCAGACGTAGGGAGGTGGAGACAAGAGGGATATGGCTGGGTGGAGAGAAGAATGTAAGGTGGGGGGAGACAGGAGCAATCGCAGTCAGATTTGGTAGAGACAGATGCAGCCAGGAAATGCAGTGAGCACAGGATCACCCTTTGGTCTGAGCGTTGGTAGAGGCAAAAGAACTCTCTGGCCTCTCTGTTGCTCTGATCTTCAGTCTATGTCTGACTCTGGGTTTTTATTATTAAGACCAATTAGAATTTGTGCTGCAAACTCAGGTTGTCAGTCTTGGGGGGCAAGTTCCTTACTTACTGACCATCTCAGCCGACTTCGATTCAATCTTCTTAAGACTTTCTTTGGTGCTTTGTAGCAAGGTATATTTTTTCTCTAAACCACTGTCATATGACTTTTGTTAGATTTAAACAATACATTTTTGCCATTATAATGGCATTTTTCTAAACATTACAATTTCTTATCAATATTTTTACTGTATGAAAATGTATATTGATTAACAGATTCTCTTATGGATCATAATAATTTACTTTGGTGTCTTTGGGGTTTTCTCTGTGGCTAATAGCATCCTTTGCATATGACAGTCTGGATCTTTCTCATTTCTTCTAACGCTGGTCTTGTTTCTTGTGCTTGGCGTGTTGTGAGGCTAGGACTCTGATATAGCGCTGAGTGAGCAGGAACTGTTTCTCAGACCCCAAGAAGGAGAGGATTTAGGGTGCATATGGGTATCAAATTTGAGTATCTTTTTAGTGAATTAGGTAACAATTCTAATAATGCTTTGGGCTAATCTTTTAAGCCATACCAGATTTTTTAAAAATTACCTTTTCATTATTAAATTGTTTTATGCAGCTACTCTTATTTTTCTTTTATTCTCTCTTTAATTATTTAATTAATTATTTTATTGAGGCAGCTACATTTGTAGCTAGCCCCTAGAACTCACTATAGAGACCAGGCTGGCCTCAAACTCACGGAGATCTGTCTGCCTCTGCCTCACGAGTGTGGACATTAAAGTCATGTACCATGACATCTGACTCTTTTTTCTTAGTTTTTATTTATTATCATGTTATATCATGTTACGTTATTCTGCACACATATGGTACACACATGTGCTGAGTCTTGCGCTTTGGGAGTTCTGCTCTTTTACAATCCTTGTCTTCTGTGAACATTTCTCCCTGTCCCCGGCCTGGTGTGGACCTGGTCTCTTGGATCCGTGGACTGGTGTCATTAACCACGTTGGCAGAGTGTCAGCTGTTGTCTCTTTGGAGACATTGCTTGAATTCGCCCTTCCTGGCTCTGAGTAGATTAAGCTCAACATCTTTCACATTTTAAACCCTTTCTAGACTGCTTTCTGGAAGATGCTTTCACACTCTTTGCTTCTGAGCTGCATTCTGGCTTCCAGCTCACTGATTTTCTCTTCTGTCTAGATGGAAAATAACTCCCATCTTTAACTTGGATTATTGACATTTTTACTTCCTGGAGTGTTATTTAGACCCACTTCAGAGCTGATGAAATGCTTCTTATAGACTGTTTCTTGCTACTGTTTTCTCTTCTACGTAAGAATATTTGCTTGCACGCTTAGATGTATACCAGGTGTGTGCTGGTGCCCTCAGAGGCCGGAAGAGGACTTTGTGTCCCTTGAAACTTGAGTTAGGGGTTGGTTGTGAACTGCCATGTGGGTGTTGGGAACTGAACCCCAATCCTCTGGGAGAGTGATATTTGCTCTTAACTGCTGAGTCATTTCTCCAGCTCCATCTTGCTGAGGTTTTAAATTTTATCTTCATCATTGTCAGTATGTATAGGGCAGACATACACACACACTATGGTGTAACTGTAGAGGTCAGAGGACAACTTCGTGGGGTCAAATCTCCACTTCTGCCTTTATATGGATGCTGGGAATCCAACCCAGGTCCTCAGACTTGCCCCACAAACAGTCTGTCCAATGAGCCCTCTCGCTGACCCTGCTCACAAACATTTATGAGCTCCTATTTTGTTTTATGACGAGGATAGTACTTGTATTTGGTGTCGAATAAAAGGTAGGGGTATTCCTTTTTGGTCTAGACTGGTCTTGTGCTCTCCATCCTTTATCCTCCACATTCTGAGTGTTAGCATAATAGGCATGCGCCAGCACACTTGAAAAAAAAAATCAGTATTTGATGTCGTTAAGAAACATTTCTGTTGACACACTTGCCCCTCCCCCGTGCCACCCCTTTTTCCTCCTCACCCCCCGTAATCTCTCCTCCCTTTCTGCTAGTCTTCTTTTCCCCAGTTCCCCTTCTAATTTCCTGTCATATGTCAGTCATTTCTCTCAAGGGCTTGAATGGATGAGACTTGCCCACGCAATGGAGGGTAGCCTGTTACTGCAAAGGCATTCTGCTGCAAAGCCTCTTTAAATGTTCAACTATTGTCTGCATCCAGAGGTACCATGGAAGCCTATGCAAAAAAGGTATGAACTGAGCTGGAGAGATGGCTCAGAGGTTAAGAGCACTGACTGCTCTTCCGGAGGTCCTGAGTTCGATTCCCAGCAACCACATGGTGGCTCACAATCATCTGTAATGAGAGCTGGTGCCCTCTTCTGGCCTGCAGGCGTGGAGGCTGAACACTGTGTACATAATAAATAAATAAATCTTTAAAAAAAAAGGTGTGAACTTGCTGTAAACTTTAAATGGAGCAGAGTACTAAACGTTCTGACCACAAGGTGGCCTTTACAAAAACTACATAAATTATGATAAGTAGATAAACTTAAAAACAAAAACATAAAAAAATGCCCTATCTTTGGGGAAAAGGCAAATGCCTAAAAAAATTATTCTTGGCTCTTTTTACATGACCAAAGATGGTAACCAAATGTGAAAAGTGCCAAGAATAATTTTGGTAAGATGTAACACCAAGTGTATCCTGTGCTGCACTTACATGTGTGTAAGCGAAATGTAATTGTCACCTCATGTTTTGCTTGCTTTAAAAATGGAAGCTGTGCCGGGTGATGGTGATGTACACCTTTAATCCCAGTACTTGGGAGGCAGAGGCAGAAGGATCTCTGTGAGTTTGAGGCCAGCCTGATCAACAAAATGAGTTCCAGGACATCCAGAGCTGTTACAGAGAAACCATGTCTCAAAAAACCAAGAAAAAAAAAAAAGGAGAGAGAGGTGCTTTGTTCACTACTTGAGTTCCAAAGCCTAGAGCCCCCTCGTAGCCCCATTCAAATCTTTCAGATATATCCCTCCATCCTCCATTCTGGAGACTTAGCTTCACTGTCCAACAGGCACCTTCCCAGAAACATTGACCTCAGTGTAAAAGAACTGGACATTGTAACCTGGCTAAGTTGACACATAAAATTAACCATTGTTGCCTTAACCGACCAGGATGCTGGAAACAGAGGCAGAGCCATAATTTCTTATGACAAAAGGACAGTGTGATCAGGGACAGAATGCTTACCAATATCAGTAAAAACGAAGCCTGGGAGGCTCCCTGGGTGAAAACACTTGCTGCCAAGACAGCTTGAGTCCTGGAGCCTGCAAGGTGGAAAGAAAGAACTCTCTCCTGAGTTGCCCTTGACTGTGACCTCCACAGAGTCACACCCACACATACAACACAAGGGAGCAAAATAAATAAATAATGGAAGAACAGTTAACCCCATGACTTAGAACCACTGAGCCCCACTCCCAACCCCCTTACAGACAGACCAGTCTTTCAATCTCATGAGCTGCAGGTCATGCACTGTGCTCTTCCCTGCAGAAATGCAGGAGAGGATGATAGCTATACACAATGGCCTTGAAGTCTACAGCATAGCGAAACCATGTCTTTCCCTCACATGTGTCTTGGTCTTTAGTGTTAGATCCCATAAGTAGGCTGGGATCCTTGCTTAGTCCTACAAAATCAAGTGTGAGGCCACAGACTGTATGCCTAACACTGAAAACAAGACACATATAACCTTTTAATCGTAGCACTTGCGAGGCAGAGGCAGGCAGATTTCTGTGAGTTCAAGGCCAGTCTAATCTACACAGTAAATTCCCTAGTGAGCCCTTGTCTCAGAAATAAGCAAACAAAAAGTTGAATCGTTTCCTTGAAACACAACACCCAATGTCCAAAAAATTTTTTCTTTCTATATAGTCAAGGGGGTGGAAGAAACTATAAGCAATGGTTGTCTGGATGTAGGATTATCAATCATTTTCTTTATGCTTTTTCTGTGCTTTTCAACTTTTCTATAATAACCATAAAATATCTTTAATTTTTTAAAGATTTATTTAATTTACGTGTGTGAGTGTTTTGACGCCATGTATGGCTGTGAGCTGCCATGTGAGTGCTGAGAATTGAGTCTGGTCCTCTGTGAGAACGGTCAATGTTCTGAACTGCTGAGCTGTCTCTCGGCTGTAACTCGCTCATAATCAGTCTTTTAAAATCCTGGGTTGTCTTTAAATGCACAAAGCAAAGACCTGGAACACTGGGGAATTTTAATTTTAAACATAAATGGGATCTTCTTATTCATGTTTTATAAAAACTAGGCATTATATTTTATAAAATTACATCCAAATAAATTATTTTCATTTCAACAAACAAACAAACAAACAAACAAAAACCCTTGTTTTTAGCCTGAAGGTTTAGCTCAATGGTGGAATTCTTGCCTAGAATCTCGAATGCCTTGAGTTCAATTCCCAGCACAGGACAGAAAATCAAAAACAAGAACAACAAAACGTTTTTAGTGTTAACAAAATTTAGTAAGTAGTAACGAATTTAGATACTTTCGCAAATTTTGGAAATTTTAAGTTATGCAATGTATTGAAATACCACATTTTGCTAAAAACACTTATGTTCCTGATTTAAGCTACAGTTGGTTGTCAGTCATATGCACTCACAGAGCTGAGAAGATACCTGTGATATATATCCCTGCCTCGGAAGCACTAGGACTTGAGTTTGGATCCCAGCATCCACTTAAAAAGCTGGGTGCAGAGATATGCGCCTATCACAGGCATCAGATCTCTGAGAGTTCTGGACCAGCCTGGTCCAAAAAGTGAACTCCAGGACAGCCAGAGCTACAGGGAGATGAATAAACCCTAGGTCTTGATAGCCAGCTAGCTGCGCCACCGAGCTCAAGACCCTGACTCAAAAAAGTGATTGAGGAAGACAGCCGATGTTACCTCTGGCCTACACACACAGGCACGTACGCACGCACGCACACACGCACACACACACTCTGTGGTTGCCAGGAACCACAACTTCTGTTACTTCTTCCAAGTCCTCATTGACGTCACAGAGGCTGGCTGTTCTTTGAGAATCCAGACTCAGGAGGTGAGTGCACCTGTGAAAACCGTGACACTTCGTAGTGACCCCTGAAAGGTCAGGGGACTTGTTCAGGAATGGGGACTCGAGGTGGGCAGCTCCTGGTGCAGAGGCAGAGCATGGACGGAAACCGTACAGTCTTGAGGACACACGCTTGTGGCGGTGGTGCCACTCGGGGTGACAGCTGACTGACCCGCTGGTTGAGGCGTGTTAAGACGGTCTAGGACCTGACTGGCTTTCTCTCCATTCTCTCTCTTTCCTGTTCTTCCTTTCTTTCTTTTCCCTCCTCTTCATCTTCTTCCTTTAGACTGGCTTTTGCTGGAAAGTAAAAAAAATGAATTCTAAATGGTTAGGGGAAAAGCAACAGAAGAGAAGGAGGCGAAAGAGGAGGGGTCTGCCTGACATTCCCCTGGTCTCTGGGAGGTTATGAGGACGCTGCTCACGACCTTCTCTAGTGTCACAAAGAACAGGTGGCATCTGGAGTAGCAGAGATACTAACACGCAGCGGAAATCCAAAGACCAATACTCATCTTCAGAACATGATTTTGTGTGTCTGTACACAAAAGTTGCGTGTATATCAAGTCAAATGTTACAGAATCTCTCTAGAGGCTACGCGTGGTGGCCCGCACCTGTAATCCCAGCACAGGCTGGCCGTGGTGACCCACACCTGTAACCCTAGCACAGGAGGCAGAGGCAGGCTGATCTCTGTGGATTCGAGTTTGGAGGGTTGGCTCTGCAGTTAACAGCACCGACGGCTCTTCCATGAGACCCAGGTTCGATTCCCATCACCCACACAACGGCTTACTACCTTCTGGAACTCCAGCCCCAGCGGAGCTGACAACCTCTCTGGCCTCTGCAGCACTGCCTGTTGGGTGACCCTGCAAATGCCCAGGATTGTTTTCTTCTCTTTTCTGTTCTCTGTCACACAGGGTGAGGTGAAGGGGACAGCTAGAGCCTGAACACATAGACGCTACTGCATCATAGACTTCCTGGTCTCTCTGCTCATCCTCCCCTTTTGGTGAGCACTCCAAGGGCGAGCGGGGACACTGACTCAAGCTGATCTAGAACCGGTGGAGACTCAAATGGTCCCAGCCTAGAAGAACGCACTTCAAAGTTACTATCCCTCCCTCAGACCTGCTGCACTGTGGTGTCCTGTGCTGCCCGTTCATACCGCAGAGGGGATTTATCTTCCCGTCTCCTCTGGGCTTCCTTTTCAAAGCCCTGTTAGCAGGGTACCAACTGCCGAAGCTCTTCTCTGAGGAACTCGGGGCCCATGCTCTGGCCTTTGGTAGTCTTCCTATCCCCGTCCAACCGTCGCCTCAATCCAGACCCATGCGGTGCGTGTGACCTTCCAGGAAGGTAAAAAGTTTTGTACTCAAACACAGAACACTTGTAGGATCATTGGTGGGTGCGGATATGGAGAATGACGGTGGGCAAAACGGCTGCTAACCATGTTAGAATCTTTTAGCCAGTTTTATTTGCATTAAATCTCCTACTATTCAAATTCAGTGTTGGGCTTTACTTCTTAACATGTAAAGATTTTCACTGAAACAAATTTTCAGTAACTTTTAACTTGTTATCTATCTTGTTATTTTGATTTAAACTTATTTTTTTTTGTTTTTTTAAGAGCTTTATTTATTTATTGTATCGGCATTGGTATTTTGCCTGCATATATGTCTGTGTGAGGGTGTCAGATCACCTGCAACTGGAGTTACAGACAGTTGTGAGCTGCCATGTGGGTGCTGGGAATTGAACTGGGTCCTCTGGAAGAGCAGTCAGTGCTCTTAACCACTGACTCCCTGTTTTAGAAAGGATTTCTCTGTGAAATGGCCCTGGAACTCACTCTGTAGACCAGGCTGGCCTCAAACTCACAGAGCTCAGCCTGTCTCTGCCTCCTGAGAGCCACCAACCTCTAGCTGATTTAAACTTCTTAAAGTTTCCTTGTGTGTGTGTGTATGTGTGTGTGTGTGTGATGCTATATACATGCAAGAGACATTAACAATGGAAAAGACCAAACCTCTAAAAGATCCCATCCTAATTCTAGCACTAGAAATACAAGTTATCATCCCAAATGACTCATAATGACTTACAGTAAGTCAACACAGTTGAAAACACGAGCGATTTAGGCAGAGTTAATCTGCTTTGCCACATTATCCAGACCATTGCACACCAGTTGCCAAAAAAGAAGGGCTCGCCTCACAGACACCATGACCAGTGGAGAGCAATGGCTCTTACTGTGTGTAAAGTTGGCATTTTTCATCTAAGTATGTGAGCCTATGTTGCAGTTAGTATGTGAGCCTGTGTTGCAGTTAGTATATGAGTCTGTGTTCTGGTTAGTATGTGAACCCATGTTCCAGATAGTTATGTGAGCCTGTGTTCTGGTTAGCATGTGAGCCTCTGATCTAGTGAGTTACGTGAGCCTGTATTCTGGTTAGTATGTGAGCCTATGTTCTGGTTAACATGTGAGTCTGTGTTCTGGTTAGTATGTGAGTCTGTGTTCCAGTTAGTATGTAAGACTGTGTTCTGGTTAGTATGTGAGCCTGAGTTCTGGTTAGTATGTGAGCCTGTGTTCTGGTTAATATATGAGTCTGTGTTCCAGTTAGTATGTAAGACTGTTCCAGTTAGTATGTGAGCCTGAGTTCTGGTTAGTATGTGAGCCTGAGTTCTGGTTAGTATGTGAGCCTGTGTTCTGGTTAATATGTGAGTCTGTGTTCCAGTTAGTATGTAAGACTGTGTTCCGGTTAGTATGTGAGCCTGAGTTCTGGTTAATATATGAGTCTGTGTTCCAGTTAGTATGTAAGACTGTTCCGGTTAGTATGTGAGCCTGAGTTCTGGTTAGTATGTGAGCCTGTGTTCTGGTTAACATGTGAGTCTGTGTTCTGGTTAGTATGTGAGTCTTTGTTCCAGTTAGTATGTAAGACTGTGTTCTGGTTAGTATGTGAGCCTGAGTTCTGGTTAGCTCCTGCTGTGTTGCTGTGATTTACCACTCTGATAAAAAACAACTTGGAGAGGAAATGGATTATTTTATCTCACTGGTTACAGTTCACTAGCAAGGAAGCCAAGGCAGGAATCTGAGGCTGAGACAGCAACAGAAACCACGGAAGAATGCTGCTTACTGGCTTGCTCCCAGGCTCACGTTAGCTGTCATTCTAAAACAGCCTAGGCCCACCTGCTTAAGGATGCTGCTGCCCACAGTGGGCTGGGCCCTCCTACATCAATCAGCAACCAAGAACAGGCTCCATAGACATGCCCGCAAGCCAATCTGATGAGTCATTTTCTCAGCTGAGAGTCCTTCTTTATCCAACACAGGCTGACTCACTTTAGGGAACCAGGTTAAAGGACTCATGAACTAAGAGGCGACTGTACCTTAAAAGAACTAGAGTTAGTCAACCTGAAGGGTTTTATCAGCCAGATCCTATAGGTTTCATGGTCCTGCTGATTTCAAGTTCAAACAGAATTGTCAATACTATTATAATAAATTAATCTCATTTTTATTCCTAAGATTCCATTACAATCTATGTTTTTCACTAATTTTTATATTAATTGCTGCCAGTTAATACATTTGAAATGAATGATATCTCAGTATTCAGTTAGTAGTTTATGGTCCAGATGTTATAGCAACTATCTTGAGTCTATTTTTTAAATCTAGACAAAGTTCTATCACAATCATACAAGGGTTACATTAAAAAATATGGAGTGCTTCATGAATTTGCATGTCCTCCTTGTGCAGGGGCTGTGCTAATCATCTCTGTATCGTTCCAATTTTAGTGTATGCGCTGCCGAAGCGAGCACTTGAGTCTATTTTTTAATATTAGCAATGTCTTAAGGTACATCATCATTAAGGACCTTAGTATTTTACTTTTAAACACTTTAAAAATCCATTCATTCCTTCATTCATTTACTTTGTGTGTGGAAGGTGCCATCCCTCACATACATGCCACAACTCTCCTGCAAGGTCCTGTCTCCTTCTACCACGCACACCCTGGGAACCAAGCTCAGGACTTCGGGCATTGAGTGTCTTTACCCACTAAGTCGTCTCACAGGCCCATACTTCAGAGTTTTAAACTTAGTAAGTAATTAAAAAGACACAGGCTTTGGAAAAATGATACTTCAGACTGAATTATTTATAAAAATTGGAATCCAATAGTTTATGTACTTTCACAAACGTGTAACCTGTTAAGAAATCCTCAGGCTGATGAATCTGAACTTCTAAACTTTTTTTTGCATCAAAATTTGAAAGTACCTTTTTAAAATTGTCTAGTAATTGGTGCTGGAGAGATGACTCGGGGGCTAAAGAGACTGGGCACTTTCCCAGAGCAGTGGGCTTCATTTCCTAGCACCCAGGTAGCTGCTCCAAACCTTTGATCTCCAGTTCTAGAATCCAGTGCCCTCTTGTGGTCACCACAGGCAATGCACACCAGTGGTGCACAGACATACATGCAGACAAACACTCATTCATATAAAAATTGTGTGATAAGGGGCTGGAGATATGGCTCAACGGTTAAGAGCACTGCCTGCTCTTCCAAAGGTCCTGAGTTCAATTCCCAGCAACCACATGGTGGCTCACAACCATCTGTAATGGGGTCTGGTGCTCTCTTCTGGCATACATACAGACATAATATTGTATACATAATAAATGAGTAAACATTTAAAAAAATTGTGTGATAAAATAAGTACATACACATGGGCTGGGGGTGTCTGCCTGGTTGGAACTTGACATGTAGACCAGGATGGCCTCAAGCTCTGAGACATCTGTCTGCCTCTGCCTCCCGAGCACTGGGACTAAAGGCGTTTGCCAGCATGCCCAGCCTACAAGTGTCGATTTTTAAAAACAATCACCTGTATCTACACTTGCCGACTGGTGGTGAGAATTTCTGTCACTTGTGATAAGTAGATAGAAGATCCCAGATATAATGTAATGGCAAGGAGAAACAGCGATGACTGTTTCAGCTTTTATCGACTCATTGTTTTCTGTTTTGTTTTGAGATGTCATCTCATTGTGTAGCCCTGACTATCCTGGAACTTGATATGTAGGCTAAGCTGGCCTCTGACTCACAGAGATCTACTCATCTCTGCCTTCTGAGTGCTAGAACTCAGGGTGTGGGCCACTTTGCCTGACTCTTGCAGACTCTTGTGTGCTGGGAACAGGGCAGGGCTTTAGCTGTTGTACATGAACACCACACCCCCCCACCGGAGGAAACTACAGACAAGAGAATGCAGGTCCATGTTAGAGGTGAAGCCCATGCTTGTTAAGATATGCCAAGGCCCATTCGTTCACTGTACAAAATGTGTAAGACAACAGGAGCTGTAGTGGTGCAGGCTTTTGGTCCCAGCAGAGACATGCGGATCTCTTGGAGTTTGAGTCCAGCCTGGTCTATAAAGGGCTACAGAACAGCCAGGGCTATACAGAGAAACCCTGTCTCGAAAAACAAAACAAAAAGACAACTTATGAAATGTGTAGAACGCTTGTACTAAGACAGAGATGAACATTAGTCTTATAAGACATAGTCTGCTGAGGGATGGAATCCTTTTGCTCAGTTTTGCTTAAATGACTGCACACATGAAAATCAAATTAGGGGAAAACATTTGCATGTGTATGTGCATGCGTGTGTGCATGTGTGTGTGTGTGTGTGTGTGTGTGTGTGTGTGTGTGTGCGTGCTGTTGGGGATAAAGCCCAGGGAGATTGGCATCCACTAGGAAAGGTCTTTCCCTTTAAGCTAAACTTCACTTTTTCTTTCTGAGATGGTGTCTCGCTGTTTTATTCCAACTGGACTCAGAGTAATAATTCCCCTCTCAGACTCCCAGAAAGCTGGGATTGCAGGCACACACGACCATGACCGCCAAAAAACAAACAGAAACAAAAAAAAAAACCACTCTTTTATCCAATTGCCCGTAATTATTTTTGAAGGCTGGCTCTTGATTGTATCTTGCTTTTATTCTCTTCTGTACGCGCCACCTCTTCTAGTGTGCACACTGCTGGGGACTACTCCCAGGGCTTCCGCTCCAGGCAAGAACTCTAGCAGCCGAGCTACATCCACCGCTAACTACCAAGCCAACTTTGGAGGCAGCCCCATAAAAAAAAAATCATTAAAAAATTAATTTTGAGTCAGGGTTTCTCTATATATCCCTGTCTGGCCTGAAATTTGCTGTGTAGACCAAACTGGCCTTGAACTGACTCTCAGATATCCCCCTGCCTCCTGAGTGCTGAGATTAAAGAAAGGGGCCATCACGCCTGGCCCCAAATAATTTTTCTCCCGTGTGTTACTTATGTGTCTGTGTGAGTGTGTGTTGGGGGTGGGGAGATACCCTTGGAAGCTAGAAGAGGGTGTCAGATTCCCTGGAGCTGGAGTTACAGATGGTTCTGAGCCACCAGTGTGGGTGCTGGGAGGTATTAGCCTTTAATGAGGAGCCATCTCTCCAGCCCCTAGTTCTCAACTTTAAAAAAAAAAAAAATAACATTGAAGGTTGAACCTAGGGCTTTGCTGTGGTGGTCCAAGGCTTTGCTGATGATCTCCATCTTCAGCCCTTCTTTACATGATTTCACTGTTTAGGAGAGTGCTTGACTGAACATTCTTACAGGTTTCTGGGGTATGGTTTTTAATTTTCTCGGGCATACTGCTGGGTTCCAGGAAAGCGTCTTGTTTACCTTTTGGGGGGACCTGCCAAACTATTCCAAAATGACCACACCATTTTCCATTTTTAAGTAATGAAATCTGAGCAGGCACGGCCATTATTGCCAACCCTGGCTCTTGCCCGTCTTCTGGGTTGCGAGGATGTGAAGTACGGTGGGTTTCATGTGACTGTCATTGCATTTCCCCAGTGCTAATGGTATTGAGAAAATATTTGTTTTTCTTTGTTGACTTACTTTAGTTTATTTTATGTGTGTGGGTGTTTTGCCTGTGCATCGTGTGAGTGTCCGGTACCCAGGGAGGTCAGAACAAAGCCCTGGATTCCCCAGAACTGAAGTCAGATGGTGGTGAGCCACCATGCTCAGTCATCTCTCCAGCCCCGAGGCATTTTTTCTGACTTAGAACAATCTTGACCAGGGCAGTGCCTTGGAGTCACTGAAGGGGTTTTTGCATGTACTCCCTGGATGGCATTCACACTGCTCTGAGTGGTGAAAACATTTGTCAGACCAATCACAGGCATTTCAAATGTAATAGAAAAACTGCTCAAAGTGGCATTAACAATAAGGAAGCCTATCCTTTTACATGGGGACAAGTCCAGGATCAGAGCTGTTCAATGCAGAAGCGCCACAGCATTACTGAGCTCCTCCCTTTGCCTTAGCTCCTCACTTGCACATTTTTGTTTGTGTGGTTACTGCTCTGTCGTAGTCAGATGGCTACTGGAGTTCTGATCAGTCCAGCTGGACCAGACAATGTCTGGTGGGAGAAAAATCTCTTCTAGGAACTTTGTTTGGTCTTTTCTTACACCCAGTGATCTAGAACTATACACATGCCCAAATCTAATCGAATCTAATCATTGGCAAAAGAAATAGGAATTCCCTAATTCTGAAGTAAGAGGTACTACCTCCTTAAATGGGAGTCAAATGATTGTTCTGCTAAGAGAGGAGGAGAAATGGATGTTGGCCTAGGCAACGGACAGGGTCTTCAGTACAGGCTACAGCATCACGACAAGGGAAGGATTGGGTGGGATCTCAAAATTGCTTCCCTTGAACCATTGACACAACACTAATTTCCTATGGCCCAACCTAATAACTCCCAGCTCCATTTAGGCGGACAGATTTGATGAAGGGACAGGATGGAAATAATATTTTCCCAGGTTTAGTTCAATCACTTAAGATAGCTCATGAAGTGTGAATCACTCAGAATGATTGATACGAGTAAATCAGACCCCCGTGAGTGAGAGGAATTTGCATAATACAAGATCTTAACTGATGTCTATTCTTCTTCTTTTTTTTAAATCTCTTTCTTTGACTATCTCAAATGCCAGGCAATATTCAACCCCACTCCCCACCCCCACCAAAGTCCAAAACACCTGGCCTCACACACATGCTGACAAAGGTGGTCACTGCCGTATTTGTGCAGATCTAGTGGTTAGCTGACTTTCATTTTTGAACAATTAAATCAGAGAATGCACTGCTTAGTTTTCATTCAAAATTGTTGAGGATTTGAAAGAAAAAAGTGACTATGTGTTTTCCGTTTCAGGAGTCTTAGTCTAGGCATACTTTGAGAAATCTAATACAAATTACGTGTACATATGGAATTGACAGGTACTTATGATTGGGCCATCTTTGAATTGTGCTGAGCATTTGAAGGTGCATTGGAGACTGGTAGCCATGTTCTCTTTTTAAAATGTTTCTTTTTATTGTGTGTGTGTGTGTGTGTGTTGTGCATGCATGTGTGCGTGTGTGTGTGTGTGTTGTGCATGCATGTGTGCGTGTGCGTGTGTGTGTGTGTGTGTGTGTGTGTTGTGCATGCATGTGTGCAAGTGTGTGTGTGTGGATGCCCAAGGAGGTAGAGTCACAGGTGGCTTTCAGCTAATGTGAATTCTGGGAACTGAACTGTGGCCCTGTGAGAGAGCTGCGGCACTCTTAGCCGTCTGTCCAGGCTTGCCACTCTCCTTTGTACTTCTGAACTTATAGTTCCATTTTTAAGTAATAAATATTTTGGCACAGTACAAAATTCAAAAGATGCACAAGTTATCGCGACCCCTTCTTCTCACAGCGATTCTCCAGGCACTCCATTTCCATCCCTCATGAGGATTTTTATGTCAAACTCTGCCTATACATGGCGGCTTTCTTTACCCACGATCTCTTTTGGTTGTTTTTATTCATTTAATAGACCAGAAATTATCCCAAAGTGATAGATGATGGAAACCTTCCTCCCTACCTTTCTTTTCTGGTTTTTTTTTTTTTTTTTTTTTTTGGTTTTGTTTTATTTTGCTTTGCTTTTTTGAGACAGCGTTTCCTGTGTCACCCTGGCAGTCCTGGAACTTGCTCTATAGAGAAAAATGGTGTCAAATCCACAGAGATCCGCCTGCCTCCGCCTCCCGAGTGCTGGGATTACAGGCATGTGCCACCACTGCCCTGCTGAGAAACCTCATATTATTTTTATTCCTCTTGTTTTGTCTTGTTTTTTGAGACAAGGTTTCTCTGTGAAACAGTCCTGGCTGTTCTGGAACTCACTCTGTAGACCAGACCGGCCTCAAACTCACAGAGATCCACCTGCCTCTGCCTCCTGAGTGCTGGGATTATAGGCGTGCACCACCACTGCCCGGCTTATTTATATTCTTTAAATTATATATGTGTGTTAGGTGATGTGTGTGGTCCATAGGTGCTATGGGGTGTGTGTGTGTGTGTGTGTGTGTATGTGTGTATGTGTGTGTGTATGTGTGTGTATGTGTGTATGTGTGTGTGTGTGTGTGTATGTGTGCGTGTGTATGTGTGTGTGTATGTATGTGTGCATGTGTGTGTATGTGTGTATGTGTATGTGTGTGTATGTGTGTGTATGTGTGTGTGTATGTGTGTGTGTGTGTGTGTGTGTGTGTGTAGGTCTGATCACAACAGTAGGCATCAGTCCTTGTCTTCCATTTTGCCTGAAACAAGTTCTTTTGTTCACTACTGCACAAGGCAAGACAGGGAGCTTCCCTGCTGCAGGGAGCTTCCAGGAGGTCTCGTGTATGCCTGCTTGCTTGTAGAATAGCCCAGGGATTACAGATGTGCACTGCTGTGTCCTGCTTGATGCTGGTGCTGGGGAGGGACCCTACCTCATGCCTGAAACAAACATGAGCCATCTCCTCAGCCGTCTTCTATTTATTTATTTAGATACAGTATTTTAGCTGTGTAGCTCAAGCTGTCCTTGTACTTGAGATGATCAACACAATGCTGGGATTGAATATATCTAGCTACTTATCTGTCTATTTATGGCAATGCTAGGATTGAGTCGAGGGCCTTACATAAGCTGGACTAGCACTCTGTCATTGAACTGAACCCTCAACCCTGGGTTTAGTCAGTCTATTGAGGTATTAGGTCTTCTAAATCAAACTCCTATTGATAGATATTTAGCGTTTGACCCTTTACGCTACCAAGAATAACTAATGCTCATCATATTTTGAACATGTGAAAATACAATTAATTTAATTAAGGCTGTACATTTTCCTGCAATGCTGTGGGTGGAACCCAAAGTTTCATGACTGCTCCTGTTCTAACATTAGGCTGAACCCCTAGCTCTGAATGTATGCATTCAGAATTTTGGCAGATAATGGATTATAACCACTCATAGGACTATATAGTCTTTTAAATTCCCACTGCAGCACAGGAAGGCAGAAGCTATTTTTCAGAAAAGAGATGTCTTTAAGTTGCCGCTCACCTTATATCTAGGCTTGTGGGCAGGACTCCTAAAGGAATGTGTTCCTAATTGTACAATTTATTTTTCCTTTTCTGAGACAGGATTTCTCTGTATAGCCCTAGGTGTCCTGGAACTCACTCTGCAGACCAGGCTGGCCTCAAACTCAAAGAGATCTGTCTGTCCTGGGATTAAAGGCACTTGCCACCACTGCCTGGCTTGTAAAAGAATTTTTTTAAAAAATTTATAGTTATTTCTTCTTTTTCTGTTTGTTTATTTGATTGGCTTTTTTTTTCCAAGACGTTTTTTTCGTGTAACTTTGGACTGTCCTGGAACTTGCTTCTTAGACCAGGCTGGCCACGAATTCACAGAGATCTGCTTGCCTCTGCTGAGATTAAAGGCACGTGCCACTAATGCCCAGATGCATTTATTTATTAATTGTCTGTGTGCATATTGCACAGTGTGTGTGTGCGGGGGGTAGTCAGATGAAAGTGTTCAGAGCTTGGTTCTCTTCTTCCACCATGGGGCTTCCAAAGACTGAAATTAGCCCAGGTTTGGTGCCTTTACTTGATGAATAGTCTCACCAACCTCTCTCTCTCTCTCTCTCTCTCTCTCTCTCTCTCTCTTTCTCTCTCTCTTTTATTTTACACGTGTGGGTGTTCTGCCTGTCTGCATGTCTGTATCACAAGCATTCCTGGTACCCTTGAAGATCAGAAGAGAGTATCAGATCCCTTGGAACTGGAGTAATGAATGATTGTAAGCTACCTTGTGGGTGCTAGAAACCAAACCCAGGTCCTCCAATTCACGGTCCTCTTTAAGAACAAGTGTTCTCAACCACGGATACAGCACTCTATGTTACCATTTTATAAGACGGAAAAATAGAGAAGGGCAGTGGTGGCGCATGCCTTTAATCCCAGCACTTGGGAGGCAGATACAGGTGGATCACTGAGAGTTCGAGGCCAGCCTGGTCTACAAGAGCTAGTTCCAGGACAGGCTCCAAAGCTACAGAGAAACCCTGTCTGGGGGAGGGGGGGAGAGAAAGACTGAAAGAAGAACAGCCAGGATTGCTTTTTGTCATTGGGTTTGGCTTCAGTGTTTTTTTTAGACATTAATTTCAATTGTGTAAAATTTTGGAGCATGTGCAGAAAAAAATGATTCCTTCCTTTCTGTCTCTCGATCTCTCTGGAAACCAAACAGCGAGCTTGCGTGCCTGTGGCTGGTGTTCTATCACTGAGCCTCCCCTCCAGCCTTCCCGGCCCCCACCCCACCCTGCCTTGGTTGCTGACGTTCATGGTTCCCTGTCATCCTCCCTTCTGGCACTCAGTGTGGTACGCTCTTCACTCACAACCTTAAACTTATTGCTGGTAGCGGGGAGTGTGGTTCAGTGGTAGAGTGTGTGTTTAGCTTGCAGAAGAGAAAAGAGCGGGAGGAGAGAGGGAGAGGGTCAGGAGAAGCAGACACCCACCCTGTTGCAGGGAAGGCTGTGTGGCCAGTCCATCGTCCAGCCAAGGAGAGGCTGAGACAGGAGGATGCCTTGAGCCCAGGCATTCCAGGTCACCTTGTCTCTAAAAAAACAGAACAAAACCCTAAAAGCTCAACCCCTGAATATCAACCTATGGAGAAAAAGCCCGGCTATCCTGCTGAAACCCTCTTTGCGCCCCTCGCCCCTCAGGCGAGTCAGAAGGCAGCCCCAGCAAGGGTGGTATGCTGGGAGCGTTTCCTGGGGAGGTGACTCCGAGGTACCCAAGCCCCTGGCTGGCCTGTCTTGCTGTCCCTCTTCATAAAGGCTGGGAGCTGCTGCAGTTGCAGTTTTCGCTCCAAACCCAACTCCCTTTTGTTGGCTTGCAGAGGCTTACATTCCAAAAAAGGTAATTTGAAAGTGCTGCTGAATTTAGATGCGTTTTTGCTAATTTGTTTTTATTATGCATAGAAATATTGGTATAAAAGGTGTTTCAATTATTTTCTGAGGGAGGGGCCTATGTATTCTCTGCAGCCACAAAGCTTTTAAATGGAGTTATTTTTCTCAGGCTATAATCGGTCTCCCTTTTAAGTACCCTACCAGCAAAAGTAAGTTTACTGCTCCCGGCACAATGGGCCTCTTCACTTTTTAGGTTTGGGAGACCTGGGTGACCTACGAAAGTTAATTAGAAGGTTAACAAAGACGAAGACAGAGTCGAATCCATCGCCTCTCCTTCAGCCAAAGATGTCATCCATTAATTAGGGAAATCATTCAGGTGGCCTCTATAGAATCCATAGAAAATCTGTCGGTGGCGGCTCACAGTTTTGATCAGATTTTCCTCTCCCCCAGAATGCTACCCTTAATGGTACCAAAAGCAGCGGGCCGGGGTGGGGAGAGGGCGCGGGAGGGGGCGGGAAGGATGGGTTTCAGGCGCGGGGCAGTTAACCAGCCGCCCAGCGCCCGCTTTGATTCTCAGGCTGCCCCGCATACTTGTAGCATGAGGTAATCCTCATTGAACCCGAGAGCCCAGCGGGCCGAGCGGGAGGAGGCGGGTGCAGCGACCGCCAGGGCCCTGCAGCCTGCTCCCTGGAGCTGGGCGCGGTGGGGGGCCCGGCCTTCCCATCTCCGTGGCCACTCCTCCTCGGACTCCTATCCTGTCTGGTGCAGCCCAGCGAGGCAGCCAGCCCCTCCACGCAGGTCCCTGGTGGAGGCTAAATAGACATAACCCCCTTCCATAAATTTTTTTTTCTTTCCCACTCTTTTCTCACCATTTTCATCTAGAATTTCTGATTTGAACAGTCAAGCCTGTACAGTTTCAGTCTCGGTAGTGGGGGCATAGATGGAATGCCTTTATTATTACTTTTTTTTTTGAAATACCAGTTTAAAAATTGACATAAAAAATAGCATTTAAAACCACTTCAAGTCTGTTTTGTGTTTGTGGTTTACCTTTTCTATTTCCCAGATAGCTGTGTGCTCTCTGGGGAGTTTGACTTATCTTCATCTTCATCACTATTGGTTTCCAAGACAGCGTCATTGTGTTGCCCTGGCTTCAAGCTCACTATGTAGTCCAGGCTGATGTAGACCTTGAGACCGACTTCCCAAGTTCTGAAGCTACAAGAGTGCGGTACCAGACCATTTATTTCGGTTCCAGGGATTGAACACTATGCGGAACTATGTATGCCTCGCTCAATGGGAAACCGTCATAGCTGATGGGGACTCCGGGGCTGAGCCACACAGAAGCCTAAACAGCTTCTCTGCCCTAACGTTGCTTGCCGAGGTCTGGTCTCTTGGTGGCATCCTGAAATCCTCTTGAGGAGAATGTGAGACTTTCTGGGGCAGAACTGGAGTGAGGTACATTTTTTAAAAACTCCCTGGGGATTCCAGTTCAGATTTGTGAAACTAAGCCACGACTGAGAACTGGGAAGGTTAACTTTATGTAGACTTAGTGAAGACATCGTTCTGTGTGTACCTGTGACATACCTCTCGTCCTGGTTAGTTGTTTGTTGGTCAGCTTAACACAGGCAAGAGTCAAGTGGAAAGAACTTCAGTTGAGACGATGCCTCCATCAGCTTGCCCATAGGTTTGTAGTTTGTAGAGCATTTCCTTGATTAACGAGAGATGAGGGAGGGCCAAGTCATTGTGGGCAGTGCCACCCTGAGCAGGGGGTCCTGGGTTGTACCAGAAATCATGAGCAAACCCTGAGGAACATGTGAGTAGACAGTCTTCCTCCAGGGTCTCTGCCTCAGTTCCTGCCCTGAATTACTGCCTGGCCTTCCTTGATGGTGACCGCAACCTGTGAGGAGGAATCAAGCTGGTCCTGATATTTACCACAGCAATGGGAACCCTAACCAACATACTTCTGTATGAGGTCAGCATCTATGTGGGTGGATGGAGCCTCCTGTGGGTTGGTGCCGCCCAGCCCACTGAAGAGTGAGAAGACTCACTGAGCCTCCTAAGAAGCAGAGACTATTTTTCCTGATTGCCATTGAGATGGGACAGCGGTGACCCCTCTCTCCCCACTTTGAACTGAAACTGAAACCTTGCCTGTTTCTATGTTGACATTTGTTCTGAATAATTTTGTCAGTCAACCTCATCTCTGTTTGTCCATCTGTCCATCCACCCTTCTGTCCTGTTGCTTGTCTATCTCTGGAGAACCTTCTTTGACAAATACAGATTTTGGTATCATGCAGTAAAAGGTCCCTGGAACAGCCACCTGACATGCTCAAGTCTTTGAGACTGGACAGTGAGTCGGAGCTAGGGGAGTTTTGAGAGGCATGCTATTCTAGAGAAAAGGTCTTTAAACTCTGGGTTGTGACCCCCACAGGGGGTTGTGTAATGGAATGTATGGGTTTTGGCAAATTTGGCAACAGTGCAAGTTTTCACCTTTTTACTGAAAAAGCAGTAAAAATGGTGAAAGACATAGCTACAAAAAGAAACTCAAAATCAAATGCACAATGAATCTGGAGCGTTTCAGGAAGAGCTCATGACTTCTCTGAAGCCTTGGTTCTAAACACATGGCATGTACAGGCTGTAGGGCACGCAATGCCAGAGAACACTGCCAGATTGTGAGCTATGAGTTGCAGGGTTTACAATGTGCATACGAAGCTTTTCACTCCTGTAGCAACATGATGGCTTCATTACCAAAAATAAAAATATTCAGTATTTTCCAACTGTATTGCTTAGCATATGACTATCAGATTAATATAGCTTCGGATTGTTCTGTTAAATGATTTGATTATTAAAATTCTCATTAGAGTTGTTTATGAGCCCCCCCCATTGTTAATGAACTTTTTACTTGCGATTAGGACAGAGTCTCTCAAAGTGTCTGGATTGACTCTAAACATACTTATGCCATTTTGTACCATGTACTTGTGTGAAGCAGCACTCTGAGCAGTGATGGCTATGCAATTGAAATACCAGTCAACTCTGAAAAACGTTGAAGATGCTCTGGGTCCTGCAGTATCAACCATTTGGCAAGATTTTATTATTGTTAATTTTTATTTATGTGTATCTATGATGAATGTAAACCCTGTGAGTGCAGGTGTGAATAGAGGCCAGCAGGGGGCATCAGAATCCTTGGAGCTGGAGTTATGACACATGGATGCTGGGAACTAAGCTCTTGTCTTCTGAAAAAGCAGCAAGTATACTTAACCACTGAGCTGTCTCCCCAGGCCAAGACCTAATTCCTCATGCAAAAATAAATATGCACAGTTGGGTGGTAGTGGCACATGTTTTTAATCCCAGCACTCAGGAAGCAGAGGTAGGAGGATCTCTGTAAGTTTGAGGCCAGGCTGGTTTACAAAGCAAAATCCAGGACAAGCCAGAGCTGTTACACAGAGGAACCTTGTCTCAAAAAACCAAAATAAATAAATAAATATGCACATCTATTTCATTAGTATGCAAGTTTGTTTTTAATTTTTAATAAATGATAGAGTTACATGTACATTAAAGAATTGCTTTGGGTTTTTTTTTTTGGTTTTGTTTTGTTAGAGATTTATTTATTGATTATGTATACAATGTTCTGCCCGCATGTCAGAAGAGGGCATCAGATCTCACTACAGATGGCTGTGACCTGCCATGTGGTTGCTGGGAACTGAACTCAGCACCTCTGAGAGAAGAGCCTGTGCTCTTAACCCCTGAGCCATCTCTCGAGTCTTCAAAGAATTGTTTTAAATAAGTTTCTTAGGGGCTGGCAAAATGGCTCAGCTGGTAAAGGCACTTGCCCTAAACCAGACAACCTGAATTTGGTCCCTGGAACTTACACGGTAGATGAGAAGAACTGACTCCCCCATTGTGGCATGCCTAACTTCTCCCTCAGCACATAGATACACAAATAAATAAATGAGAAGCTTTTTAAAAAATAAATTTCTTGTGATTTATTATCAGTAGATGTTTGGTTTACACATCTATTTTTTAATGTACCCAGAGTCATGGGAAAGTGTCTCTGATGAAAGGGGGTTGCGAATGGAATTTGTTTTTAAAACTTTGGCCTAAGGAGCTGGAAATATGGCTCAGTGGTTTAGAGCACTTGCTGCCCTTGTAGAGGACCTGGGTTCAGGTCCCAGCACCCACATGGTAGCTCACAATCATCTGTAACTCTAGTTACATGGTGGTCCAACACCCTCTTCTGACCTCTGCAGGCACCCTTACCCACAGGGTGCACATACAGACATACAGGCAAATGCTCATATACATAAAATTGAAAAAAAAATAAGAGCACCGTCAAGGATAATTTGAAATGTCCACCCCCCAAAAAACCACAGATCTAGATTGTCTCACTAAAATTGATAGAAACATGGGCTTTTTTAGAAAATGCATAAAGAATAACGGACCAAGTGTTGCTTGAGACAAGCACAGTAAAGGCCATTATGGCGAGGCCTTCGGAACAGGTACTGTAAAGTGGAGGAAAACTCATCCTTACTACAAGGTTTGCCAAGTCCTGGCACAACTTCAGGGACTTGATCTGACTGGGGCAGCGAGGGAGTGAAGAAAAGACAGACACACAGACACAGACACGGAAACGCTGGGCTCAGGTGCGCTGGGCTCTCTTATGGAGACACTGTAGCACCCAGGAAGCTCATGTTTAGTTTATATATTGAGCAGGGAGGCGGGGTTATTCTGTACAGCTGAGCAGATAAAGAAGGCAGCAGCGTTATTATCTATAGCTGAACAAGAAAGTGGGTTGAGCCAGTCTGGATGGGAGCAGACTTCAGGCTCCAAATGTCCTGGGAGAACCAGCTATGGTGGACATTTTCTGTCCGTATTATCTACTATCCTCATTCACACACGGGCCAGAGGAAGGTCCCTCTGAGCTTTACTTTGCGGGGGAAAGCCTTTGCCATGCCCATGGGGCTGAGGCATGACGTCCTTGACAGTGCCATGTCCGTGTCAACAATATATATTCACGGGGCTGGAGAGATGACTCAGCGATTAAGAGCACTGGCTGCTCTTCCAGAGGTCCTGAGTTCAATTCCCAGCAACCACATGGTGGCTCACAACCATCTGTAATGAGACCTGGCGCCCTCCTCTGGCTTGTGGGCATACATGGAGGCAGAATGTTGTATACATAATAATTAAATAAATCTTAAACACAAAAACAATATATATTCACTTAGGACTTAATCCACTCAAGGCTTTCTCCACTCCCCACAGTGGCTGAACTGTGTCCTACTGTATCATGGAAGGCAGAAATATGAAATTATGGAAAGCAGTGAAATAAGATACTCAGCAGTGGAGAGGTTCTCTCTCTGTCTCTCTCTGTCTCTGTCTCTGTCTGTCTGTCTGTCTGTCTGTCTCTCTCTCTCTCTCTCTGTCTGTCTCTCTCTCTCTCTCTCCAGGATCTCGGGCAGCCTTTGCATTTATTGTAGCTGAGCATGTCTTTCTGCCTCCTTAGTCCCGGGACTACAGGCTTGCACCCACGGTGCTGGCTGCATGCACGCTCACAACTGCTCTAGCAATTGGTCTTCATTCCCCGCAGAGGAGATGGCTGAGGAATATATCTGAAGTACCTAGGGTCCCCTTCCTGCTGCTCATGAATCATGACAGGGGAGATAAACTGAAGAAGGAATTAGTCAACAAAAAGGAAACCGAATTAGAAGATGTGGGAAATCCTCACCCTGTCCTTCTGGGGAAAATGGGAGCCGCACGTTCTGAAGGGAACGGTGAGGTGTGGCCAGGAGGTCCGTGAGATAGAATGTTAATGTAGTTAATGAAAACCATGGATCTGATCTGATCTACTCTCCCCACAGAATCAGGAATACAGAGGGATTGTACTGGAAGTGATGTGGCCAGGTGGAAGAAACCCGGGCCAGCTGTACAGCTGGGCTCCCCAGAGCAGAGGTCAGTCCCTTGAGCGGCAGGGCTGCTCTCCAGCTTTAATAGCTGTCTGGACTGCACATATACCGGGTACCCTTCCCCTCCTCCTGTTTCTCTCTGTGGACCAGGGCTGTCTTGTAGTGAGGAGCTGCGGGCAGGCCTGCTTTTCATCCCGCCCGGCTCCCGCACAGCTAGCTTAGCCCCAGAAATAATAACACATAAGTTGTATTCATTTAAACACTGCCTGCCCATTATCTCTAGAGAGTTAGTTACTGGCTAACTCTCACATCTTGATTAACCCATTTCTAATAATCTGTGTAGCACCACGAGGTGGTGGCTTACTGGGAAAGATTCAGCATGTCTGACCTGGTGGCTGGCTCCATGGCGCCTGCCTCACTTCCCTTCTTCCCAGCATTCTGTTCTGTTTACTCCGCCTACCTAATTTTCTGTCCTATCAAAGGGCCAAGGCAGTCTCTTTATTAACCAATGAAAATAACACATAGACAGAAAGCCCACTTACATCACTGTCTGTCATGGCCTGCCCCACCATTGTGCGTGGAGACACATGGTGGCTTTGAGGGCTCAGTGGGACCAGGAATGTGGCCTTAGCTTGTGGCTCACCATTGCTCATTGTTCTTACGCCACTCAGATGAGAGTTAAATGAGGCTTAAGATTTTGAACTTTAGAAAAGAGCCTGAAATTGTAGGCGTAATTTTCTGTCTCACCAGCCAGCTCCCAAATAACCACACAGAGACTAATTATTAATCATAAAAACTCGGTTGATAGCTTAGGCTTGTTTCTAACTAGTTCTTATAACTTAAAATCATTCATTTTTATCAATTTATTTTCTGCCTTATGACTTTATTACCTCTACCCCATTTTTGTGTGTCCAACTCGTTTCAAGTCTGACTGGTTTCTACCCGAGTCTCCTGGCAACTCTGCCCTCCTTCATCCTGACACTTTCTTTCTGTCTGCAAGTCCCGCCTAACCTCTTCCTGCCTAGCTGTTAGCCATTTAGCTCTTTATTAGACCAATGAGAGCAGCACATATTCACACTGTACAAAAAGATTATCCCACAACATGAAACAAGACAGGCTTTAGGAGTAGAAGGCAAAAGTGCAGGATTTGGAATGACAAAGTGGAAATATTACATACCAATGTTTGTGTAGCATCAAAATTCCTATGAAGCCCTGGACTCTTGTGTTGCTAATACTCAGGAGGCTGTGGTGTTCAGGACCAGCCCAGGAGACACAGGTAACATTGAGCCCTAGGTAACATAGGCTATGCAGCGATACCCTGGAAAAAAAAAAAAAGTAACTCCTGTCTCAGGTGAAGCCAGTGGGGTCTATGCCTTTGAGAGACACCAAGCCCTCTCCTTTCTCTCGCTCTCATCCTCTCTTTCTCTCGCTCTCATCCTCTCTTTCTCTGCTTTTGAAGACTCAGATGCAGCTACTTACCACCTAGGAGGAGAGGCTCCACCAGAAGCAGGACAAGCAGGCACTTTGATTCTGTGCATCGTGGCCTCCAGATCTGAACTGCTTCTGGTGTTCAAGCTGCCTCTCCATGGCCTTGCTATGGCAGTCCGCAGACTGACCCAGGGAACCCTTAAAGGGTCTCTCGTCTGCCCCACCCAGGCTCCCTTCCAAAATGATGACCGGGTGGCCCCTGCCCAGTTGCTCTGAGGGCGTATGTTCCTGCAGCCTCAGTTGGGTGGAACACTGAGCCTGGACTGGGACACTCTCTTCATGGGACCCGAAACACTTTTTTCACACAAAATCCACCAACTCAAGTTGTCTGTGTGTGAATGAGGTGGTGTTTTTTTTTGTTTTTGTTTTTGTTTTTGTTTCTTTTCTGGATTCTCTCTGGGCAAACTTCACCTTAGGCTGAGGTAACTTGGCTGGACAACTGTGATGCCTGTCTGCCAGTTGCCATAGTGATTTTGTTGTGTTGGGTGCTCTGCCAAAGAGCTTGGAGCAGAGGTCAACATGGAGGGTGGGACTGTGGAGGAAGGCTGGAAATAGGTGTACAAGGGATGGAGACCAGGGCACATTCCAGGATAACTGGATTTGCATCACACCCCCCAACACATAGCAAGGATGTTGTTCTTCTTTGTCTTCTTTTCTTCCTTCCTTTCTTTTTTCTGTTTTCTTTTTTTTTTTCTTTTCTTTGAGATGGGATTTCTCTGTCCGTGGCTGTCCTGGAACTCACTCTGTAGACCAGGCTAGTCTTGCACTCACAGAAATCCACCTGCTTCTACCTTCCAAGTGTTGAGATGACAAGCATGAGCCACCCCATTCCCCCACTGCCTTGGGGACTTCTTATTGAAAGAATTCTTTAAGTTTCCTCTTCTGCGACTGTCTTTTTCAAAGCACATTGAATTGTAAGAACAAAACACTCACTCAAACCTGTGCTTTGTCAGGAGGTTGGCATTCCTGGATGGGAATGATAGCTGCAGGGTTTTGCTTTTGTTTTGGTTTGTTCTTTGGTTGTTTGCTTGCTTTTTTTAAAAAAAATTATTTATTTATTACATATACAGTGTTCTGCTTACATGTATACTTGCAGGCCAGAAGAGGGGACCAGATCTCATTACAGATGGTTGTGAGCCACCATATGGTTGCTGGGAATCGAACTCAGGACCTTTGGAAGAGCAGTCAGTGCTCTTAACCTCTGAGCCATCTCTCCAGCCCTGTTTGCTTGCTTGTTTGGTTTGTTTTTGGAGATAGAGTTTCTCTGCTCACACACATATAATAATAATAATAATAATAATAATAATAATAATAATAATAATAATAATGATGATGATGATAATCAGTAGTTCTTGGCTGGGTATGTATGGGGAGGCTCAGTGGCTGAGTGCCTGCCTAGTATATAGGAGGCTCCTAGTATATAGGAGGCTCTGGGTTCAATTTCTTTCTTCCTTTCTTTTTTTGGCTTTTCAAGACAGGGTTTCTCTGTGTAGCCCTGGCTTCCTGGAACTCACTCTATAGACCAGGCTGGCCTCGAACTCATGGAGATCCACTGACTCTGCCTCCTGAGTACTGGGATTAAAGGTGTGCGCCACCATCGCCGGCTTCAGCTTCTTCCACCGCAAAAATTCAGGCCAAATCATTCTTGATCAGTAAATAGATCACTGGGAAACCTGAACAGTGTTGGAATTTAGGGTCAGATGCCCCTCACCCAGCTAGCCCACCAAGGACCTGAGGAGGTCCCTACAGCTCACAGAGTCCCACCCTCCACCATAAGGGAAGATGGGCGATTAGTCTTCTTTAGGTCGGGCGGATGGAAATTACACGTGAGAACTGCTGAGCACACCGAGGTGCCACTTTTATTTCAGTCTCTGGCACTTGCCCTGCTAGGTTTGTTGGGAGGTTTTCAGTGTTGGTGACCACCAAGTATAAGGCATAGAATATCAGGATTGTCTCTGTAAGTCCTAGGCTGCATTGAGCTAAGATTCAAGGTGCCCGGGGCTAGCCCTCTAATGTTGTTATTTTTGCCCAGAAGAGAGATGTCATTTTCAGTTTTCTTTCTTTTGTTATTTTTACTACTTCTGTCCATCTGTCTATTCATCTATCTATCTATCTATCTATCTATCTATCCATCCATCCATCCATCCATCCATCCATCCATCCATCCATCCATCAGGACACGCACACACCATGGCCAGAGGACAACCTTGGGGTTTCCTCCTACCAAGAGGTTCCAGGGACAGAAATCTGGCTGTGAGACCTGGAGGCCGGTGCATTTACCTACTGATCCATCTCCTTCACCCAGTTTCTGTTTTCTTATATTGGTAAGATAAAGATCACTAACCCAGGAGAAATACCTGTCCTTACCTCTCACTCGTGCAAAGCAGGTGCTGTGATTCTCTCTGTAGCTAGTGTAAACGCTGTAGTGAGAAACCCATACAGCTGTATCTGGTAGCCCTGAGTCTTATTTGCCATAACTTAGCACGTGACCTAAAATGTGCAGTGTGTTCTAAATCTGAGTGATCTGTCTAATTTGGCCTCTGTCCCCAAATATATGGTGTTTTCCACAGAGTTTCCTCATTCTTTGGGAGGAAGAATCGAAGAAACTGAGAAAAACATTTTCTCTACCAGTTCAAGGCAGGTGACATATGGATTTTTTTTTAAGTGGCTTACAATGAACATGGCAGTACAAGCCTGGAACCTCAGCTCTTGTTGGGTAGTAGAGGCAGGAGAGTCAAGAATCTGGGCTATGTTGCAAGACCCTGTTTCAAAACACAGATACATGAGGAGAAGATTAGTGTGGTGACTGGGGAGGTTGTTCAGTCGACAGGGTGCTTGCCCAGCAGGTACAAAGGCCTGGGTTCCATTCCCAGCATCACATACCACAGGTGGCTGTGTCTTCCCAGCACTTGGGAAGCAGATGCGGAAAGGTCAGACATTCACGCCTGTTCTCAGCAAGTTCAGTGCTGGCCTAGAATACTGGAAACCAAGTCTAAAAAAAAAAATTGAAATATGAGGTTTAGCTAGGCTTGGTGGTTCATGCTTTTAGTTCCAGCACTTGGGAAGCAGGGACAGGCAGATCTCTGTGGGTTTGAAGCTAGCCTGGTCTACATAGCAAGTTTCAGGACTTGCTATGAGAGAGAACCTGTCTCAAAAAAAAAAAAAAGAAAGAAAGAAAGAAAAAAAGAAGAAAAGAAAATTTAAAAAAATCAAATAAAAACACAAGGTTTTAGGTCTCTACTCCCATTGACACTGGGCAGAGGTTTTACTGAGTGGGTACCAACCTCAGGGGCGTATCTGAGGATCTGGCAGAGGAAGGAGATGGCAGGAGAGCGTTGGCATGTTGGGCTTCTGGATGTTACTGCCAGCCTTGTTGGAGGCATCCTGGAGAACTGACCTTTCTACACCACAGACACGCCCAGGAAGAGGCTCAAGCAGGCTGATATTCTCCAGTGTAAGCATAGCTGTGCCTATGAGTCTACAAACCAGTAAAGGTTCAGTGACTTAATTGGTTAAAACCTAATTGCGACTGATCTACCTTCCCCAGACTTTGCTGTAACCATCGGGAAAAGTTTCCATGACAGTCAAACTGAATAAGTAAAACCCAGAATTAAGTTAAGAGGTCACAGGCTAGTCTCAAAGACCAAATCAGGAAAACATTTTCCAATCAGAAACTGCAAAGAAATCGGGGATTGGCCATAATAGCAAAATTAGGGTTTGCCTGTGTTATAATTTCTCAACTAACTTTTCACAAGTATTTCCTGGAATGGGCCCAAGGGATGGACGCTGATTGGGCCTATTCTTCCTTGGACGGCACTGAATCCACTATGTAGGTTACTGTTGCCCTGTCTTTCATCTGGTGGCAGCATGTGACTCTCACACTGTAGAGCCTGGAGACTGTGCTTGGCCCTCTTTCTCAGGGGCACCCCACAGATCTCCAAGGCTCTTCTTGCTTCTGTGACTAGGATCTTGCCCAGTCCTGAGAAATTCCTGTTGATCCTCTGCACCGGCCTCAAGCCCTCTATGGCTCTGCTCCCTCTGCACCTTCCTGGGTGGGGGTGGGGGCAGTGAAGGACAGTGACATTGGACTTGTCTGAACAATGCTGTCTGGGATGAAGGTGCTAAGAAAGAATTTAAAGAAAGGTCTAGACTCCCTAGCAGACTGCTGCTTAGAGTGGTGGTGCTATCCTGCACAGAGTGGAGCCCTCTAGGGGGCTCGAGGAGAGGAGGAAAAGCTGCTTTTGGTGTTTGGGATTCAGAAGACCAGAGCTTCACACGTGTAAAGTCGGAGAGAAAGGTCTCTAAAGCTGTGACTCCCTTGTTAGACAGTCTTTTGCTAGCTTTGTCTGTTAGTTTTCTTTCTTCCTTCCTTCCTTCCTTTCTTCCTTCCTTCCTTCCTTCCTTCTTCCTTCCTTTTTTCCTTTCTTTTTTAGGATTTATTTAGTGTAGGAGTGTTTGTCTGCTCATATGTATGTACACTGCCTGCTTGCCGTGCCTGTGAAGACCGGCAAAGGCTATCTTGAAGTGGAGTTACAGACAGCTGTGAGGCTCCCCATGGGTGCTGGGAATTGAACCCGAGACATCTGGAAGAGCAGAGAGTGATCTTAACCCCTGAGCTCTCTCCAGCTCTTACTCTTTAGTTTTCGTTTTGAGATGATGTCGTGTGGAACAGTTACATAGCTAAGTCATGCCTTAAACTTTCTAGAATAATGTGTATGTACACACCACCACATCCACGCCTTCTCACCGCGTGTGTGTTATCTATACATGTATGTTCAAGGCAGAGGCCAGAGAAGGGCATCCAGGTGTCCTGTTCTATCACTGTCCATTGTTCTTATTCTCTGGAGACGAGGTCTCTTTCTGGGTTTGGAGTTACATTGGCAGCCAGAGAGCTCTAGTCCGAACTAGTCTAGGTCCCCTGTCCGAACCTACATCAGTACTGGGCCATGCTTGGCTTTTCATGTGGGTTCTGGGGATTCATTCTCAGGTCTCCAGGCTTGCACTGCAAGCACTCATATACCCTGAGCTTTCTCCTCATCTGTGTTTAATTTTGACTGTCGCCCACCCTACCCGGCAGCACTGCAGATGGAACCCAGGGCTCTCACACGCAGGACAAGTGTCCTGTTCTCTCTTCAACTGAAGGCAGAGAGATAGCTTGCAAGAGGAATTTACTTTGAACTCAGAATTTTAAAAATTTATATTTTGTGTGCGTGTGTCAGGGGGGCACCTCACATGGGCCACAGTGCGCATGTAAAGGCAGCTTGCAAGAGTAGATGCTCTCCTTTTACCTTGTGGGTTCCAGGGCTGAACTCTGGCTGTCAGGTTGGGTGGCAAGCGTCTTCTCCACAGAGAGCCATCTCACCGCATTCAGTGAAGAATCCTTAGAGTCTTCCTTTTGCTCCGTTTTCATGGCACCTCTTAGGTGGTCAGTTGTGTCAAGATGGAGCTGACTCACCAGTGGTCAGAATTCAGTGAACGAGGGTGATGGGCAAACTCTGTACTTTTCACTGGAAGCTCATGGCGAAGGAACTGGCTGCTGACGCGCTGGGTGAGGAGGGTTATGAGTCCAAATCAGTGGTGGGAGCCACAAACAAGGCTTTTCCAGGGAGCATGGCATCTTGACCCACCGCAGAGTGTGCCTGCTGTTGAGAAAGGGTCTTCTTGTTAGAGTCCAAAGGGACTGGAGAGAGAAAGTGTGTTTGCTTGCAAGTGCCAATCTGAGTGTTCTCAGCTTGGTTATGGTGGGGCGAGGGAGAGATATTTCTGGGTTGACAAATCTGACTACTCTCCCTTGGAGGTTTGGAACCCAAAGAGAGAGCAGAACCTGAAAGCTTTTTGGTCTCTCTAAAGGAGACAACGTCTTCCAATATCTCGTGAGAAAACCCCTAAACAAGGAAGGTAAGAAGCCTGGGACCAAAGAGTCCACACTTCCGTGTCTTGTTACTCCACGTGTCCTACAGTACAAACCCTGGAGTATTACTCCAAAGTAACAATACACTAAGAAAATTAAAGAGGAGGCTGTAGAATATGTTAAGCTTTTTGCCACGACAATGAAGGAGCCAAAGAAAAATGCCAAAAACAGATGCCAAGAGACATAGGCTGTTCTCGATAAAAGTTGCTTCTAAGTCTGAGTCCAGCAAAGTAACAACAACAGTAATAATAAATAAGACTTTTAGCGTGCACAGGCATGTGTGCATGCACATGTATACACACACACATGTGCGTGTACGCTCACACACATACTCAGAGGCATACAACCCAGTTTCTCAACGGGCTGTCTGCACATTTCATGCCCTGGCAGCCGTCAACTCAGGAACCCCACAGCCACAGACTATAGAGCTCAGTGAGGGGCCAGGATATTCCTGCCACGAGTGGTTGCCCATCCTGGTTTGCAGCAGCAGTCTGTGTGATTTCCATCATGTCTTCCCAGAACTTCGCTGCCCTGCCTGCAAGCACAGCTTCTCCGTGAGAGTGGTCTTCTCGGAAGCAGATTCTTAGAGCAGGGCATAGGCAGTCAAGTGTGCAGGATGTCAACTGCCCTGACCTGCCCTGAGGTGGGGGAGAGGATGTGGGGGAGGATGTCGAAGCAGCCAGCTGTGGAGCAACTGGAAAAAGCAAGGCCCCTAGAAGAGAGTGCTCCCAGAGTTCTGCCCCCTCCTGACTGCCCCCTAAGTGCTGGGATTAAAGCTGGGTCTGGGTCCTTTAAAAGTGCCTCTTTCCTACTCTTGGCAGGACTGTATTCTGTCAAAATCAAATCCTTCTCAACAATCAGTTGCTACAAGGAAATAACATGATCTCCTTTCTACTGAGGAAGAAATGGAGGTGTCAGTGCTGTCCGGTCATGTTCCCCAAGGAGGGCCCCCCAGTACTGAGAAAGGCAGGAAATGTCCTGCCTCCTGATCTTAAGCTCTCTCACTTGCACACCTGCCAGCAAGGAGTGAGCGTCACTGTGTCCCTAGCACAGAGGTAGAATCATCAGTGTTATCGAGAATTCAAACACAGTGTCAGGGCCCTTGTTCTACTACTCCTGTTCTGGGGTGGACACCACGCAGGGAAAGCTGCACAAGAGGTGTTTCACCGAGCTGTTGATTCCTTCCTTCAGCCAGTGTTCCCTGGCCTTGTGTCAGATGCTGGGATCAGGGGAGAGAGACACAAAGATGCAAGGAGCATGCTACCACTCTGCAGGACTGCAGGACAAAGGACGGAAGGCTCTTTACTGCTGCCAGGTACCTATCCAACATCCATGCTCCGCCCCTGGTCCTCCTGGGTCTGGACTTTGCTCTCTCACCAGCCTTACTCTGTTCCAGCCACATTAAGCTTTGCTGAGTTCTTCTATGTGTTGACATCCTTGGGGTCTCTGAACCCTGGGGTGGCCTCAGGGAAATCTCTTGAACAAGGTACTGAAGAATGAGCAGGTTTCTGAGCAGAAACTGGTGGTGGGTGGGTGGAAATTGACCGAAAGGAGCTAGGGTGCTCTAGGAAGAGTAGCTGGGGAAGTTTCATAGAAATGGCAAGATGGGCTGGTAAGGTGAGTGGCTTAGTGAGAGGTCCCCTGAGAACCTGAGTTCCAATCCCTAGGACCTTTATGGTGGAAGGAAAGAACTGACTCCCATAGCTGTCCTCTGAGAGGCACATGTGCACACACTTCATAAACAAACAAAAACGATATTTTTGAAAGAAAAAAATGTCTTCTGGGCCTAAAGAAATTTCTCTTGGGAGGATGGAGACAGGTAGAGGGTGGCACTGTGAGTTGTACAGGGGTGAGTGTTGGGGAATACCTATACTAAGCCCCAAGCGCTAGGATTATCTGGGCCAATGAGGAACAAATGATGTCCCTGGAGCCTACCAGAAGGCTCCGTGGGCAAAGGCACTCGCTATGAAGCCTGGTGACTTGAGTTTGATCGCAGAGACCCACATAATGGAAGGGTCAGAGCTGAGTCCTGAGAGTAGTCCTCTCTCTCTCTCTCTCTCTCTCTCTCTCTCTCTCTCACACACACACACACACACACACACACACACACACTGTCACAAGTGTACACACATGCACACACGCATGAATGGATAAATACATGTAACAAAAGAAATTTTAAAATAAAAAAGAAACACTGATCCAGAAGCAAATTGGTGTGACATGACCTGCTGGAGCCCAGGGGCTCTCCCTCCTCAGGATCCTAGGTCTAAGCACTTCTCTGGGCTCTAGGAATTGTAAAGAAAGCAGCAGCAAATTCCATCTCCAAGTGAAATACATTCCCTAAAGTTCAGGTGATCAGAGAGTTGCACCACCAGAGAAGGGGAACTCCTGGGAGACAGCCCAGGCAATGGCTAGGGTAGGCTTTTCAGAACCCACGTGGGTGTTGGAGGACTAGAAGCCCAAGGCTGAGGGTCCAGCCCTGGGAGGCAGGTGTGTGAGTAGTTGCAGCCTGGGAGACATCACATCAGTGACCGGCTAGGGCCAGGTCAAACTCCTATGCAACATTCCAGGACAATCTGACCTCACTTCTAGCCTGACTTCAAGTACCCACTGCAGGGGAGAAGGCTGGAGTAGCCAGCAAGGAGGAAGGCGGGGTGGGGTGTGTGTGTGGGTGGGGTGGAGGATGCTTGCAGAGAGTGGGGGAGGGGGAGAGCCGAGGGCTCTCTTTGGATTGCCCGAGTGACAGAACAAGCCCCTCACGCGGGTTTTTTTCTCCCTCTAGTGACCCCATTCTGCCCCATGGATGTCACTTTTTCTTCTTGTTCCTTTCTTTCTCAGAGCTTCTGCGGAGAAGCAAGTCTAGGGAGGTGGGAAGAGCGGGTTTTTTTTTCACATGAGCCCTCAGAATTACAGTTCACAAACTATTCAGTAAACTGACCGGCCTCAACCTCCCCTTCAACGGCCTAATCTAAGGGGTGGATCTATGTGTTTTGTTGCCTGTCAGGAACAATCGCAGCGCGGCCCATTACATTTACAGCACGTCGCCCTTTAATTGGTGTAACACGCTGTGGCCTGAAAGGAGAAGGGGCCTACAAAGGCGCCGTGAATGAGCCCTGACTCACACAAAAACACTCTGCAGAAGTTCAGAGCTGGCCACTAACAAGGAGGTAGGGAGTTAGTTTGAAAAGAGGGTGAAGTTCAGAAATGTGTCACCTTGAGGAGCGTCCCATCAAAGCAATGGTCGCATTGACAAGCTGCAAAGAAAAAAAGTTAAACCTTCAACGCCAAGGACCTGCCTTGCTGGGTTTATTCTTGCACTTGAGGAGGACCCAGGAAAGGGAGTCGCTTTTTTCTCTTCCTCTGGCTTCTAGGCTCTCTGCTTCTCTACTCCAGAGAGTTTTAAAAAGTCCGAATGAAGAACAACACCTTCCACCCTCTGCTAGTAAGATATGCTATTTAAAAAAAAAAAAAGGACTTGAACGAAAAGGCAGAAATGGATGAAGCTGATTTCAGCCTCCGTGGGAACACCGGGTTGTTCTTGCACGCTGGTCTGTGCTCCTCTCCCGTTTTCCAGGGCGACTTCCTGCGTTGTGGGGCTCAGGGAGGGCCAGGGGAAGGGGCTCACTACCGCTCTGCGGGAGATGCTTTGCGGTGGATTCGGCAGTGTCAGAGACCATTCGTGAGCCGTTTGGAAGCCTTTGGCTCGGTCTGAAGATATTTTGCTGCTGCCTAGAGGAGGGGCATTGTACTATTTAGACTCAATTCCCTCCTTCTGACTGGCACACCCGGAGAAGACCCCTGTGCCGGAAGATCGTGTTCCCACGGTGCAAAATTAGGCATGCCTAGGACAAGCTAGCGTGCAAAGGCCGGTAGTGAGGGTAATAGTGGCTAGGTGGCGCTTTCAACTGCCCCACCCATCACCGAGACGACCTGGCCCCTCAAAATACCTTCCGGGTTCCAGAGGCCCGAAATCACCCAAAGGTGGTGGTGCTGTGGAGGGCCTCCCTTGCCACCCTCTCCTGCCCTCTGCTCCTGGCTTACCGCGGTGGGGGCTCCGTGTCAAGCCTGCTCTGGGCTGACACCTCGGAGCCCGCCTCTCTGGGGCTAGCTCCCTAGCGCCCCGAGTCTCCCGCCTCCGTGCGCGCCCCCCTCCTCCGCCTTTGTCTTGCTCCCGGACCCCCGCCCCTCGGGCCGCTCCTGTGAACCGCCTGCCCCGTGCGAAGGCGGGGGTACTTTTCAATGCAGCGCCGCAGCTCCCTCCAGATTTGTAATCCGCCAAAAAGCCGCTGATTGCTGCAATCGTTACTTTTCATTAAAAAAACTTAGAAGCAATTTGGGAGAACCCTTCTCAATGAATACATTTACCCCCGAACGGTCTTTATTCTCCGCCTCCACTTGATGAGTTTCTCTGGCGAATCCGTTCTTACAGGCACAGAATGGGCAATCCCTTGATCCCCGTCAATTGTCATCCCGAGTCGGGGCCACTTTGACCGCCAATAGTGGGGAAGTCAGAGCTAATCCTCAGAAGGAATCACGGGAAAAGAAAAGCAACAATAACCAAGTCAAGCGTAAAAAATGAAAGAGAAATCTCTATTATCACCCACTACATTTCCCAGCTATGTCCTGAAAAAATCAGCTCGCTTGTCATTCGAGTCAGACACCCGCACAAGAATATGGGGTCGTAGTGGGTTGGTAGACTCACACGACGTCAGGAGAGATGTTTGAGAGCGAAAGGCTTCTCTTCTGCCTCTGCCAAATCCCCCTCACATCCGCCATAACCATTAAATACAGACTGACTTTATTCTGTATGGGGAGGCCCAGGGGTGGGTGGTGAGGGAGCCCCCAGCTGTGCAGAAAAGAAAAAAAAAAACCTTGCAGAGCAGGATGGGGGGGGCGTGGAAGCCAAGGAAACGCAGCCCTCCCGCTCCTCCCGCTGGAACCCGCGGACCGCGGCTTTGGCGACAGTCCCCTCTCCCGCCCATGTGCTCGGTGCACGCGCCGCGGGTCTGCGGGTCCCCGCCCCAGCCGGTGCAGCCCAGGCCAGACCTGGTGGAGTGAGCCAACACAGCCGCTTCCCACGCCAACACCTACCATAATCAACACAGGCCTGGATGCCTGTAGCCGCTGCGGAGCAGAGGACAAAGTTAGTTCTCAAGTGACTGAGGTCAAGCGGGCCCCAGCCTTGGCGCTGCCATAGCGTCTTCTGGAGGGGTCGCCTCAGCATCTCCAAGGAGCTCCCAGATCAGGATGCTAGAACCATGGGTCACCTTGGGTAACTGACCTGGGAAGAAGGTGGAGGGGCTGAAGCCCAAAGGACCTGGGAATGAACGCACAGTCCTTGTGGGTGCAGAGAGCGGCCTTTCAGCCTTTTGGGGTGCCAGTGTAAGGGTGCCGGGAACCTCCTACCGCAGAGAGGTGAAGCTACCTTTCCCAGTAGCCTTCAGGGTGGAGGGAGTTTCTGCTTCTCTTAGCTTGACCTGGGCGGGTCTGAAGTTGCTGTTCTGCATCTGGAGACAGGGTTCAGCTTCCACACCACCCTGTAAACTTATTCATCTGGGGAACTTCTCTGGCCTGTCACTTGCCACAGGCATTACACGTGTTTAAATTGCATACATCTCATGCACGGTCTATTCGTACACTTGTGTCACACAAGCAGAAAAAAAAATCAAACCTATGCAGTAACAGACTTCCAAACATATATATTACACAGAACTGCTCTCATGGGCACACCAAGCTTGCAAACACAGGCACACTTTCTCTCTCTCTCTCTCTCTCTCTCTCTCTCTCTCTCTCTCTCTCACACACACACACACACACACACACACACACAAAATGCCTGCACACTCCTTCAAGCACTAGTTGTGCACGAGTAAAGCGTGTGTCGTGCCCCCCCCATGCTCACTGTCCGGAATGGGAGGGAGCAATCAGTGTGGGGTCTTGGGATTTGGAGCATCATCTGGGTTCCCCACTGGGGCAAGCTTCTCCCAGGGCCATCTGCGCTAAGTTCTTTCATGCAATAGAACAGTTGAGTTGGTCCTGTTCAGGAGCTCCCCTGACCAGATCAGAGACCACTTCAAGACCTATGTGGCTAGGCCTGCTCACCTAGGCACCAAATACTGGCCAAATAACCCCTTAAGGAGCTGGGCAAAATGCCCCCGAGTGGCTGCAGGAGTTGAGGGTCAGAGGTGCACAGGGTAGAAGAGAGTTGAACCCCAAAGATCCCTGTCCATGTTGAGTAACCTGGACTGGGAGGAAGGTGTGGGAAGCCTGGGCGACATCTACAAAGGACATTTGGTCCTGTCCCAGATTCACATAAACGGAACCTACACTCCGTCAGTGGTCTGGAAAGGGTGCTTGCAGAGAGGGCGACACTCTGCAATCCTAATTAGTGATTTTTGTCCCCTTGTGACTGGGCTCAGCATCTCATGCAAATGAACTCTTCATTTCAGCCACATTACCCCAGCTCCAGAATTAACTGACTCTTATGTTTAATGATATGCTGCGGAAGTTCTCCCAGCTCGGCTAGCTTTTTATCTTGATTACTCTAATCAATAAGAAATGATAGAGTAGAATTATAAACTCTATTGGCTTTTAAATGTTGCCGACAAGCCCTCTAGATGCCATTCCTGTTCATTGTTATTTATTAAAATGATCCTCAGCCTACCAGAGGATGCAAATACAGAACAGGACAAGCAGAAATAGCCCTGGGACCAGTCCCAGCTAGTCGCCAAGACCTGTCCCCCAGCCCCAGGGAGAGTCCTGCTGTTTGGGGTTGAAAGGGTAAAAAAAAAATTTAAAAAATGCATATTTTTAGTGAAAACCCAATAAAGAAAACTGGCCCTTTGAAGTATCCAGAGAAACAGAAAAACAAATTAAAAAGCATGAGACTCCTCCCCTCCCCCAGTCCAAATGGTATTGAAGGTGGACGCGTTGGGAAAGGCACACCGAGATAGTCTTCTTCTGGGAGGTGGTGGTTCATGTGTGCTGGGAGAGGCACTACTGGAATCTGTGGGCGGTGAGGGGGAGTGTGTGTGTGTGTGTGTGTGTGTGTGTGTACAAGTCTGGCAGGAAGGACAATTTTCCTACCCAATTCTGGAAGAAGAGACGGAAATCCCTTTAAATCTGCAGAAAGGACTTTCACCTCGAGCTGGTGAGTGGGTGTCTGGAGTGAGTGTTTTGGAGGTTCCTAGTCAGCTGGTACCAGGTGCACTGAGCCCCGGAACCTAACCCTCTCAGGCCGTTCAGAGCTCTCAGGTTTCAAAACTTGGGACTCCATGGGGCCCAATTCGAGCGTCTGGTCTGTTTCCCCAGAAACTTGTGCGTGTATGTCTAGGTCTATAACAGAGTGCGCAGTATGTCTTCTTCCCTCGCCCACTGAGCTGTTCTTACTCTGTTGTTTGATAAAACCCAAGAGGAGAGAAAGGGAATCCTGCTCCATCAGCATATTATCCGCCCTCCCTCCTCCCACCCCTGCGCACAAACACACACTTTGACTTTGGTTTTAGGTAGTCTGAAAGCTTGGTGGTGGTGATGGGGGCCAGGGGCTGCAGAGAATACTGGGCGGTCCGGACTCAAGTACTTGAGCGGTTCTCACTAGCTTTCATCAGATGCTACTCGGCACCAGGCACTGGGAACTTAGGTCCCTCTCTGGAGCTCGGTGACTTTTTTCCCCTCTTACTGAACCCCCTGCCTTGTCCGGGCTTCCGATGGGGGTCTCGAGATCACTGGCAACTAGAGGCCAACAGCGCAAACGGGAGGCGTGCACACAGTCACACGTGTCCGGGGACTCGGCCTGTGGGGCGAGCTGTAGCCCGGCGGGGGCAGGGGGCGCACGCTGCTGTCTACTTGTTCCTCCGCCATCTCTGATCGCCCCACGCTAGGCCCCATCCCACCCGCGCTGCCTTGGGCGATGCGGATTCCTCGCTGGGCGCCGCCCGGGGAGCAGGATGGCGATCTGGTCTCGCCCGGCGAGGAAGCTGCGCGCTCCGTTTCCCAGAGGCTCTGGGAACCCGCGGCCAGCAGCCTGCCGACGACGCGTGGCGAAGGCTGAGCGCCCGGAGCTGATAGCCACGCAAACTCCAATCCTAGCCAAGGCCATGGTCGAGGCGCCAAGGGAAGAGTTGGAAATCGCGAGCAAGCTAGGCCTTTTATTTTTTTTTCTTTTTAAATGACACATGGGGGAAGGGCTGAATGTTTCAAAAATCATGTAAAATTTTCTGTTCTTAGCAACATCCTTGTTATTAGGAATGATGACTAAACCGCCAGGATTATTCTGGACTGTAAGTTATCAAGAGCCCACTAATTTCACATTAAAGCCCATTGACTGCAACGGCGTGATTGAAGGGTTTTTAACAATTAACATAATCAGAAAATGAGCTGAGATAATTTTTATTCAACTCATTACTTTTTAATCATGTATTTCTTTTAATTAATATCTTCTCCGTGAACATAACACAAAGCGGAGCCCCAGTGCTGGCCCAAGCCAGCCTTCGGGACTGAATTTGACACAACCAGACATTTTACCAGTAGCATCCACCGCATTTCCATTGTGGTGTGGGTGAAACAGAAAAATCTTGTCCAAAAGTCACCATGTTGTTTTGAAACACAATTTAAAGGGGTGGGGGGGCTTTGGGAGCGCACAAATCATAATGCGCTTCCAATTCGACTTGACTTTTACATGTGGGCGCCTCTCTTGGTTTGAAGCCAGATGGATTCAAACGCGAGGAAGCACACAGGAAGGAAAAAGGCTTTGGAGATGGATGCCTGGTCCTGGGTCCCCAGTGAAGCATGTAGCCGCACGCACCAGGTGTACACATCCGTTCGGGGCGATGACCCGAGGCCGAGGCCGCATCCGATGGTCTAAACCTTCAAGGATGAAGTGTTCAGGTCCCACCACCACCACTTTTTCACCTTTTGGTTTTGTATCGACCCAGGAGAGACCAAGTTCCTCCTCTCCCCTAGCTTGCCAGGCAGTGGACTGGACTCTCAGGCTTTCCCTGAGAATCCTGGGTCACCCCCGCGTCTCGGTGAATCCCAGGTATTTGCTTTGCAGCCTCAGAGTTTCCTGGGATGCCCAGACAGTTGACTTGAAGCAAACCTCTCATGTGGGGAGAAGAGACACTGCTGGTGACACACAGAGAGAGGCCCAGCCTCCCTTTCGTCCATCTCCTCTCCACTCACGGAACTCGGACCCTCACACCATTTCGGACACCTCCAGGAGCGGATGGTGCAGGCTAAGATCTCTTCCAGAGTGGGATCTGTATTTGCCTCTGAAAAGGAAACGACGCGACCCCTGGTGGAAGAAAGTGGAAGCTTATGAGTTTAAGGATTGGAGAACTTCATTGCTATGGAGATGGACGGCGGAAGAGAGACCTACATAAGGAAAAGAACCGTCTCTGAGACAGAGAACATGACGGGGCATCCGGCAGGTGCAGTTCAGGTATTGAGCATTCGGGAACATGGCAACCCGACGCAATCCTGTTAGGCCCCGTGTCCTCCCTCAGCCCTGTGATCTGGCTAGCATAGGGTCAGGCATATCTGATTCCCTCCTCGTCACCGAAAGCACAGATGTTCGGTGACACAGAAAACACATGGCTGTTTTTGCTGGATGACCCCACCTGCTCTTTTCTCCGGAAAGCATCCAGATTCCAGAATCTTCCGTGACTTCCTTACCTCTTTCATCTTACCTCTCCTTTCAATAGGTGATGGAACCACGGTGAGGCCATCTTCGAGACAGGTCTCATAGATCAGGCTGTCCTCAAACTATGCTGCTGAGGTGGCCTTTGTGTGTGTTAGGCAAGCACACTACCAGATGAGCTACGAATCCAGCCCAAGGAACAGACTAAGGCAAAAACTCAACTTACTAAGGGACAGTGGCTTCAAATGGCTTCCAAAGTCCCACTCCTCTGGCATTTATTTTTAATAAGGACAGTCGGGGCAGAGGTCAGAGCCTGAGTGTGGACATACAAGCAAGAGAGTGGAAGGAGCGCCTCCGTGGGCCCTGTTCATGCCCCGGGACAAACAGCCATGATGGGACAGAAGAGGAGATGGAGCTATCCCTCACCATTTATCTTGTCACTGTTGACCCAGAGTGAGCCCTTCAGGTGAGTTAAGGGAGGGCAAAGGGTGGCATTTATGTCCTTGGTTTCTATTTCTTTTCTTTCTTTATTTTGGTTTTTGACACAGGATTTAAATATGTAGCCTTGGTTGGGCAAGAACATGCTAAAAAGACCAGGCTGGCCTTGAACTCACAAAGGTCAGTTTGCTTCTTCCTCCTGAGTTCTGGGACTAAAGGTGTGCACTATCATGCCTGAATTTATTTTATTTTCTGACATGGGGTCTCACGACATGGTCCTAGTTGGCCTAGAACTCACTGTGTAGCCCAGGTTGATCTTGAACAGTGCTGCAATCACTGGAATGAGCTATCTTGATTGCTCCCCTTTATTTGTGTTCTGTATGTGTCCCCATCCATCCATCCGTCCGTCCGTCCGTCTGTCTGTCTGTAGTTCATGGAACAGCCTAGGGTCCCAAGAGCCACTGTCTTAGTTACTTTTCTGGTGCTGTGATAAGACACCATGACCAAGGCAACTTATAGAAGAAGGAGTTTGTTTGGGCTTAGAGTTTCAGAGGGTTAAAGTCCATGACCACTGTGACAAAAAGCATGGAAACAGGCAGGCATGGCACTGGACTAGCGGTTGTGAGTTTCTATCTCAGTTTGCAAGCATGGAGCAGAGAGAGCTAGCTGGGAATGTCCTTGTGGTGATTTGAAAGAAAATGGTGCCCATAGGGAGTGGCACTATTAGGAGGTGTGGCCTTGTTGGAGTAGGTGTGGCCTTGTTGGAAGAAGTGTGTCACTGTGGGGGTGAGCTTTGAGATCTCCTATCCTTAAGCTATGCCCAGTGTGGTACACAGTTCACTTCCTGTTACCTGTGGATCACGATGTAGAACTCTCAGCTCCTTCTCCAGCACCATGTCTGCCTGCATGTCACCATGTTCCTTGCCATGATGATAGTGGACTAAATCTCTGAAACCATAAGCCAGCCCCAATTATACGTTTTCCTTCTAAGAATTGCCGTGGTCATGGTGTCTCTTCACAGCAATAGAAACCCTTAGTAAGACAGTCATAGACTTTGAAAACCTCAATGCCTACCCAGTGACATACCTCCTCCCAAAAGGTCACACCTCCTAATCCTTCTCAAACAGTTCCACCAACTGTTTTCAAGTACATAAGCCTATGGGAAACACGCATTCAAACCACCATAGTCATCCACCTTAGTTTTCAATACTGGCTCCCACTGGCCAAGAGTTCATTGGTTAACTTAGGCAACACTAGCTAGCAAGCCCCAGTGATCACCTGCCTCTATTTCCACAGCCACCTAGCCTGCCTTTTTCACACAAGCTCTGGGAGACTGACCATGGCCCTCAGGCTGGCTTTAAACTAGCTAAGTATCTAGGATGACCTTGAACTCCAGATGTTCCTACCTCCCAAGTGCTGGAATTACAGTCATGCATTACTATGTCCAGCTCTGCTCTGGTTAATTTCAAATGCAATTTGTTTCTTTTCCGGTTAGAGTTGAGTCTAAATAGTACAAAACAAAGAGAAAAATACACATCTTCAAAACCCTCAGAAATCAGCGTGGGCCACTGAGATGACTCAAGCCGTTACAGCTTGGTGGTTTGGGGGTTGTTCCGTCTCTTGCTTTTGTTTTGCAGTGCTGGGTATTGAACCTGGGGCCCCACGCAGGCAAACATTGTACCAGTGGGCTGTGCGATGCCCTCCCCTAGGCTTGGCTCCATGCGTTTTGAGACAGGCTCTTCTTGTGGAGCTCTGATTGCCCGCAGCTCTAGTTCTCCTGCCTCAAGCCGAGTCCAGACTCTAGGCTGGTATTTCTCACTTTTAGATGGTGCAGCCGGAGGGCTGACAGTATTGAGTGTCTGTGTCCTTATTCACTCTGGGCATCTTTTGTGGAACCTGTTTTGAGGGTGCTAGTGATTCTGGCCTTAGTGATCCTCAAGGTGGCCTGTCCCAAGAGCAGCTGCTGGAGGGAATTCACAGGACAGCGACACCTTCTCCTGGTCAGTGCTGGAAGGGCAGGTGGTGAGTTACTGAAGAATCTTCCACCCCAGGTCTTCAACTCTGCATCCCATTACCAAATCAGGTCCCAGCTGTGCTGCAGACCCTCCACTAGGCAAACACTCATACACATGAAATAAAAATAAGTAAAATCTAAAAACAGTAGCAACAATAAAACAAAAACAAAAACAGACAAGAAACAGGGAAACTCCCAGAGACAGCAAGAGTACAGCTAAGCAGTACAGCGTGTGTTTAACACACGACGGGCTTCAGATTCAGTACTGGGCACAGGAAGAGGAGGGGAGGGGAGGAAAGCTAGGCAATGGTGGTGCACACCTGGAATCCTAGTGCCTTGGAGACAGACAAGAGCAGCACTGAAGTTTGAGGCTGTATTTCCAGGCTTTAGGCCAGCGAGGGCTACACGATGAGACCGTGTCCCAAACAACAGCACAACAACAAAATGACTGGGGACGTAACTCCGTCTATAGCATTTGAACAATGACGGGTTTGATCCCCAGCGGTCCATAAACAAGGTATGATGTTGCCCGCCTAGGAACCCAGGGCTCAGAAGGCAGAGGCAGGAGGATCAGAAACTTAAGGCCATCCTTGGTTAGATTTTAAGTTCAAGGTCATTCTGGACTGCACGAGATATACAATTATCATGTATTATTTAAGATAAAAAAGTGAAAAAAAAATTTAAAAGAGAAAGAAATATGTCAATTACAGAAGTAGCACATGACTCTGAAATTAATCTGTCACCCTGTTACTTTATCCTTCCTTTCTACTTTTTTGTTCCCATCAGCTCTAGCCCTTTAATTTTTGTTAACATATGATATTGCATATTTAAGAGGTATAGTGTAATATTTTCATATATGTAAACAATCTGCAGTGACTGAATTAGGATAACTAGTATTTCCATCGCCTTAGTATTTATTTCTTTGTGTGGAAGCCTGTCTGGTTTGGTTTCTACGGCTCTGATAAACACCACAGCCAAAAGCAACTTGGTGGGGAGCTATTGGTTTATATCCCGGGACACAGTCCACTAAGGGAAGTTCAGACAGGAACTCAGAGCAGGAACTGAAGAAGAGAGCACAGAGGGATGCTGCTTACCAGCTTGCTCCCGGTGACCTGCTCTGCCTGCTTATACCACCCAGGACCACCTGCCCAGGGGTGGCACTGTCCCAGAGGACTAGGCCCTACTATATCAATCATTAATCAGGAAAATACCCTACAGACTTGCCTCCAGGCAATCCGACGGAGGCTGTTCATCTACTGAGGTTCCTACTCCCGGAGAACTTACTCTGGCTTATGTCAGGTTGACAAAAAGACTGCTAAGAACCAAGTCTGTGAATTCTTCTTTTAGTTGTTTATCAAAAACATAACACATCGCTATAAATTGTGGTCACCTTCTGTGACTCCAGAACATCACAGTTTCTCCTGTGTTCCCTCTACCTTCCTCTTCCTTCCTAGCTACTGGAACCACACACTCATTTCAGAAGAAGCAATGTAACTGAATAGAATAACAACCAGTAAGACATTAGTGAGTTATTAGCCTGGCAGGTGGTGTACGCCTGTAATCCCAGCACTGAGGAGGCTAAGACAGGAGGATGGCTGCCAGTTCAAGGCCACTGTGGGTAACAAAAATTTAGAACCTACCAAGTAAAGCAAACAAACAAACAAACAAAAAACAACAAAAATATTGTTAAAGTAAAATGAAACTCTTAAAAAGCACCAAGTTGGTGTCTGTTTTTTCTTCTTTGTAATTATTATTATTGTTGTTGTTATTGGCAGAACTCACAACAAAAGCTTACTTGAGGATATGCAAAAAGATGCTACTTGAAGCTCTGATGTGTTTTTAAATGCTGCCAGGTTATTTTAAAATGCACCCGAGATTTGTTTTACATTTTAAAAGAAGTGTGTGTGTGTGTGTGTGTGTGTGTGTGTGTGTGTGTTTACACGTGTGGAAACTGGAGGACAGCTGTCAGAGGTCAGTTCTTTCCTTCTGCCGTGTGGGTTCCGGGGATTGCATTGAGGTGGTCTTCAGGCTGGACTGCCAGCATCTCTCCAGATGAGCCTTCCCATTGGCTCAGGCAATCATGACATTGAGAAAGGAGTTCAGATGTTGGTGAACAGAGCAAATGACCAAAGACCGAGGAAAAGAAGAGACTCTAGTAATTTACAGATGGTACGCAGAGAGTCTAAGCTGATGTGTAGGCAAACTGTGCAGTTGATAAAAATTACCTCAATACAACACTACATAAATATGAGTGTTAAGCTTGGGCTGGTGTGTGTGTGTGTGTGTGTGTGTGTGTGTGTGTGTGTGCGTGTGCGTGCATGCGTGTGTGTATGTGTGTGTGTGTGCATGCATGCGTGTGTATATGTGTGTGTGTGCATGCATGCATGTGTGTGTGAGAGATGTGTTAGACAAAGACAATTCTTGTTTGGCAAGGTTAATTTTCCTTTCTTATGTCTGTATAAGCTTAGTACAAATTCAATAAAACCTGGTTTTGTTGATACTTTTAAATTTTTATTGTTTGAGAATTTTATACCTGCATATCCTGTATATAAAGGATTTAAACCAAATCCACCCCCACTTCCTCTCCTCTAAGACCTCCCATGTGACCCCCAACCTGGATTTCTTTAAGCCACTTAAGAAACTGATTAATACGCTAGTGTAGTCTAAATTATCCTTAATGATTCTGAAAAAAGGGGGGGGGGAGACAGAGGTGAGACTTGCCGGTTCAAGGAGCAAGCCATTATAAAACTTTAGTGAGTAAAATGGGTACTGGTTAGGACTGGTCAAGCAGATCAGCTGAGAGGAATAGGAAGGCTAGGCGTAGACATGAGCACTTATGGATCTTAGTCTAGTGGCTGGGGCTGGGAGGGGGCGCACTGCATGCTGGGGTGAAGGAATGGGCGGGTTAATAAGTAATGTTAGAACAGTCCACTTTCCACACAGAAAAATAAAATTTAGATCCCTTCAAACAAAAGGCAAAAATAAACTACAGGTAGACTAAGGCAACTAAGGCAATTAAGAAAATTTAAGTTTGAAAATATGATAGGATTTTAGGTTATGGTCTTTTCTTAAGTTAGACATAAAAAGATACAAGTCATAAAAAACAAGACTGGTATTTGACTACATTAACATTTTCTGAAGCCAGTACCTGTAGCCTTTGTCTGTTATTCCAACACTCAGGAGGCTGAGGCAGGAGGATGGCTTCATGTTCCAGCTTGGGCTTCACAGTGAAACACTGACTCGAAAAACAAAACAAGAAGGCTGGAGATAAGGCCCAGTGTGAAGTGCTTGTTGCTCTTCAGAGGACCTGAGTTGGTGCCCAGTACCCAAGCTGGGCAGTTTACAACTGCTTGCTACTCCAGCTCCAGCAAGTCTGGCGCCCTCTTCTGGCCTTCATAGATAACTGCACCCATATGTGCACACCATAACATACACTTAACTATTACTATTTACATAACATTACTACTTAGTAAAAATTAAAATTTTGCTGGGTGGTGGTGACACAAGCCTTTAATTTCAGCACCCAGGAGACAGAGGTTGGGGGAAATCTCTGAGTTCAAGGCTAGCTCATCACAAAGTGAGTTCCAGGGCAGCCAGGCTACACAGAGAAACCTTGTCTCAAAAAACCAAAAAAATTAAAAACCACCACCACCAAAATTAAAATAATAAAAAAACTGACAAATGTCTGTGTGGCAGAAGACATCAAATCAAAGCATGTGAGATGGACACAACCTGTGAGGAATACTCAAAATCTGTGAAACCCAAATGCTGTGTGAACAAAGAGGCCTGGCCTACAGCAGCGATTCTCAGCCTTCCTAACGCTGTGACCCTCTAAAACAGTTACTAGCACTGTGCTGACCCCAAACCATAAAATTATTTCATTGCTACTTCACAACGGTCATTTTGTTACTGTTATAAACTGTAAGCTTCTGCACTTTTCTGTGGACACCCGAACCTCGAAACAGGCGCGCGCTTTTCCTGACTCGAGCCCACGAGAACGGACGATCGCCCTAGGAGTTAAAACAGATGACACACACACAAAGAGACCGGCTCATCTGCCAAGGAGCAATTGGCAAATGGCAGCTTTATTAAGCATAAGTCGGATATATATACTGTGGGGCAAAAGGACACCAGCCCCCCATCAGGATCAAGGAAAGAGAAAAGTCAGGGGGCTGCACCCAAGGTCAGAGAGCAGCTGAACAGAGAAAAGAGGAAGCCAGGTGGGCGTGTTCAGGCTCAGAGAAAAGCTGACCCAGGAACCTTGCCTGCTGGCGAGAACCTTGCTTGCAGGTGGAATCACCATGACAGAAGAATTCTCTCTAAGCTACACCCTTGGGCCGTAGGTGAAATTAACATAACAAGAGAGGGCAGTTCTATGCTACACCCTCAAGCTGATGCAGTGGAACCAGGAAGCAGAACAGCCCTGCATAGCGCCTTGGAAAAATGGGGAACCTGTGTACTTACAATAAACCATATTGTAAATACCTGATATGCAACTCCAGAGGGGTCACGACCATAGGGTGAAAGCCATTGGCTTAGAAGCTGACCAGAACTAAGAGCTGGTGTGAAAACTGGGAAAATTAAATTTCGTAAATGATCAGTATGAGTGTAAATAGTATAATCACTTAAGAGACTTATTTTTATAGTTTTCTAGGTTTATAGAAATGTTTACATCAGTGCTCAAGGAGACGCGTTCAGAGATGTTTATGGTCGTTTCCTTAGCAACTCCCCACTCTGAAGCATGATGATAAAAACTCAGGGAGAGGAACTGGGATTCAACCTGAAGACCCAAAAAGCAAAGCTTACCTTGACCCAGTCTGAAAATGATGATCCTGCCTCCAGGAATCTCAGAATGAGTCTGTGTCTGTGAATTGTCTCCTTCCATTTTATAATCCTCTCTAGGGCTGGGATTAAAGGTGTGCACCTACCAGTTTCCATGGCAAACTAGTACAGCTACTGGGATTAAAGGTGTGTGTCACCACTGCATGGCTGTAAGGCTGACCAGTGTGACTGTTTTAGTCTCCTGATCCCCAGGCAAGCTTTATTTATTAAAATATAATTAAAATGCCACTACACCACTCCATGGAAATTTATGTTAATTTTAGTAGACATTAGTGAGTCAGTACTGGTGGCTAAGGTGTGAAATCCAAGATCCTTGGGAAATGAGGTAGGAGGGTTGCGATTTCATGGTCCTTTCGAGTTAGAAAGTAAGTTCAAGACCAGCCTGGGCAATTTAGTGAGACCTGTCTCAAAAGAAAATAAAATGAAATTCAGATATGATGGTGCATGAGGAAAGTCAGAGGAGACCTGATGTGGGAAGTCCTTCTGTATATGCATTACTTTTATTGGTTATTGAATAAAGAAGCTGCTTTTGACCTGTGATAGGGCAGAGTAGAACTAGGCGGGAAAACTAAACTGAATGCTGGGAGAAAGAAGGCAGAGTCAGGGAGAAGCCATGAACTAAGACAAAAAACATTTTTAGTCAAAGGTATGAGCACTGAGCCCAAGTGCAATATGGACTCATTGCCCTGACTGATAGAATTCCATTTTAATTCACAGAAACACGATGTTTCAGGTGGCCCAGTACAGCTTTGTGGTAGGAAAACTTTGTATCTCCTTTGGAGTTTACAAAATATCAGAAATAGCTTATGTGGCTTCAATTCCTCCCTCATGAATCCTTAAGTGCTCGAGCACCCCAAGCTAGAACTCCCTGGTTTGCAGGAGGGAAACCGAGTCACTACTTGCACATTCTAGATGTTTCAGGCAGGCCAGGAACTGAACTGAATCTCTCTAAGGTTGATCTGCAGAATCAACATACATTTGCATTTGAAGCTGGACAAAAACCCATGTGAAAGTTTGCCACAATCAAGTCTCTTTGTGCATGAATGGCTTTAATAAGTGATTATAGTTTTAAAAATACATACATACATATTGTATAAATTGGAGGGGTCTACAAAGGTCCAACTGCCTCAAAATTTCTCCTTTTTGCTAAATAGGCCTTAATAGCACCCACCTTTCTTTTATGCCGGCGTGATTGCCAGAAGGTCACTGTTCAATAGCAATTTCCTTCCTTCCCATCAGGAGAAAGGTTTGTAGTGGACCCACTTTTCTCTCTCTGAACACTTCTTCTTCTGATCCACATACAGTGGTCTCCAAAAAACTATGCTTATGTATTGGGACCCCTAGCCTTCTTACTGGATATGCTTTGGGCCATTTGCTTGGAGGAGAAGGGGTTTGGGTTTGGGGAAGGAAATCATTAATACTAGAGTTATTAATAAAGCAACAAAGTTTATGCAGCATATTTTCTACCGTGCTGACTGAGGAAAACCTGAAGTACCTTTTGTTACAGTTTAATAACGGCGAGAAGCAGGGAATTGGAAAGGAGAGGTGCAAAGCCCCACCTGCCTCTTCAGAGGAGCGGGAAAGAAAGAGGAGTGGTGGGGCAGAGCCTGTCTGTTAAAGGGGGCTTAGCGCATGCATATAGAGACCACGTAGCGACATAGTGGATGACATCGTCAGGTCCCTGAGCAGGCCACTGAAACAGCCTGAGTACTGACCAGCGCATGTGAATAGGGATGGCGCAACTTGCCAGGTCCTCAAGGGTAGGCCAGTATAGGTGCCTGAATGCTAACATATAAAGAGTTTGAGTAAGAATGTGTGGGGGAAGGGGTGCGCTGGAAGAGGCAGAGATCTATCTTGAGGCATGACCTTGGCTTCATCTTTGTAGTTCCTGCTTTTTTCCCCAACATAATATTTTTATTGATTATTTTGGAATTTCACATCTTGCACCCCAGTCACACTTACTTATCAGTCCTGCCATGTCTGTCTCCAACCTTTGTGACCTTACCCCCTCAAAAAAGTAAGTCCAATTTGTGCTGCCCATATACTCCCAGGAGCATGGTCAAACTCCCAATGGCCGGCCAGGCCCCTAAAGAAAACCGCATCCTTCTCCTGCCCTCCTGCCAGAAGCCATCAGTTGTGGGAGCTACGTTTTAGCATCCTTATTACAATTTTTTTAATTGATTTTTATTGAGCTCTACATTTTTCTCTGCTTCCCTCCCTGCCTCTCCCCTCCCCTTCAACCCTCTTCCAAGGTCCCCATGCTTCCAGTTTACTCAGGAGATCTTGTCTTTTTCTACTTCCCATGTAGATTAGATCCATGTATGTCTCTCTTAGGGTCCTCATTGTTGTCTAGGTTCTCTGGAATTTTGATTTGTAGACTGGTTTTCTTTATGTTTAAAAACCTCTTATGAGTGAGTACATATGATAATTGTCTTTCTGGGTCTGGGTTACCTCACTCAAAATGATGTTTTCTAGCTCCATCCATTTGCCTGCAATTTTCAGGATATCGTTATTTTTTTCTGCTGTGTAGTACTCGATTGTGTAAATGTACCACATTTTCCTTATCCATTTTTTGGTCAAGGGGCATTTAGGTTGTTTCCAGGTTCTGGCTATGACAAACAAAGCTGCTATGAACATAGTTGAGCACATGTCCTTGTGGCATGGTTGAGCATCCTTTGGATATATACCCAAAAGTGGTATTGCTGGGTCTTGAGGAAGGTTGTTTCCTAATTTTCTGAGAAATCGCCACACTGACATCCAAAGGGTCTGTACCGGCTTGCACTCCCACCAGCAATGCAGAAGTGTTCTCTTTTCCCCGCAACCTCTCCAGCATAAGTTGTCATCAGTGTTTTTGATCTTGGCCATTCTTACAGGTGTAAGATGAAATCTCAGAGTTGTTTTGATTTGCATTTCTCTGATGACTAAAGATGTTGAGCATTTCCTTAAGTGTCTTTCAGCTATTTTAGATTCCTCTGTTGAGAGTTCTCTGTTTAGGTCTGTACTCCATTTTTTTTTAAATTGGATTATCTGTTCTTTTGATGACCAATTTCTTGAGTTCTTTGTATATTTTGGAGATCAGACCTCTGTCCAATGTGGAGTTCGTGAAGATCTTTTCCCATTCTGTAGGCTGTTGTTTTGTCTTGTTGACCATGTCCTTTGCTTTACAGAAGCTTTTCAGTTTCAGGAGGTTTCATTTATTAATTGTTTCAGTATCTGTGTTACTGGGGATATATTTAGGAAGTGGTCTCCTGTGCCAATGCGTTCAAGTGTACTTCCCACTTTCTCTTCTATGAAGTTCAATGTAGCTGACTTTATGTTGAAGTCTCTGATCCATTTGGACTTGAGTTTGGTGATAGATATGGATCTATTTTCATTCTTCTACATGTTGATATTCAGTTATACCAGCACCATCTGTTAAATATGCTTTCTTTTTTTCATTTGATATTTTTTACTTCTTTGTCAAAAATCAGGTATTCGAAGGTGTGTGGATTAATATCTAGATATTCAATTTGCTTCCATTGGTCCTCCTGTCTGTTTTTATGCGAATACCAGGCTGAATTTGAAGTCAGGGATTGTGATACCTCCAGAAGTTCTTTTATTGTACAGGATTGTTTTGGCTATCCTGGGTTTTTTGCTTTTCCATATGAAGTTGAGTACCATTCTTTCAAGGTCTGTGAAGAATTTTGTTGGGATTTTGATGGGCATTGCGTTGAATCTGTCGATTGTTTTTGGTAAGATTGCCACTTTTACTCTGTTTATTCTACCTACCCAAGAGCATGGGAAATCTTCCTACTTTCTGGTGTCTTCTTCAATTTCTTTCTTCAAAAATTTAAAGTTCTTATCACACAAATCTTCCACTTGTTTGGTTAGAGTTACTCCAAGATATTTTATGCTATTTGTGGCTATTGTTAAGGGTGATGTTTCTCTGATTCCTTTCTCAGCCCATTATCATCTGTGTATAGGAGGGCTAGTGATTTTTTTTGAGTTAATTTTGTATCCTACTACATTACTGAAAGTGTTTATGAGTTGTAGAAGTTCCTTGGTAGAATTTTTGGGGTCACTTATGTGAACTATCATATCATCAGCAAATAGTGAGAGTTTGACTTCTTCTTTTCCGATTTGAATCCCCTTGATCTCCTTTTGTTATCTTATTGCTCTAGCTATGACCTCAAGAACTATACTGAATAGATATGGAAAGAGTGGACAACCTTGTCTTGTTCCTGATTTCAGAGGGATTGCTGTGAGTTTCCATTTAGTTTGATGTTGGCTTGCTGTATATTGCCTTTGTTATGTTTAGGTATGTTCCTTGTATCCCTGCTCTCTCCAAGACCTTTATTGTGAAGGTATGTTGTATTTTGTCGAAAACTTTTTCAGCATCTAATGAGATCATCATGTGGTTTTTTACTTTTCAGTTTGTTTATATGGTGAATTGTGTTGACAGATTTTCATATGTTGAACCATCTCTGTGTTGTACGGGGGGCTGATTTTTGGTTCCCAGCTGCCCGGCTAGCTTAGACCTAAAATAATCAAACAGAAACTGTATTAATTAAATCACTGTTTGGTCCATTAGCTTTAGCTTCTTATTGGATAACTCTTACATATTAATTTAACCCATTTCTATTAATCTGTATATCACCATGAGGTTGTGGCCTACCAGCAAAGTTTCAGCATGTGTATCTTTGGCAGCAGCTCCATGCATCTCTCTCTGACTACCTCCTTTCTCCCAGCATTCAGCTTAGTTTTCCTTGCCTAGCTCTGTTCCTCTATAGCTCTGTTATAAGCCCAAAGCAGTTCCTTTATTAGCCAATAATATTCACAGCATACAGAGGGGAATCCCACATCATCCCTACATTTCTGAAATGAAGCTGACTTGATCATGGTGTATGATGGTTCTGATGTGTTCTTGGATTCGATTTGCTAGTATTTTATTTAGTATTTTCACATCAATGTTCATGAGCGAGATTGATCTGTAATTTTCTTTCTTAGTAATGTCTTTATGTGGTTTAGGTATTAGGGTAATTGTAGTCTCATAAAATGAGTTTGATAATGATACTTCTCTTTCTGTTGTGTGGAACAATTTGAGTATTTGTATTAGCTCTTTGAAATTCTTGTAGAATTCTGAGCTGAAACCATCTGGTTCTGGGCTTTTTTTGGTTGGGAGACTTTTGATGGCTGTTTCTATTTCTCCAACAGTTATAGGTCTGTTTAATTTGCTTGTCTGGGCTTGATTTAATTATGGTAAGTGATGTTTATCCAGAAAGCTGTCCATTTTGTTTAAGTTTTCCAATTTTGTGGAGTACATGTTTTTAAAATATGACCTGATGATTCTCTGGATTTCTTTCATGTCTGTTGTTATGACATTTCATTTCTCATTTTTAAAGATATTTATTTATTTATCATGTATACATAATTCTGTCCGTGTGTAAGCCTGAAAGCCAGAAGAGGGCACCAGACCTCATTACAGATGGTTGTGAGCCACCATGTGGTTACTGGGAATTGAACTCAGGACCTTTGGAAGAGTAAGCAATGCTCTTAACCACTGAGTCATCTCTCCAGCCCTCATTTTTCATTTTGTTAATTTGGATATTCTCTCTCTGCTTTTTGGTTAGTTTGGATAAAGGTTTGTCTATTTTCTTGATTTTCTCAAAGAAGCAACTCTGTCTCATTGATTCTTTGTATTATTTTCTTTGTTTCTATTTTGTTGATTTCAGCTCTCACTTTGATTATTTCCTGCTGTCTAGTTCCCTTGGGTGACTTTGCTTCTTTTTGTTCTAAAGTTTTCAAATTTTCTCTTTATTCACTACTGTGGGATTTTCCCAACTTCTTTATGTAGGCATTTAGTGTTTTGAACTTTCCTCTTAACACTGCTTTCATTGTGTCCTGTAAAGTTGGGTATGTTGTGTGATTATTTTTTTGAATTTTAGAAAGTCTTTAATTTCTCCCTTGACCTATTGATGATTCAGGTGAGCATTGTTTAATTTCCATGTGTTTGTGGATTTTCTGGAATTAGTATTGCTCTTGAATTCTAGTTTTAAGCCATGGTGAACTGATAAGATACATGGTGTTATTCCAATTTTTTTTGTATCTGTTGAGGTTTGCTTTGTTACTTAAAATGCTGTCAATTTTTGAGAAGGTTCCATGAGGTACTGAGAAGAAAGCATATTCTTTTATGTTTGGATGGAATATTCTATAAATGTCTGGGCCGTAACATCTGTTAGTTCCCTTATTTCTCTGTTAATTTTTTGTCTGACTGACCTGTCCAGTGGTGAGAGTGGAGTGTTGAAGTCTCCCACTATTAGTGTGTGTGGTTTAATGTATGATTTAAGCTTTAGAAGTGTTTCTTTTGTATATGAGGGTGTTCTTGCCTTTGGGACATAGATGTTCAGTATTGAGATTTCTTCCTGATGGATTTTTCCTGTGACTAATAGGATATATCCTTCTTTGTTTCTTTTGATTGATTTTTATTTTGAAGTCTATTTTGTTAGATATTAGGATAGCTACACTAGCTTGTTTCTTAGATCCATTTGATTGGAAATTTTTAAAAAATATTTATTTATTTATTATGTATACAATATTATGTATTGTATATACATGTATATTATGTATACATGTATGCCTGCAGGCCAGAAGAGGGCACCAGACCTCATTACAGATGGTTGTGAGCCACCATGTGGTTGCTGGGAATTGAACACAGGACCTTTTGAAGAACAGGCAATACTCTTAACCACCAAGCCATCTCTCCAGCCTGATTGGAAATTTTTTTCCCAATTCTTTACTCTGAGGTGATATCTGTCTTTGAGGTTGAAGTGTATTTCTTGTATGCAACAGAAGGATGGATTCTGTTTTTGTATCCAATCTGTTAGCCTGAGTCTTTTTATAGGTGCAGGGAGCCGCCCAGAGAAAATCGCCATTACAAGATGGCGCTGGCGGTCCTGCAGCTTGGAGGTAAACAAGTCCTTATTTGGCATTGCCGCGTTGGGCTGGGCACCCTTTGCCTGCACATGCACAATTGAGCCTTGTCCCTGGTCAATCCCGAGGCTCCGGGTATCAGCAGACTGGTATTCACCAATCAGGACAGTACCCGAGTCCCTTCACCCTATATAAGCAAATGCTGCTTGGCTTGCTTGGCTTTCGCTCTCTCTTGCTTCCTGCTCTCTCTTCAACCAAGAGGCTCCAATAAAGTGTGATGTGAGAAGAATCCTTGACTTGTGGTCATTCTTCCTTTCTGGTCAAGGGGTTCACCACATAGAGGTGAGTTGAGTCCATTTATATTAAGAGATATTAATGATCAGTGATTGCTATATCTTGTTAATTTAGTTTTCATTGTTGTTGATGTTAATTTGTGCGTTTTTCCCTTCTTTGGGATTTGCTGCTATGAGACATCAATTGTCTGTGTTTTTGTTGATGTAGCCAACTTCCTTGGGTTGGAGTTTTCCTTCTAGTACTTTGTGTAGGGCTGGGTTTGTGGCTTGGTATTGGTTAAACCATATGTAAGATACATATGAAGTACTGTGTTCATTTGTTTAGCAATCTGTATGTCCTAGGAAGTTACAAAATAATTATTAATAAACATATTTTGAAACTGTCAGGTGGTACATAAAAATCCAAATGTAGTAGTTAATAACCATTGAATAACTAATGAGATTTTTATTGGTAAAAATAAATTTTCTATTTTTAGTTATAGTATCTTTACGAGCCAGGATTTTCCAGAAAAATAAAACTAACAGGAGAGGAGATGGATGTTAGACAGATAGATGCATAAATGAGAAAGAGAAATGGGTGAGAGAGATGAGAGATGAGATACACACACACACACACACACACACACACACACACACACACACTTGTTTACTATAAGGAGTTGACTGACAAGACTGTGGATGCTGAGGTCCTAGATCTTTAGTCAGAAGATGGACATGTAATCTGTAGTTCCCGTCTGAGTCCAAAGACCTGAGATCCAGAAAAGCTGCCCGTGTAAGCTGTGGTTAGAAGATCCAGTGAGCAGCCTCGCTGGGTTCAACGCCAGGCTCAATTCCCAGCACCCCAGTGGCTGCTTACAAGTGTCTATGACTCTAGTTCCAGGGGACCTGATAGCATTTTCTGGCTTCTGCTGGCACCAGGCACACACATGGTGCACAGAAATATGCAGACAAAGAACCCCACACAGTGAATAAATAAATAACTTTAATAAAATTAAGGGGACCCTTCCTCATGGAATACTTGGTTGGCAACCCTGGATTTCACCAGTCTTAGCTCTTTGGAGCATTAACTCTTTAGGGGTTCTGTTCAGTTTTAGAGAATCCAATGCCCTCTTCTGGCTTCTGTGGGTACAAGGCATGCATGTGCTGCAGGCATGCAAGTAGGTAAAACACCCCCACACAAAAGCTAAAATAAAATTAAGATACAAAAAAAAAAGAATAGCAGGCTTTACATTTTCCGTGATGTCAGGCCATCCTAGTCACGGTTACAAAGCGCATGGGCGTTAAGGTTAGTTACAACGGCTCTTTCTGCTTGTCATTGTTTGAGCTTTTGTATATTAAAGAATTAGAAAAATAAAGATACATTTCACTGATCATTGTGAACATAATTTAACGCTGAACTGGAGAGATTGCTCAGTGGTTAAGAGCACTAGTTATTCTTCCAGAGGTCTTGAGTTCAATTCCCAGCACCCACCTGGTGGCTCACAACTGTTTGTAACTGTAGTTCCATGGAATCCAATACCCTCTTCTGGTGTGCAGACATATGTGCAGACAAAATAGCCATAAACATAAATCAATCTATCTATCTATCTATCTATCTATCTATCTATCTATCTATCTATCTATCATCTATCTATCTATCTATCTATCTATCTATCTATCTATCTATCATCTATCTGTTTATCATCTATCTATCTATCATCTATCTGTCTGTCTATCTATCTATCTATCTTTCTATCTATCTATCTATCTAATTTATTGTGGTTTTTCAAGACAGGGTTTCTCTGTGTAACATCCCTGACTGCCTTGGAACTCACTTAGTAGACAAGACTATCATGGAACTCATAGAGATCTACCTGCTTCTGCCTCCGGAGTGCTCGGATTCAAGGTGTGTACCACCACACCTGGCTTAAATAAATCTTAAAAAAACATTTAATGTAACCGGTATTAAGCTAATGGATTTTGCAGTACATAAATTCACCATAGCAGGGTTTCTGTATTAGTTTTCTATTTGCTGTGATAACACACCATGACCAAAGCCACTTCCAGAAGAGCTTATTTGGGCTTATGTTCAGGAGGGTCAGAGTTCATGATGGTGGTGCACTGAAAGCATGGTGGCAGGAGCAGGAAGCCGTGAGCTCACATCCTGAACTGCAAGCACCAAGCAGAAAGAGAAAACTGTTAATGGTGCATCATTGCTCTTTAGCCCCCTCACCCAGTCCCAGTGACATACTTCCTCCAGGAAGGGCACATCCTCTAAACCTACCCAAACACCACCACCAACTGGTAACCAAGTATTCAATATCTGAACCTATGAAGAACATTCCCATTCAAACCACCACATTTGTGAGTGCCTTCAGGTGGATGACAGCAGGTCAGGTGCACAAATATAAAAGGGCTGCGCTCCACCTTCTCCACAAGAGAGACTATTACCTCATGGTGGGAAGTGGCATAGGATGTGTATTCTGACTTTAATAACTAGCAAGGTGAGAACAGAGAGAATGTGTTGTAAGATGACAAGCAGGCAGGAGGAAACGCAGAGAGAGCCTGGACGAGTCTGGCACCAATGTTATCATTCATAAAGCAGGGTGACCCGAGGCTGGTCTCATGAGGGACAGAGACAGACAGAAATGCCATGTGGAGAGAGCTTGGGTATAGAGTTTATTTAGTGAGTATTGGGAATGTTATAAGAGTAAGGAATTATGGAGGACAGTAGAGGAGAAGGGGAGAGAGAAAAGGGGGGAAAGAGAAAGAGCAGAGAGAGGAGAGAGAGAAGAGAGGGAGGCAGTAGTTACTTCAGAAGAGAGAGAGAGAGAGAGAAAGAGAGAGAGACAGAGAGAGACAGAGAGAGAGACACAGAGAGAAGGCTGTAGAGGAGGCAGGAAGAGATCCTCTTGCTTGGGTGGGAAGAGAGTGGGCAGAGCTTGTTATTACATCCCACAAAATTAACAATGAGAATATTTTTGTTAACTTTTTTAAAAAAGATTTCTTTATTTTTTATGAATGAGTGCTCTGTCTGCATGTACACCTGCTCACCAGAAGAGGGCATCAGATTCTACTACAGATGGCTGTGAGCCACCAGTGGTTGCTGGGAATTGAACTCTGGACCTCTGGAAGAGCTGTAAATGCTCTTAACTGCTGAGCCATCTCTCCAGCCCAGGTTTTTGTTAATTTTTGTTCCTTTGTTTATTTATTTTTTTGAGACATAGTCTTGCTGCATAGCCCAAGCTGGCCTGGAATTCTCTATGTAGCCCAGGTTGGCCTCAAATTCATGACCTTTCTGCCTCAGACTCTTGACCAATAAGATTACAGATGTATGCCACTATTTTTGGCAACAGTAAACATATTTAAACACTTTAGAGTTTTGTTTATTTTATACATATGTGCTTTGTCTGTACATGTGTATGTGTATAATTGGAGACTGTTTTTGTTTCCCAGTCACCAAGACCTGAATAATCACACAAAACTATATTAATTACAATACTGTTTGGCCAATGGCTCAGGCATATTCCTAGCTAGCTCTTACATCTTAAATTAACCCATTTCTATTAGTCTATGTATTGCCACTTGGCTGTGGTGTTACCTTATTTTCTCCATGTCTTGTTTCCTTGGCAATTGGCTGGCAGCTGCCTGACTCTGTCTTCTTTCTCCCTGCATTCAGTTTAGTTTTCCCACCTAAGCTATATTCTACCCTGCCATAGGCCAAAGCAGCTTCTTTATTAACCAGTGGTAATAAAACATATTCACAGCATACAGAGGAGAATCCCACATTATATGTGTGCCACATATATGCCTGGTGCTTGTGGATGTCAAAAAGGACATCGGATCGTCTAGAACTACAGTTATGAATTGTTGTGTGCCACTGTGCAGGTGCTGAGAACCAGACTCCAGTCCTCTGCAAACATAACAAGTGCTCCTAACCACTGAGCAATCTTTCCAGGCCCCAGTAGAAGTTAAAACAAAACAAAACACACAAGAGCAGAAAAGAAAAAAGTATCAGAAGGCAGAAAACAGATTGATTAGTAACAGAACCAACAGAGTTGAATTATAAGCCGATAACAAGGGGAAAGTCATTGTATATTACATTACAGAACAGTCAAATGACCAAAAAAAAAAAAAAAAAAAGAAAGAAAGATAAGCTATAGAAAGTCTAGGCAAGAGAGGATCAAAAAAAAATTCAAAGCTTATCTCTAATACCTGCCCCATAATTCCAGCCCACCCCAACTTAACCTACCCCTTTCTCCCACCCTGACATACCCTGCCTCTTACTTTCACCCCAAATTAACCCACTCCTTACTCCCATCCTGACTTAATCTGCCTCTTCACCCCAACTCTGCCAAAAAACTCTATGGAGAGAGTGAGCCAGAGAGAACCTGGCTTAAGACACATGGGCACATTTGAGGGCCAGGGCATTTTGCTAAAGCAGGAGGCTTAGAGAAAAGTCTACTGTCTTAACGTTGAACTGCCAGCCTTTCTCCACGGCCAGCATCTGAGATTACTGGCAGCTGGATAGAATATTGGCAGATGGTTCTCTGTAGAGTGTGACCTGTCCAAGAGAAAAACATTTAAAATATTCATGTTTTCAGAGCTGGGAATGAGGTTCAGGGGTAGAGAACATTTCTAGCATGACTGATGCCCTAGTTTTAACCCAAATAGTATACCATAATATAATAGTGATGACTTCAATCTATTGCTTTGGGATTTTTACGCCCATCCATGAGCAGAGCATTTCTACTGAGTGTCATGGCAGTCTTCTTCTAAGTACAATCAGAAAGATAACATCCACCAGAAGTTTCAGGAGAGCTATAAAATAAAAACAAACACGCTTGATTCACAAAGCACTTGCTATGCATGAGGACCTGAACAACATAAAAAAGCAAACAAAAGAAACAAGCCATGCCTTGCTTACAATCTCAGTGCCAGGGAGGCAGAAACAGGCAGATCTCTGGAGCTTACTGGTCAACTTTAATCAAAGAGGCATGCCCTAGGTACCAATGAGAGACAATGGCCCCCAAATAGGGTGGGTCTCAGGTGGTCTCAGCTCTACATAAAGAATTACAGGCAACTGAAGAATGCTGAAAGTAGAAGAAATAGACTTCCCCAGGGAAGAGCACACTGTGGTCAGCCCTAAAAATATACATACAAGTAATATTATAAAGACTGGGTAGGTGGTATGTAGGAATTTAGGAATGCACGTTGTGGCGGTTGGAATAGGTATAGCTCCCATGAACTCATGTGTTTCAATGCTTGACCTATAGGGAGTGGCACTATTAGGAGGTATAGCCTTGCTGGAGTAGGTGTGGCCTAGCTGGAGGAAGTGTGCCACTGTGGGCATGGACTTTGAAGTCTCATCTGTTCAAGCTATGTGCAGGTGGGGACAGTTCACTTTCTGTCACCTGATAATCAAGATGTAGAACTCTCAGATACCTCACCAGCAGCATGTTTGTCTGTGTGCCAACATGCTTCCTGCCATGATGATAATGGACTACACCTCTGAAACTGTCCCAGTTAAATTCTTTCTGTTATAAGTGTTGCCATGGTCATTTTTTCTTCACAGCAATAGAGACCCTAAGACACACATGTATTAACACATACACATACACACACACAAACTATAAAACACACACACGCACGATGTAGGAGGGTCTTCTATCTATCTGTTGCTTTCATTGGTTAATTAATAAAGAAACTGCTTGGCCTGATAGGTCAGAACATAGGTGGGCGGAGTAGACAGAACAGAATGCTGGGAGAAAGAAGCAGAGTGAGGCAGAGTCAGAAAGCTGCCCACCATGAAGCTGCTAGGTCAGACATGCTGAATCTTTCCCAGTAAGCCACGACCTCGTGGTGAGATACAGATTATTAGAAATGGGCTGAATCAATATGTGAGAGTTAGCCAATAAGAGGCTGGAGGCAATGGGCCAGGCAGTGTTTAAAAGAATACAGTTTCCATGTAATTATTTTGAGTAAAGCTAGCCTGGTGGATGGCAGGAAGCGGCCCGCTGTTTCTTATTACTACACACACACACACACACACACACACACACACACATACATGAGTAACAACAGTTAATGAAAAAAGAGGCCATGAATTTGAAAAAGAACAATGAGGGGTATATGGGATAGTTTTGAGGGAGGGATAAAAGGAAAAAAATAGTAATTATATTACTCAAAACAAAACAAAAATGTTAACTGAGGTTTTTGTCCTGCCCAGTTCCAGCAGTCGTTAAGTCCCAGAGAATCACACAGAGGTCTACATTAGTTATAAACTGATTGGCCCATTAGCTCAGGCTTCTTATTTACTAATTCTTATAACTTACATTAGCCCATAATTCTTGTCTGAGTTAGCCACATGGTTGGGTACCTTTTTAGGTAAGGTCGTCACATCTTGCTTGCTCTGTATCTGGATCATGACTGCAGACTGCAGAATCCTCTTCCCAGAATTCTCTTGTTCTCATTGCCCCACCTCTACTTCCTGCGTGGTCACCCTGCCTATACAAAACCAAACAGGGTGGATGACTCCTGAGGAATGACATATAAGTTTAACTTCCAGGCCCCACATGTGTGTGCACATACATGTACATATACACTGATATACACGTATACCTTAGCAGACATGCACACACACTCATTCACACACATATGTGCATGTGCACACACAGAGAGACACACCAGGAATGAAGCAACCTGGAGAAAACAGACTAAAGAAGAAGGAAACTTTAAAAAAGATGCAGTATTTATAAAGCAGGGAATTAAAATATGGCAGCAGAAATAAGAAGCTAGATAAAAGTAGTGAAGAACAAAATTAATGAAATCTATAGAGAATAGAGTAGTCGGGTGGTGGTGGCACATGTCTTTACTCTTTGCGCTCATGAGGCAGAGGCAGGTGGATCTCTGAGTGGAGGCCAGCCTGGTTTACAGTGTGAGTTCCAGGACAGCCAGGGCTACACAGAGAAATCCTGTCTCAAAAGACAGAAACAAATGAACAAAAAACCAAAGAGATGAAACCAATTCCACAGAGGTGTCCTCAACTGGAAGCTTACATTCCGATAGGAAGAGACAAAAATATATGTGGGTTTTTTGTTGTGTTTTTATTGATTTTTATTGAGCTCTACATTTTTCTCTGCTCCCTTCCCTGCCTTTCCTCTCCCCTTCAATCCTCTCCCAAGGTCCCCATGCTCCCAATTTACTCAGGAAATCTTGTCTTTTTCTATTTCCCATGTAGATTAGAACCATGTATGTCTCTCCTAGAGTCCTCATTGTTGTCTAGGTTCTCTGGGATTGTGATTTGTGGACTGGTTTTGTTTGCTTTATGTTTAAAAACCACCTGTGAGTGAGTACATGTGATAATTGTCTTTCTGTGTCTGGGTTACCACACTCAAAATGATGTTTTCTAGCGCCATCCATTTTCCTGCAAAATTCAAGATGTTGTTATTTTTTTCTGCTGTGTAGTACTCCATTGTGTAAATGTACCATTTTTTTCTTATCCATTCTTCGGTCAAGGGGCGTTTAGGTTGTTTCCAGGTTCTGGTGATGGCAAACAAAGCTGCTATGAACATAGTTGAGCACATGTCCTTGTGGCATGGTTGAGCATCCTTTGGATATATACCCAAAAGTGGTGTTACTGGGTCTTAAGGAAGGTTGTTTCCTAATTTTCTGAGAAATCTATGTGGATTTTTTTAAAAAAAATGATTTTAAGTGCTATGGAGAAAAACAAATAGATCAGAGGACAATATAAGAGTCAGACACGTGGGTTGGAGTGCAGTAGAAGTGACAGATACATGGATTCTTCTACAATAACCTTGGTCATTAACTCTGAGTGAGATTTGTAGCCAAGGGTACGATCAGAATCTAAAGAGCAACATGATCCAAGTTGGGCTTTGAAAGCCTACAGGTATAAAGGATATCACTCAGGAGGCCTTTGTGCCTGAGCCTCTAGTCACCTTTGCCTACCTTCTTATCCTACATCCTTGCTTCCCTCTCATCTCACATATTTAGTGGAGATTACATAATATATTTTCCAACAGTTAAAAACAAAGCTCTCATATACAAATACAAAATGTGTCCAGTGTTAATAAACTGTTCTGTTAGCTTTTCTCAGGGAAACTAAACAAATGTCTATTCACTTCAGATAGGGCCTTGTGATGGCTATTGGTTGACAGCTTGAGTGTATCTGGAAAGAATTACAATCTAGAAACGGAGGGCACACCTGTGAGGAATTTTTTTGCTTGGTTTTGAAGTGGGTGAACCCACTTCTAACCCAGGCCCCTGAGATAGGAAGATGCACCTCTTTGATCCAGATCTTGAGGTGGGAAGACATACCTTTAAGACATTAAAGATACTTTAAGAAGACGTATCTTCTTCTGGAAGTCTATACAAGGACATAGAAGAAGGAAGTTTTTGCTCTTTGCTTGCTTGCCTTGAAGAAAACATCCATTTCTTCACTACTTCTTCTGGATTCCATCATATACTGAAGACCAGCTGAGACATCCAACCTTGTGACTGAGATTCTACTGGATCCTTGGACTTTTCATTCCTAGCCAGTCATAGATTAGCCTGTAAGTCATTCCAATAAATCCCTTTCACACACATATACAGAGATTCATTCTGTAAGTTCTGTTACTCTAGAGAATGCTGACTAATACAGAGCCCATATCAGACCCAAGAAACAATTCCACCGAAGTCCAACTTGGTGGATCCGCAAGCTTATTGGATGTATTAGTTACTGTTCTATTGCTGTGAGAGACACCATGGCCAAGGAAACTTATAAAAGAATGCAATTAATTGGGGGATTGCCTACAGTTTCAAAGGGTGAGTCCATAGTCACCATGGTGGGGAACCTGACAGCAGGCAGGCAGGCATGGTACTCTCAGATGAGGCCGAAAACCCACATCTGATCCATAGGCATTAGGGAGAACACAAGGCATACATGGGCTTCTGAAACCTCAGTGACCCACCTCCTCCAACTTGGCCACACCCCCAATCCTCCACAAAACACTTTCACCAGCTAGTGTTGCTGGACTTTCTTTGCAACCGCTAGCTCCCAAGTAATGACACAGAGACTTCTTATGACTTATGAAAGGTTGGCCTTAGCTTATGCTTGCCCCACTAGCTCTTATACCTTAAATTAATCTGTTCCTATTAATCTATGTTCTGCCACATGGCTCTTTACCTCTCCTTCATTCTGTATGTCTGACTTCCTATGTGTCTTACTGGCAAAATCTGTCAAACCAGAGTCTAACCTGGAATTTCTTTTTCCTGGGAAGCCCACCTATCTTCTGCCTAGCTATTGACTAGTCAGCTCTTTATTAAACCAATCAGGTGCCTTAAGCAGATGAGGCAAAACACAGACACATCTTCAAATATACTGAAACAATTGGGGACCAACTTTTCAAGCATATACGCCTATGGGGGCATTCTCATTCCTACTACATTGGGCTTGGTTACAGAGCATGGGTAAGGGATTAACTATAGGCACATGGATGACCACAAAGTCCCACACCATCATTGATGACAACCAAATAGAAATTGTGTCATAGATTCCCACTTTTGGGCTGGAGAGATGCCTCAGTGGTTAAGAGCACTGACTGCTCTTCCAAAGGTCCTGAGTTCAATTCCCAGCAACCACATGATGGTTCACAACCATCTATAATGCGATTTGATGCCCTCTTCTGCCAAGCAGGTATCCATACAGGAAGAACAATGCATACATAAGAAGAAGAGGAAGAAGAAGAAGAAGAAGAAGAAGAAGAAGAAGAAGAAGAAGAAGAAGAAAGAGTCCCACTTTCACTTAAACTCCTACTTCCTATATACTCTACCATCTCCCAAGATCACTTTCAGTTGGGCTGGGAGCATGGCAAGAAGGAGGAATGCTGGACTCACAACTTAGGGTCCACCTATGACCCTTCCTTTTTCTATTAGGGAGTGTCAATAGCTCTGTTACTATCCCATAGGTCTAGCTATCACTACACTATTCAGCTCGATTAGTTGCATGGTTACAGGGTCAATATGTAATCCGAGATGGCAGTCATGTTATGCCCAGATGAAAAAGCCACACATTAATAACCTTCAAATTCAGTGTGGGTACTGAGAAAAAGAAACTTAGCAGGATGAGCTGTAACCACAACCCCAAAAACAACCTCAGAGGAGACAGAAACTTCCAGAGATGAGTCAGAATAAGGCTTTATCTATATAAGGTGGTTTACCTTGAGTACTTTACGGTAGCAGATGTAGAAAACTGGTACAGAGAAGTGGCCACTTAGATTTAAACCAGACTAAATCACATAGTGAGAAGCTTTCCCCCTAGCACCTTCACATTTAGAAAAGCCAGAGTACTGTCTTTTGTTTGGGGTGTTTTCTGAAGACTCCTTCTCACAGGTCCCCTCTCAAGTTCTCTGTAGTGACTATCTTACTCTTTCACTTGAGCCCCCTCTCTATGGGGCTCCTCTCTGTTTGAAAGGGAAGGCCGTGTTTTCCTTCAGAGCCCTGAGGCTGCCTCTGAAGTGCTACACTGTCTCTGAAGTGATACATTGTCTCTCCTAATGCTTTTCCCAAGGTAAGACCTGAATCATGGCCCCTCCTGTGCTCATGAGGCTCCCTCCTAAAGAAACTCATTTCTGAAGGGCGATTCTGTGTCTGCTCCTTTCCCCACTCACGGCTCTGATCTATAACATCTTTAACAGCATGACAAAGAATTTGGACACATTGTATCCATGCCCGATACCTTATGGAAGGTTGAGCTTAAAGAACACGCATTAGGGAAAATTCAGGGTGATGCAGCATTTAGGCAAGCAGAATGGATATTACCAGCTTCTTTGAGCCAAATTTATAGTGAGAATCAGGATTACAGAGGAGCAGAGTAGAAATATGTCAAAGAAAATTTGCAGTTAGGCCTGCAAGAGAGTACGTTTAGAGATGCTGCCAAGGGGAATGCAGTTGCTGAAGAGATTCACATTGTTAAAAAGAAGCTAAGTACATTTCACTGGAACAAAAATAAAAGGCCTTGAGGCCATCCCTGGAATTGGCAAGAACCCCATGTGGCAGATCAGAGATGTAGATTTGCAAATTTGTTTCAGACTTCCTGGGGATGAGTCTTTTGACAGAGAACCACAGGAAGGCCTGCCCATCCAGCAGTGTCGTTGGCTGTGTGTAGTTGGCAAGGAACTCAGGGGCAGCCTGCATAGTGCCCAGTCTTGGTGGTCTCCACCCAGGGCTTTTTCAGACGTGCAGGCTGCAATTCAAAAAACCCCTGGAAGGCCAAGGGGTGTGTGGCAGGTTCAGAACCTCCCTGGGTAACTTCTGAGAGGATGGTGGAGCTATCATGGAGACACCAGGAGGGAAGGGATGCCAGGAATGTGGGATGTCTGCCCCCTCATGGCCCAGATACTGGACATGGAGACACAGGATGCGATGGTTTTTCCTTGATGGTTTCAGTATTGCTTGTCTCAGCCCTCCTCACTGCTGCCATGTTCTCCACTTTGGGAAGGATTATCTTGGAAGTATGTTCTCTCTCTTCTTTCTCTCTCTCTCTCTCTCTCTCTCTCTCTCTCTCTCTCTCTCTCTCTCTTCTTTTCAAGACAGGATTTCTCTGTGTAGCCCTGGTTGTCCTGGAACTCTTTGTAAACCAGACTGGCTTTGAACTCACAAAGATTCCTCCTCCCTCTGCTTTCCGAGTGCTGGGATTAAAGGCATGTGCTACCACCACCTGGTCTCTTTTAATTTTTCCAGAGAAGATTTTAGACTTGAACTTTTGAAGATTAATTTTTTAAGTGTGTGTGTGTGGGTGATGTGGTGTGTCCACAGAGGCTAGAGCTGGAGTTACTGACAGTTGTGCTTGGAACAGAACTTGGGTCCTCTGGAAGAGTAAAAGTCACTCTTAAATGGTTATCCAGCCCAGACTTGTTCATTTACACAATGTCCAAACAGTTGGTTCTCCAAAGACTCACATGTAAAAGCCTTATTGAGTATCACACTATTGGGAGGTGGGGGAACTTCTCAGTGATGGCAGTCTTGGGGGTGTGTCCCAAGAGTGGGGTTGTGGGACCCTGGTAACCCTTTAATCCCTTGAGGACCAAGACTTTGCTTTACTCTAGGCTCCTCAGCGTGATGCACAGTCTGACACAAGCCAGTTACCCACAAACTGACACCTCTAAAGTCATGAGTCCAAATGAAGCTTTTCTCCTTATAAGTTGACGGGTTTCAGGCACTTGCTGAAGTAAATGGGAGCCTGATTAATAGAGTAGATTTTACCCTTGCTAGTCTTCCTTTGATAGCACAATAATGCAGGCAAGAGGCATAAAGGACCTGAATTAGGGCAGTGGCTTTCCTTTCTTCTTCTTCTTCTTCTTCTTCTTCTTCTTCTTTTCTTTTCATTTTTTGGTACTAGGTCTCTATGCTAGATTTCTCTGTGATCTCACTCTGTAGATAATTAAGAAAATAGTCATTTCCAATCATCATCAGTAGTTTTTTTAAATATTTTATTTTATTTTATTATGTATACAATATTCTGTCTGTGTGTATGCCTGCAGGCCAGAAGAGGGCACCAGACCCCATTACAGATGGTTGTGAGCAACCATGTGGTTGCTGGGAATTGAACTCAGGACCTTTGGAAGAGCAGGCAATGCTCTTAACCTCTGAGCCTTCTCTCCAGCCCCATTAAGAGTTTCTTGATGTATGTGTAGTATGCATGCATATGTGGGTGCATGTGTACTTTTAAAATTTATTTATTTATTACATATATAGTATTCTGCCTCCATGTATGCCTGCAGGCCAGAAGAGGGTACCAGATCTCATTAGAGATGGTTGTGAGCCACCATGTGGTTGCTGGGAATTTAACTCAGGACCTTTGGAAGAGCAGTCAGTATTCTTAACCTCTGAGTCATGTCTCCAGTCCCATGAAGTGTCTTTCTTGGTGGCTCTCCTCTTATATTGAGGCAGTGTCTCTGACTGGGCCTGGAGCTCCCAGTCTCAGCTGGCTTGGCTAGCTGTTGACTTTCTCTGGGTAGTTCCTGTTTCCACAAGTAGGCTGCCAGGCCCACCCAACTTTGACACGGGTTTTGAAAATGTGAACCCTGGTCCTCACATTTGTTCAGTGTGCTAATTAGTTTTGTCAACCTGATGCTAACTAAAGTCACCCAGAGAGAGAGAAACTTCAGTTGAGGAGTTGCCTTCCTCAGACAGGACTGTGGACCTGTCTGTAGGGCATCCACATGGTTGATGTGGGAGGGTCCAATTCACTGTGGGCAGAGTGGGTGGTCCTTTGTTTAAGGAAGTCTGAGCAAACCATGGAAATGAGCCAGTAGGCAGAGCCTCCCCATGGCCTCTACTTCAGTTCTGTCCTGACTTTCCTCCATGATCTATTGGGATGTGGGAGTGTAAGCCAAACAACCCCATTTTCTCCCCCAAAGTTGCTCTTGATCACAGTGTTTCATCACAGCAACAGAAGCCAAATTAGAACACAGCCCGTGCTTTACCTGCTGAGCTGTCTCCCAAGTTCCACAGTGTCCCTCCCCCCCATCAACCATCAGCCAAGAAAACGCCCCACAGGCTGCCAATGGGCTGATCTCACCAAGGCATTTTCTCAGTTGCTACAACTCCCAACGGGGAACCCCTGACAGGCATTCCCAGTCACATCTGCAGTTTAAATAATCTCTGGTGTCTCAGCAAGAACCATCTTGAGTTGACAATTTTAACTGGATTCATTGCTTCCCCTTTTCTTGTCCCTAGTCCTATCCACGGCACAATCATCTGCCCGGTTAGCCAAATCTGCAATATTGGTTCCTATTATGGGTCAAGAGAACCAGGGGTTCTCATTTTTTCTGTATCACATTTCTTTAATCAATCTTCCTCTTTTTTTTTTCCCAGACACACCTGAGCATCCTTTATAACTAACTTTTCTGTCTCCTACTTTAATGACACACCCAGTTCTGGGGCTTGGGGGATTCCACATTGTTGCTAGAAGTTCTCTTTCGAAGATGCCTACAAGTTTGTGTCATTATCCTGCTTAATTCCTTTAAGGGTTCTTGCTGCCCACAGGCTGAGACAAAGGCATGTTAGTGGATGATGGGGAAACTTTATTAACCAATCACATTGAATTGGGGGTGTGGCGATCTGGGCCCCAGGGAAGAAAACTTGGGGATCCAAGTGTGCTCGCTCTCTGCATGCGGTGTTCGCCTGACCCATTTGGACATCGGAACTTTTAATCTGGTTGCGTGAGTTTCCCCGTTTTCAATTATTAAATTAGATCTGTTGTTTTGAGCTGGTCTAGTTATTTTAGCATACCGTAGGTCGTATACGCCTTCAAGTGGAAAGTCCTAGGCAGGGTAACTTGGCCTCAGTTCCATTCCTAGGGCCCATCACTCCAGCAACACAAGTTCCAAGCACCAACAGTTCACAACTGTAACCTATGACAAGTCTCCTGGTTCTTCCTTCTAGACAGCTGCTGCCACTCACTCCTAGGACCCTGTGAGCTGCCAAGGAATTCCCATTCATCCTGTAAGACCTCCTTGGAGAGGTTTCTGACTCATCACCAAACTAGACAGTTATTTCATTTTAATACCCTCTAAACACCACCAAAGCAACCCTGTAAGCTTTGATGTAACATGAGTGGGGCTGGCTTGTTTGTTGGGGTTTTCTGTCCTGCCCGGCCCCCCAGCTGTTTAGTTCCAGAGAAAATACCACAGAGGACTCAGTAAGTTATAATGCTGATTGGCCCTTTAGGTCAGGTTTCTTACTGGTTAACTCTCATATCTTGATTAACCCATTATTTTGATCTATTTTAGCCATGTGGCTCAGTACCTTTTTCAGTGGGGCAGCTTACATCCTGCTGCTTCGGTGGTCTGGGCAGGCGTGCCAGAATCAACTTCCTCCTCCCCAGAATTCTCCTGCTCTCCTTGCATCATTTCCACTTCCTGTCTGGCTTTCCCACCTACACCTCCTGCCTGGCCAATCAGCGTTTATTTAAAACACGATTGACAGAATACAGACAATTCTCCCACAGCACTTTGATTTAATCCTGCTTTTAATTTTAATCCTTTTATAATTTGTTGCTTTTAAAATTATTTTTCTCTTAGCTTTGTGTACATGGATAGGCATATATGTGGAGGTCAGAGAGGACTTGGGGGCATGTGAAGGGCAAAGGGCAACCTGAGGAGGTCTGGTTTCTTCTACTATGTGGGTCCTAGGGGTTGAACTCAGGTCCTCAGTCTTGGTAGCAAGTGTCTTTACCTGACATGGTGGTGTCCTAAGTAATTATTCTATTGAGACACACCATGACCAAGGCAACATAGAGAAGAAAGGATTTAATTGGGGGCTTACTTATAATTTTAGAGGGTTAGTCCATTACATCATGGCAAGAAGTAGACAGGCATGGTGCTAGAGCAATGGCCAAGAGCTTCAAATCTTGATCCAGAGAGATAGAGATAGAAGAGAGAGAGAGAGAGAGAGAGAGAGAGAGAGAGAGAGAGAGAGAGTCCTTGCCTCGCCTTCATGGCACCATCCCCTCCAACAAGTCACACCTTGTAAATCTTCCATAAGCCGCACAATAACTAGGGACTAGACATACAAATATACGCGCCTATGGGGGCCATTCTCATTCAAACCACGACATGAGGATAACCTCCATAGTCTCAGACCTTTGAATACTTGGTCCCCAGATGGTGGCACTGTTTGGAGAGATTTGGGAGGCTCGGCCTCACTGGAGTGTGTCAGTGGAGGTGGGCTTTGAATGTGAAAACTCCTGCCTTTCCAAGTCCACACTCTCAGCTTGCGTTTGCTGTTTAAGATGTGAGCTCTGGTTGGGTGGTATGGTGGTGCACACCTTTAATCCCAGTACTTGGGAGGCAGAATCAGATGGATCTTTGTGGGTTTGAGGCCAGCCTGGTCTGCAAAGTGAGTTCCAGGACAGTTAATGTTTTTGCACAGGGAAACTCTGTCTTGAAAAACAAAACAAAAGATGTGAGCTCTCAGCATCCTGTTCCAGCCTGTCTGCTACCCTCTTCCCCCTGCCAATTATGGACTTTAACCCTCTGGAACCATAGCCTAAATAAACTCTTCTATTAGTTGTCTTGGTTGTGGTATTTTATCACTGCAATACCTGCTGAGCCTTCTTGCTGAATGACCCTACACTGTTATATTTACATAACATTTTTATTATCTATTTATTTTACATCCTGGCTGCAGCCTCCCCCATCCTCCCCTTCAAGTCCCTCTCCCCCAATCTCCTGCTTCTGCCTCCATCCAGGAAAGGGCAGGCATTGGAATGAACTATGGATGGAATTTTAAAAGAGATATGTAACCTACCTGGAATGTCTATATTCTTAGCCATAGTTGTTATTAGCTTGGTAATTCATATCATATCCTTAAAAAAAATGTCTGATAACAGAGCCAAGATTGAGAAACTGATGGAAATGATACAGACTTTACAGAGTGGAAATGAGAGATTAGCTGAAAGGATTTATTCCATTGAAAATGGTAATTGTCATTTGACAGGCAAAATTCACTCTATGGACCACATAAATGAAACATTAACAGAAAAATTCTTTCCATGTCAAAGGGTTATGACAAATTAGCAGATAGAACATCATTTTTGGAAGGTAATCTGCATGCCATCCAGACAGTCTCTAAGGATGAGAAGGTATCATTGGTGGATAAAATGAAATTAAATCCTTAGAATCATGTGTCAATGATGAGAACAAGAAGCCGATCAATCTAATGAAATCACTGGAATCATTCACAGTTCACAAAGTTCAAACACTACAGAAAGTGGTGACTAATAGATTTTGACCTTTATAAAAAACTTTTATAACTGATAAATAGAGTGGCGAATAGACAAAAGAAATTAGAGGGGACTGAGAACCACCAGTACCTCTCAGAGCCAGAGATGGTTTACCAAGAGTTGCAACTTCACCTGCTATGATCTATCCTGTTACTATTTCTGAGAAGTCAGCAAATATGAATATACACATATGGGAACCTAAACACATGAAAGATTTAAAAGATATTAAAGAAGCAATAGTTTCTTATAGTATGCATTCACCATATGTGAGGCAGTTGTTAAATACATAGTCTTCAGGAAATAGGATTACCCCAAGTGACTGACTTCAACTAGTCTTAGTAATTTTAGAACATTGTTCTCAGTGACAATGGAAGGCTATTGGAGAGATGAAGCCCTTGAATGTCAAGGTAAAATCAGAGGCTATGAAGTTTCCCAAGATCAAGTTCTTGGTGAGAGCTGTCATGCTGATATAAATAGTCAGGTTACATACATTGACCCTGATATGTACAGCATAAGTACATCCTTATGCCGTACAGCAGCCTTGAATGCTTAGGACAGGATTCAAGAATAGGAAAAAGAATTGAGTCATACACTAAAGTTGTACAATGCCCAAAAGAAACATCAGTGACTTTTTGCAAAGATTAACGAAAGCTGTATATATAGGGGTATCAGATTCAGAAGATAGAGTACCCATTGAGTCTCTGGCTTTTGAAAATGCTAATTTTCAAATGCAATTCTAAATGCAAAAAGATAATTGGGCCTTTAAATATCAAATCAGCACCCATGAACAAATGAATCTTGCACACAGCCATTGTTGAGTCTCTTAACTCTAATGATGAGACCAGGTAGGAGAGGCAATTTCTGAAGGCTTGAAAAGACATCAAAATGCCAAATGTTTTAATTGTGGTAGAATAGGCCATCAGAGAAGAAATTGTAGACAGAGTGTTCCTAGAAAAAATGATTCTTCTGGGAATTACCAAAATCGAAGCTCCCAATCTTCTGCCATATGTAGAAGATAAAGCAAAGGTTGGCATTGGACCAATGAATGCAGACCAATAAGAGAAAAACAAGACAACCCTTTACCATTGGGAAACTCCTTGGGGGGTGGCTCTCACAGACCCCATGATGAATATGGTTCAGTCATTCCCAGTCACTGTAGAGGATACTCCTCCCCAGAAAATCCAGTGCCTCTTGTTAAAAAAACTGTATTTCTCTGGATGATAGAATAGCTTTGGAGGATGAATCAAACATTCTAGAAGGAACTAGAAAACGTATATTTTGTCAGACTTCTATAAATGACCAAAGACCAAAGCTAGGAGTATAAATCAATAACATTAAAATTGAGGGATTCTTGGGCACAGGTGCAGATGTGACTATTATTACTCCAGAATCTTGACATTCGAATTGGCCCCTTCAGGAGGTAAATGTTCATCTTTTAGGGATTAGAACTTTATTTCAGGTAAAACAGATCATAAAATCAGTTGAATGCATAGGGCCAGAAGGACAGAGAGGAAGACTGAGACCATGTGTGGTTAATATAGCAGTGAATCTATGGGGTTGTGATCTGTTGCAGCAATGGAATACCTAGATTAACATTCCTGCAGTCTCAGAAATGGACATAAACCAACTCATGTTCCTGGGAAGTATATTATAAGACACTATTTTAAAAAGTCACTGACCATTTAGGATGTACAAAAACAGGTCACAACATTTGTCAAACTCTCAGAGGTACCAATGGTCCTGTTCTTAAAATGGTTATCTGGCAAACCTGTCTGGGTTTGGCAATGGCCTATGACTTCAGAGAAGCTATAGGTTTTGAACAGCTGCTTCAGGAGTAGCTAATTGCTGGCCGTATTGAAGAACTTACCAGCCCTTGGAATTCTCTTGTATTTATTATTAAAAAGAAATCTGGAAAATGGAGAATGTGGACAGACCTGAGAGCTGTAAATACAATAATTCAGTTGATGGGCTCTCTACAACCTAGAATGCCTTTGCCTTCTCTGTTACCTAAAGAATGGCCTATTATAGGGAAAAAATTTGCCTTCATAGTGTCTACTTATAATAATTCTCAGCCAGTCAAGAGGTGTTAATGGAAGGTCCTCCCACAGCGAATGTTACATAGAACCATCCTGTGCCAGTATTTTATGCAAAAACCATTGGAAATAATTTGTGTACAGTTTCTACAGTCTATAATTTACCATTATATGGATGATATCTTATTGGTTGACTCAAAGGTAGACACTTTAGGAAAAAATGTTTGAAGAAGTAAAGTAAATTTTGGCCTCACTGGGGATTAAAAATTGCTCCTGAAAAAAGTACAGAGAGGAGATTCTACTAATTACTTAGGATATAAAATAGGTTCTTCAAAAATTAAATCACAAAAGATACAGATCAGTAGAGATCAATTGCAGACTCTTAATGATTTTCAAAGATTGTTAGGAGACATTTCCTATCTAAGAACCACTATTGGAGTAGGAATATATGAACTGAGTAATTTGGCCAAGACCCTAGAAGGGGACAAGGGATTAAATGGTCCCAGATAATTATCAGCTTATGTGAAAGAGAATTGGTTTTGGTGGAAAAGAAAATACTTGATGCACATGTGGATCATGTGAATTCAAAGCTGAACTGCATTCTCGTTATATCACCTTCTAAGCAATCCCCTTCAGGGGTTTTGATGCTGAGCGAAGACATTACATTGAAATTGATAGTTTTATCACATAAACAGAATAAGAAATTAAAAACTTACATGGAAAAGATTTCTGGTTTGATTTTAAAAGGAAGAGTAATACTTCCTCAGTTGATAGGAATAGACCTAGGGGAAATTAACTAGTTAATTACCTTTAACTAGTAAGAAAATTTCCTCTTTATGGAAAGATAATGAATATTGGCAAAGAGTTTGCATAATGTTTTGGGAAAGATTAGCAACAATTGTCACAAAAGTGAGAGAATTAAATTCATATAAAGAACCAGTTGGGTTCTTCTGCGCATTGTAAGGAGAACACCAATCTGTGGAGCCTCTGTGTTCTATACTGGTGCAAATAAATCAGGAAAGGCAAGTATATAAATCAGGAAACTTAAGCAAAGTGATTCAAAACCCTTATAACTCTGTGCAAAAGTTAGAATTTTATGCCATTTTTATGTATTAACTGGTTTTACAGAACCTCTAAATATAGGTATTGATTCCCAATACACAGAAAGAGGTTTTTTTTTTTAACATATTGAAACTGCTGAATTTATTCTTGATGAAACAGAATTAACTTTAATTTTTAATACAATTACAAGAAATAATCAGGAATAAGAATCATCTCCCACATATTTAACATACATCAGATACCATAATGGTCTGCCAGGTCCTCTAGCACAAGGTAATGTAGAAATCTGGTGTGGAACAATTCTATATTCTGTCAATTAGTTTTAAATAAATGCTGATTGGCCAGTAGCCAAGTAGGAAGTATAGGCGGGACAACCAGACAGGAAGTAGAGGTGGGGCAGTGAGAACAGGAGAATTCTGGGAAGGAGGAAGTCTATTCCTCTGCAGCCCTGTCCCAACCACAGAGGAAGTAAGATGTGATTGCCCCGTCGAGAAAGGTACTGAGCCATGTGGCTAACATAGATAAGAATATGGGTTAATATAAGTTATAAGAGTTAATATGAAGTCTGAGCTACTAGGCCTATCAGTTTATAACTAAATTAGACCTCTGTGTGATTTCTTTGGGACTTGATGACTGCGGGAACCAGACAGGACAAAGACCAGGTGGGATAGAAAACCTTAGTCAACAGAAATCGATCAATTATTGATTGGAAATGTACTCAGAATTTCATAAAATCCCACCATGTCAATATCAAAGGATTAAAAACAAATTTTTTTTCTTCACTTGACAACAAACCAAGGAAATTGTGAAAAAAATCCAACTTGCTCCTTCTACAACCAAACTCCTTTACCCGCAGAAAATAATCCTAAAGGTATGCAAAGAAGTGAAATTTGGCAATGGATATGTTTAATTTTGCAGAATTTGGAAAATTAAAATATGTACACCATACAAAAGAAATGTTTTCAGGATTTCAATGGGCAACTGCTTTTAGTTCTGAAAAGGCTGATTCTGTAATCACACACCTGTTAGAAGTTATGGCCATCAAGTGTATACCTGCACAAATTAAAACTGACAATGCTCTAGCATATGTCCTAGTAAAATGAAACAATTTTTTGAATATTAAAATAAAAGGCATATTACAGGTATACCACACAGTCTTACAGGGCAAGTGATTGTTGAAGATCCAATCACACTTTAAAAGAGATGCTTAATAAACAAGTAGGGAACCAAGACCCCCAGAAATAGACTGCTTAATATTGAATTTTCTTAAAACTAATGAGAAAGAAACAACAGCTATGGAGAGACATTGGACAACAGATAAAAACTTCTTAGTTAAATCATCCTGTGTACTTCAAAGATGTGTTAACCTCAGAATGGGAACCAGGATATGTGCTATGTTGAGGGAGGGGTTTCACTTTTGTTTCCACAGGAGGAAAAAAGCTATGGATACCATCAAAATTAATTAAGATTCAATTCAAGCAGGAGAAACCTCTTGATAAGGAGAAATAATAGCTCATCCACCAATGTGACAATCCTGCAAGTCATAAGGAAAATTCACAAGGGTCGGGGCAGGATTCTGTTTTTGTCTTTACAGAAAAATAGAAATACTCATCTTCAAGAAATCAAAAGACATTGAACATCTAGACATCTTCAGAAGAAAGGAAAGTTATACAGAAAAAAATTATCAAGCAAAGAAAACTATGATCTATCGTACCAATATTCTCTGCAGGGTAAAAATCTCACTATGTAAGCATCTATATCTTTGTACTTCTCAGAAAAGTTATAGTCCTGGCTCAATTAAGAATTAAAACTGGCTTTGGAGATGGAGCATGGCTCATTCCTTCTCTAAGTCCAAGCATGTCGTTAAAAGAAAAATTCAGAGTTTCTGTCTCATGTCAGAAGAGTCACCTGGTATAGAAGAGAAGAAAAGCAGAAATTTAGGGACTACTGTTTTCAAAACTCTGCTACCTCCCCCAAATTCTATTTCTCCCCATATTTAATTTCATCCCTTTGGTATCTTTCCTTAAATACTTATCTGTTAAAAATTTAAACTTTTTATCTTGATATTAATAATGTTTAAGTTTTCTACAATGAACAATAGATTTCTTAACATTTAGCAATCTCTGAAGTCTCTGGAAAGAAGATGGACCCCACAACAATGATTCTTCCTGGTTCTAAATGATGCCATCGAACTGATAAACACCACTCAAAGATCATCTTGGACTACAAACTGCTCAAGACAATTTCAAATTGGCTAACTGAGATGGTCAACCTCCTCACAACACTATTGCCAGAACTTCAGATAAACCTTACCAGCTACTTGGAGACTGGCTACAATGTTACGGCTAGTCCTCTCAAGACTTAATCATTGTTTTAGGTTTTCTGTTTGTTTGATTGTTTTTACAGGATTCTGTAGAGATATTGTCACCCCCAAGACAGCTAGAAGGACGTTTAAGAAAACCATGCCCCTCTCCCAACAGATTTTGTTTTCTCAGGGTTACGAATAATTGTTATCTGTTAAGAGTTGGTTATAAGTTGTAATGGGTTGGGGGTGGAACAACAAAGTTTAGGCTTGAGAATATCTTTTAGAAAATAAAAAGGGAAAATAGATAGACTAGGATAAATAGGAAGTATATATATATATACATATATATATACATATATATATATATATATATATATATACTTGTGAACTATTTTAGTTATAGACAATTCATGTTGATATAGATTCTTGCATACTGGTACATATGTAAAATTATTTTTGCATTCCTAAGATAATTTATATATTGATACAAATTCAAAATTATATTGTTATATTGTGTATTCCTATCTCTGTTTACAATGTTTTGTATACAAATGTAAAATTATTTTGTTCTATTGTATGTATATGTTTCTATATCTGCTTAAGATATTTTGTATAGAATTTAAAGATATTTTTGTCATATTGCACTATACATTTCTACTTCTGATCAAGATATTTTTATATATTGTTACAATTTTGAGGTCATTGTCCTCATGCTGCACATCTGTTAAAAGATTGTTTATTTTCATATTATTAAGCTTTAGCCTCTAAGCCATATAAGTTATTAAGAATTACAGGTAAATAGCCACTCATGCTTGACATACTTATGTTAGTTAGGTTCTCTAGATGTACAAAGACATACTCCTCATAGATATGTAATCTTCAAACACTTCAAAGACCTTCAGAATATGATATTTAAATGTTTCAATAATTTAGAAATTCTGTTGATGTGAGAGATGAATGCTCCTGGCAGCACCGATCTCCCCCTGAGAGAATGCTGGGCACCAAAACACTCCATTTGAAGCTTTTCTTTTTCTTGGCATAACTTGCCTTTTGGTCAAAGAACTGCCCTTGCCTCACCTACTGACAGTTTACACGCTGTTCAAACTGGATAAGCAGTATTCAAGGAAAATGACTGCTGAATCTTACCAAGACAGGGTAGGACATTCTTTTGACTTTTCCTGCTATATCACTTCCTGTCTGTCTGTACAGACCTCCAGACCTCTATGGTTAGCTAGTGGCTAGCTCTACCCTCTGATCTTCAGGCAAGCTTTATTTATACAAATAAAGATATCATCACAGTAATTCTTTTCTGATAGTAAGAAACTAGATTCCTGGGGGGTGTAGAGATGGTTAAGAGCACTGGCTGCTCTTGCAAGCAGTTTGCAAACTTGCAAGGACCCAAGTTTGATTTCCAGCACCCACATGGCAGTTCACACCCATCTGTAACTCCAGTTCCAGAGAGCTGATACCCTCACCTGACTTCTGTGGTCAACAGGCGTGCATGTAGGGCACAGACATATATGCAGGCAAAACACCCCCACACATAATAAAATTAAAATAAAAAAGGGAACCAGACTCCCATTTTTTTGTTGTTGTTGTTAGTTTTATTTTTTGTTTTTTTCTTTGTGTAACCCTGGCTGTCCTGGAATTCACTTTGTAGATCAGGCTGGACTTGAACTCAGATATCTGCCTGCCTCTGCCTCCCAAGTGCTGGGATTAAAGGCGTGCACCACCACCACCTGGGCTAGGCAATCCAGCATGTGGCCTGCCTGTCATGTCAACCCCACTTCTGGATGGCCCAGAATGGATGGCCCCCATCCCATTCGGGGAATCAAACCCTAGTCTATCATGTGACAGGTGGGGATGACAAGGGGAGCACGAGCCACTCATTAGTCTTTTTTTTTCTTTAAATATTTATTTATTATGTATACAATATTCTGTCTGCAGGCCAGAAGAGGGCACCAGACCTCATTACAGATGGTTGTGAGACACCATGTGGTTGCTGGGAATTGAACTCAGGACCTTTGGAAGAGCAGGCAATGCTCTTAACCGCTGAGCCATCTCTCCAGCACCCCCCATCACTCATTATTCTTAAAATACTTACTTGCTCTGAATGAAAGCAGCACCCCATCCTCTGCACAAGAACCCTTTTACCCTATTCAGGATCCAGTATCTGCATCAGGCTGATACTGCTTCCCTCCTTCATGTTACCTTGCCTGTCCCCTGATATCTCCCAGGCCTTGGATACCTCAGCTCACCAAGCACAGCTGCCTGCTTTGCTCCCCCTGATCTTTAGGACTGAATGGTTCCAGGAAGGGAATGAAAAGAAAGAGAAGGGTTAAAAAACTCCTGATTTCTTTAAGAAATCCTTTTGCTGTTATAAACAAAATTGAAATTTGGCAGGTCAATGAATATATGCATTTTTAATATTTGTTATGCTAATTTGTTTCCTACAGGAGTTTAACAAAACATGTCATCTCCCAGCAAGCCTGGTGGTGCTTCTAATGCAGCGCAGTGATTTGAATGAGAAGGTTCTCCGTAGTCTCAGACTTTTGAATAGTTGGTACTTTATTGGTGGCGCTGTTTGGGTAGGTCTAGGTGTTATGGAATAGGCACTTTCTGATGGTTTAGGCAGAGAGGACGCTGGGAAGAAGGGTGGAGATGCAGAGAGGTCCCTGACAGACAGAGGGGATGCCGGATGGGAGTATAGGGTAGGTAAAGGTACCAAGCCACATAAAAGAACGTAGATTAAAAGATAACCAGTTAGGAACAAGACTTATCTAAGGCCAAGCTCTCATAATTAATAATAAGTTTCCATGTCTGGTGGCCCAAAGAAAAATCCGCCTACATTTAGGAGTTTTGGCCTTGCTGGAGGAAGTGTGTCACGTGGGGGCAGGGGCAGGCTCTGAGGTTTCAAAGTTTCCCCTCATTCTGTGCTTGTGGTTTAACATGTGAGCCTTCAGTTCCTCCTCCTGCAACTGGGTCTTTGCTCCACCCTTGTAGACTCTAGCCGTCTGGAACCATAAACCAAAGTAAACGCTTCTGTAAGTTGCCTTGGTCATGACGCTTAATTACAGCATCAGAAAAGTAATTGCTATATACATGGAAAACCATAAAAGTTATGTAATGATATTGGAAGAAATGAACACAGCTTAGTGTTTTATTTGGAAGCCCATTTATTGTTACACAAAACATTAATTTATGGGTTACGAAAACATGAAACAAAATTTAGCAATCATAACCAAACTTAGGAACACAAAATGTTAACCAAGCAGATGGGGTAAAAAGTCCAAGACCCTTCAGAAGCAAACCAAGATGCTAAGCCACCATGGGGGTTGGTGCAGTGGTTGTTATTATTAGTACTTACAGAACAATAATCTCAGCCTGGAAAGCTGTGTGACAGAATGGCTGGGAAGGAAGTCTTCTACCAAAGCCGTTCATCAGACACTTGTTAGAAAATGGGTTTCCAGCTCAGCATGGTGGTGCATGCTTTTAATCCCAGCACTCCTGAGGAAGAGGTAGGTGGATCTCTGCGGGTTTGAGGCCAAGTAGGTCTACATAGTGGTTTACGGGCCAGTAACAGTTACTTAAGTGAGATCTTATCTTTAAAGAAAAAAGCCTTTGAGGTCACGAGCATAAATTCTTTTTGCAGCCCTGCACTGCTAGAGCGGTCCATAAAATCTCCCCAAGCATGCAATCAAATGAAACAGGGTCTCAGGTTGAGCGGCTTGCCCAGGATTTCCCAGGACTTCAAACACTAAAGCGAGGCACCCCGAAATTCCTTCAGTTCCAAGCAAACTTGATGGTTTCTACCCAGATCCGCATCGTGCACAGCTGACGCCAGTCAGATATTTACATTTAATTAAGTGAAATTGAAAAATCAGTTCTATAATCGTAGTAACTACAATTCAAGGGCTCAGCAGCCACATGCGGCCAGTTGGTCGCCCTACTACTAAGAGGCGGACTATATTCATCAATGCAGGAAGTTCTGTCCAGATAGACAGTTGAGAATTCAAAAAATTAAAGCCTGGAAGCCACAATTTCCAAAACCAGTAACTGCCAAAAGATGTTAGCCACTCTCTAGAGAGGATGAAGAAAAGCATGCTAACCGACTGCAAATAAACACCTGCCCTAACCGTCCTGCCTTCGGGGTTTCTCTGACAGTCATCTCCCCGAAGGAGGCTGCGGGCCCAGCCACCAGAACAGTCTCCTCAGGCTTCTAGAACCCAGGGAACTTCAGGGTCCGGAGGGAACTGGAGAGAGGCCCGAGATGACCTGCAGAACCCACATCTCAGCTGATGTCCCCCGCCTTCCGGCGGCAGGTGGGCGGGGCCGTGACGCACGCACCTCGTGACCCCACTCGGGGCCTGCGCCGGCCGAAGCCGGAAGCGGCTGCAGTCTGAGGAACCCGGTGAGCGATCTGGTGCTGGCCGGCCGGGGCATGGCTCGGGCTGCGGTGCTCGAGCGACGCAGCGGGTGGCCATCGCAGTGTCTGCGGGCGCTGCTGCTGCTGCAGCTGCTGCGGTGGAGGTACGCCCTGGGCGCGCTCCCTTTCGGCAGCAGTCGCCACCCGGGCTTTGCGGATCTCCTGTCGGAGCAGCAGCTGCTGGAGGTGCAGGACTTGACCCTGTCTCTGCTGCAGGGTGGCGGTCTGGGACCGCTGTCGCTGCTGCCCCCCGACCTGCCGGAGCTGGAGCCGGAGTGCCGGGAGCTGCTGATGGACTTCGCCAATAGCAGCGCCGAGCTGACCGGGTGTCTGGTGCGCAGCGCTCGGCCCGTGCGCCTCTGCCAGACCTGCTACCCGCTCTTCCAACAGGTCACCAGCAAGATGGACAACATCAATCGGAACATCGGGGTGGGTAGAGGAGCAGCCCAGGCGCCGGTGGCTTGGGGGCTGGGAAAGTAAGGAAAAGGGATTGATCTGTCTGTGGAGTTGGGGGATCAGAAGCAGGCGGGTGGCTTTAGGGGCCTGGGATTTAGAGTGCTACTGCCCTCGATGCTGACAGCGGATGTCTTCTTGGGACTGTTTTGCAGTTAGATATGAGTGGCTTTCTTGGGGGCAGGGAGTCCAACACTCCTACCCTTATCTTATTTTTCAGCCCCCTCCTTCCCCATCTCAGTTCGTAGTTTCAAGAAACGACCTTTTCCAAACTGTTAGTCATTAGAAGTTTGAGCATTGCAGCGGACATACCCAGAGCCACCAGTTTCTAGTAGTGTGACCATTATCATATTTTCAAAATATCAGTTTATTCTCTATTAAATGCTACCCCTCCCCCCAAAATCTCAGTTGCTGTATGTTGAGGTATGGGAATTAATTTTTATTAAGACAGTCTGGAGCCTGCTGGCGAGGTGTCCAGTTCCCCGTTTATTAGCTTGTACTCTGGACAAGTTAGTGACACACTGCTTGTTTTCTCATCCGTAAAGTGGGGATAAGGGGAGCCACAGAAAGCTGGCACATAGTAATAGCTCGTGGTCAGTGGGGGTTGACATTTTAGGACATGGTCGGTCTGTTCTCGTTGAGAGCTTTTCTGGTCTCTTGGAAGGTATTGTGAAGGGTTTAATGAAGGCAAACAAAAAGAGGAAGATGTGGTTTTTGCCTCTATGTTTTGTATGCTCTAGGAAAGGATTAGACTGTCAGCCCAGGGGAGAGTCACAGGGTTGCCTGGTAAAGGAAAACCAGGGATGACCCCCGGACTGGGAAGTGGAAAAGTTCCTTTTCTACTGAGGGGCCCAGTAGTCTCCTGAAAATGTGATTTTAGTTGCTTTGTAAATCGAAATTGACTTGATTAAATAGAAATTTGCCTATTGCTTCCTCTTGTTTTAAACCAGTCTGATGTTACTTCACAGAATCTGTTGTTTTTTTAGTGGGCTCATTTGCATTTAGTAAATTCCAGAGTCAGTCTTTGTGGAAAGAGCTGGTTTTCAGGGCGGTGGAAATAGGCTTAGATGCCGTACTTTTCAGGTTCACTTTTTTCTCTGTGACTTTAAAATCCCTGCCCTCAGCAGCATTATATTTGGTTTGGAGCAGTTTCATTCAGTAAGTTGTCTTTAGGATGCCTTTTCATTCTATTTTAATTAAATTAATTAATTAATTTGTGATGAAGTTTCATGCCTCCCCCAACTGACCCTGAACTTACCGGGTGACCCAGGATGACCCCTGCTTTCGCCTCCCAGGTGCCGAGATTACAGGTATGGATCATTATGATCGGTTTCATGCAGTGCAGAGGCTCAAACCCGCACCTTGCCCATGCTTGTCAAGCTACTAACTGAGCCCAACCCCTGAGTTTATTTTTAAATTAGCCTACGGAATAGCAGGTTGGCGTTTCCCCAGGTAATTATGGTTGGCCCACCCTCCCGCCCTTTATATCCACCGCTCACTCTCTTGCCCCTTGTACTCTTCTGTCACCTGTGGTCCAGTGCCTGCTCCCCGCCCCCTTCAGCTTTTCTGTAACTCTTCCTGTGGCCTCCTCTCTGATTCCCCGACCCCTGCTCAACACCCACTCCACATTAGTGCACATATATCAACATTAAAAGCCAGGCTATGTATCTGAGAGAGAACATGGGACGTTTGTCTTTTTGTGCCTTGGTTGCCTCGCTTGAGATCTGAATTTTCAGTTTCGTCAGTTTTCCTGCAAACTTCATAATTTCCAGTTGCCTTTTCTGTCTTAAATAACAAGACCTGTTGTTGGCACAGTGCCCCTGAATCATGATGCTAGCCCTGGGTCTTTGAGGCTGCAGAAGTTTTTCTTGTGTATGGAAGTGCTGTGAAGTTAGGAGGTTAAAAAAAAAGAAAAAAGAAAAAAGAAAACCAAAAACCAGGCAATCCTGAGTTCTAGTAATTAGATTATGGCCATCACCCAATAGATGCAAGAGTGAACTTCCCACTGCCCAGCTGCAGATTTCCAGACCAGGGTTGCAGGCGCTTCCTTCACCTACCTGGCACTCAGATTCTACCAGTAATGTGGGACTCTGGATCTCCCCACCCTAATGTGAAAAAGGAGTGAAGTGGTCACAAGAGGTGGGAAAGCCTTCCCCAGTCTGCATATTAAGAAGGCTGGTTTCTGCGGTGCACCTCAGGATTTAGCAGGTTTCTGGGGGGTCGTTTGGGAGTCGAACCTTGTGACCTATCAGGAAACGTGTATGTTTAAAGAACTCTGTAACGGGAAAGTTTGTTGTAGTGAAGCCTAGAAGGAATTGGGCAAGGCAGCCTGTGACCAGAAGTCTGCATTGGTCAGGAACTAGGGGCTCTGAGCTTTGTAGGGAATGCTGTGACTTTTAGAGTCTGAAACTAGTATGATTGTGCTGGTAGGTTTTAATTCTGTAGTGAGGAAGGATGGTATTGTTACCTACATCTCAGGGAATGCAGAGATTGGGAATGGGTGTAAAGGAAGGTATGTAGCTGGGGTTGTAGATTTTTGTGAAGTAAAATCTGTCCCCCCTTTGTGTTTCGATGCCTTCTTCCCACTTCTCAGGGGCAGCCATGATGAGTGGATGGCTGCATTCCTGGTATCTGGGCTCCCTCCAGATGGTTCTGGTTATGACAGATCAGGATACTTATATTTTCAAGTATAAATCAAGGACCAACTTGTTTGGGCCATTATGCTGTGTGTTGAGAATACAAACACACGTGAAGTTTCCGTCCTGCAGAAATTGATTTCCAGATGGGAAACCTAGGTATTCGCAGGGAGATCCATGCTTTAAGAAACTGAGCCTCCGAGAGGTTAAGTACCCTACGGAAGGTCGCACAATGGGAGAAGCAGGCTCTCAGTTGGCACTACCTGTCTGAGGTGTGAGGGGCGAGTGGGGTACTGCTGCAGGACCCTGAGAACCACACCAGCATCATCTCTGGGCTCGCTGTCGCTTCCTCTCCCCCCTCGCTTTTGCCTTCAGCTCTTCCTCACACTGCCACTAGGACAGGTGTCTAATCAGTCTTCCTGCCACATTCTTCTCTAGATATCATTACCTGGAAGTATGTTCCCAGACTGCCTTTTGTATCACCCTTTTCAAAAATCTTCAAGAACTTTCTACTGTCAAGAAAAAGAAAAAAAGGAAAAGGAAAAGTATTTTCCTAAAAGAAAATTTTTAGACACTTTTATGTGTGTGGGTGTTTGGCCTGTGTGTAAGTCTATGCACCACCTGCAGCTGCCTGGTGCCTATGAAGACCCCAGATCTCCCAGAACTGCAGTGACAGAAGGTTGTGAGCCACCATGTGGGTGCTGGGAATCGAACCCAGGTCCTCTGGAAGAGCAGCCAGTGCTCTCAATTGCTAAGCCTCTTTCCAGCCTTGAGAAAGTGTTTTTCTTTTGGCTGAGTCATAAGGACTTTCCCAACCTTGTCCCAGTGTACCCATAGTGCTGCCATGTTCAGAGAGTACCCGTTCTACTGAACAGTGCCTGCACACTGAATGTCAGCTGCACCTTCGCCCTCTGATCATTTTACTCCGTTTTAGAGTTCTCTTTTCTTCACCAATCTGGGGCTCCGTTCAAGTCCTGGTTTCTCCAGCCATAGAAACACTGCATCTATCAGGACTTGAGAGGGAGGGGACTCAGAAGATAAGAGCACTGACCACTCTTCCAGAGGTCCTGAGTTCAATTCCCAGCAACCACATAGTGATTCACAATCATCTATAATGAGATCTGGTGACCTCTTCAGACATACAGGCAGACACTGTATACATAATAAATAAATAAATAAATCTTTCTTTCTGTCATGTATATATGTAAATATGTGGGTGCCCATGCCATGGGACGTATGGGGGCAGAGGACAACTGTGGGGATCAGTTCTCTTTTCACCACAAGGTCCAGGGACTGAACTCTGGCTCTTAGGCTTGATGGCAGCTGCCTTTATCCACGAAGCCATCCCACACATCCGTAGTGATTTTTAGGAGCCTCAGCTGCAAGTGAAGATGCACCTTACACGCTTGCACCTCATCAAACAGACGCTCCTGAGAGCACTTGGGATTGGCACCACGGGAGCCAGGTGAAACGCCACTTACCAGATTCTGTGTACCAGGCATTGTGCTCCTTGAAGAATATATGTATTTCATTTAACATAGGACGTGTAGGACCCTTGCTTGTGAAATTGAGCTCCAGAGGAGTTAGATCAACTGCCCAGGACCACCATCTCATACCAGTCCCTGCCGAATGCCAGTGAAGAATCAATAAAGGAGACAGATAGAGTGGTGTCTACTTGTAATACCAGGACTGGGGAGGTTGGGCCAAGAGGTTAGTCTGGGGTGGCATAGCAAGATCTTGTCTCAAAAGGAAAAAAGAGAGATTGAAAGGTTGAAAATGTAGCTCGAGCTTTGAGTGCTGGCCAAGCACATGTGTGGTTCCCCAGGACCACACAAATAATGAAAGAATACAGAAGAGCTGGACAGATGGCTTAGCGGGTAAGACTGCTTGTTGTACAAGCACAAAGGCGCTAGTTTGATTCCTCAGCACGCATGCAAAAAGGCAGGTGTGACTGCATGCACCTGTAACCCAGTGACATGGGGAGTAAAGACAGGCAAACTGCTGGCGCCTGGTGGCTACTGTCCACCAGCCTAAGCCTAGTTCCAGGGCTGGTGAGAGAGCCTGTCTCAAGGGAGTAAGGCAGAAGGAGGGAGAGCAGGATGCCTGATGGCCTCTGGCCTCTGTCAGCATCTATCTGTGTGCAAGCAACTGCACATGTAACACACACACACACACAACTCACATATGCACAACAAAACAAAAACAAGAATGAATACATTATATTTGTTGTTATTTCTCTGAAACAGTTCCAAGAAAGGAACCTTGAGATGGCTTAGTAGGTAAGGGCGATCCTGGGGACCTACACAGTGGCCGGAGAGAACTGATGTTGTAAGATGTCCTCTGGCCTACACACACACACAAAACGCATAATAAATAAATGTTAAAAAATAAAGATAACAAATAAAAGCAAGCGCTCTCTTAGGTGCATCTTAGTGAGGTGCTACACACGGAGGATGAGCTTCCCAAATGAATCGCAGTGATAGTCCCATTGCTGCGATGACTGGCTAGTTCTTTTCCTGGTCTTCCCACTTGGTCTCTTTCACCCATCTGTGTTTACAGGCAGATTCTTGAAGCACAGTGTGACAGCTTTCTCTGACACTCCCCTGTCCCCAGACGGCCAGCACTCTTGTGGTGCCTGTAAACCGTGGGAGTCAAGTGGCTTTGAAAGGAGAAGGGCCAGCACTCTGCCCCATGTGAGGAACAGAGACAAGAAATAGTTGGCGTTCAAGACATCAGGGTCCCGGGTTAATTATCTGCACAGCATGAGTTTCTTTCGTGATAAATTGTCCTTGGAAGACATGCTTTTCTATTCGAGTACAAACTCTCGGTTGTTATATGGGTGAATTACTGGATTTTCATGCAGAATACTAGCCTTTGGACCAAAAAATTTCCCAAAAGGCAAAGCCAAAGGATTTGTGAACATTTGCTCACAGATTTAAAAAATCATGTACTGTAGAAAAAACTTAGGCAGTTGGAGAGAAACAAAAGTGAAAGTCAAATTTGTCATGCTCCATCATCCAGAGACAACAATTGCTACATTTCGTCTTTCACATTCTGGAATTTTTCCTGCGCGAAGTAAGAGATTGTGACACAGTTGCAAGCTGGAGTGAAGAAGTTGAGCTCGATCACAGAAACAAGTATCCAAGAAGCAAAGGGGACTGGGGCGACGGCTCCGCAGTTACACAGGCAATTCTTCCTTTCCACATGGGCCCGGCAAAAATAAATGTTAGAGAGAAACTTGCCTTCCTGCCATTTTTATTATTACTGCTGTTATCATCAGGTCCTATCAGGCAAGATCTTAAATGGTTTATAATATGTATTTTAATTGTTTTATGACTTTTGGGATTGTTGGAAAGTCTAAATCCTCAGATTATTTCTTCCCGTTTTTCCTTTGTCATTGTTCCAGAATTCCTCAGAGAGCCCGAACTGTGCCAGAAGTCTCCTGATGGCAGACAGAATGCAAATAGTCATGACGGTCTCTGAGTTTTTCAGTACCACGTGGCAGGAGGCGAACTGTGCAAGTGAGTGCTCTGTGTCTCTATTGTAGTTTTCCGTGTCTCTGCTGTAGTGTTCCGTGTCTCTGCCGCAGTGTTCCATGTCCTGTTGCGGTGCTCCGTGTCTCTGCTGCGGTGCTCCATGTCTCTGCCGTGGTGCTCTGTGTCTCTGCTGTGGTGCTCCGTGTCTCTGTTACGGTGCTCTGTCTCTGCTGCGGTGCTCCGTCTCTGCTGTGGTGCTCTGTGTCTGCTGCGGTACTCCGTGTCTCTGTTGTGGTGATCTGTGTCTGTGCTCTAGTGTTCCATGTCTCTGCTGCGGTGTTCCATGTCTCTGTTGCGGTGCTCCGTGTCTCTGTTGCGGTGCTCCGTGTCTCTGCTGCGGTGCTCCGTGTCTCTGCTGCGGTGTTCCGTGTCTCTGCTGCGGTGCTCCGTGTCTCTGCTGCGGTGTTCCGTGTCTCTGCTGCAGTGCTCTGTGTCTCTGCTGCGGTGCTCCGGTGCTCCGTCTCTGCTGCGGTGCTCCGTGTCTCTGCTGCGGTGTTCCGTGTCTCTGCTGCGGTGCTCCGTGTCTCTGCTGCGGTGTTCCGTGTCTCTGCTGCGGTGCTCCGTGTCTCTGCTGCGGTGCTCCATCTCTGCTGCGGTGCTCCGTGTCTCTGCTGCGGTGTTCCGTGTCTCTGCTGCGGTGCTCCGTGTCTCTGCTGCAGTGCTCCATCTCTGCTGCGGTGCTCCATGTCTGCTGCGGTGTTCCGTGTCTCTGCTGCGGTGCTCTGTGTCTCTGCTGCGGTGCTCCGTGTCTGCTGCGGTGCTCCGTGTCTCTGCTGCGGTGCTCCGTGTCTCTGCTGTGGTGCTCCGTGTCTCTGCTGCGGTGCTCCGTGTCTCTGCTGTGGTGCTCCGTGTCTCTGCTGTGGAGCTCCGTGTCTCTGCTGTGGTGCTCCATATCTCTGCTGCAGTGCTCTGTGTCTGCTGTGGTCCTCCATGTGTCTGCTGCGGTGCTCCATGTCTCTGCTGAGGTGCTCAATGTTTCTGCTGCGGTGCTCCATGTCTGCTGTGGTGCTCTGTGTCTACTGCGGTGCTCCATGTCTCTGCTGCGGTGCTCCATCTCTGCTGTGGTGCTCTGTGTCTGCTGCAGTGCTCCGTGTCTCTGCTGTGGTGCTCTGTGTCTGCTGCGGTGCTCCATGTCTCTGCTGTGGTGATCTGTGTCTCTGCTCTAGTCTTCCATGTCTCTGCTGCGGTGCTCCATGTCTCTGCTGAGGTGCTCCGTGTCTCTGCTGTTGTGATCTGTGTCTCTGCTGTGATGCTCCATGTCTCTGCTGTGGTGCTCTGTGTCTGCCGCGGTGCTCTGTGTCTCTGTTGTAGTGATAAATGTCACATTTGATCTCGCTGAGCTTTAGGGTGACTGAAACCAGGCAATCTATTATCACTAAGTTTAAAGGAGCTGTCACTGGCGTCACCGTGTATTAGACATTGCTGTGGGGTGAGTTCTGGTAGTTAGAATTGTGTAGCAGATCTCCGAGCTCTGAGGTAGACAGGTGTTTGTTTGCTGTCAGGTTTGGGACAGTTAACACCATTTTGTGGAACTCTAGTTTCGACATCAGTAAGTTGGAGAAAATAGCTGAACCTATATTAACTGATATTTGTAATAATCTCCCAGAGCAAGGGAGAGGGATTTTTGGAGAGGGAGCAAGAGGGAGGAGAGAAGAAGGAAGAGAATGTTGTGAGAGAGGAGGAGGGAGAGAGGACATCAGTTCTGCCAGCTTCGCAAGCTCCTGTGTTTCTGGGTAGTAAAGTGACACCCATTCAAGGTATTTTTGTAAAAACTTAAATCATTATTTTAACTTTGAATACCAACTATGTCGTATGCCCTTACCTTCCACCCTCTATAACTTAGTGAGAAAGATATGTTACAAATATAACTTAGAAAAGTAAATAATAGAAAGAAGAAGTCATCCGGAAGCATATTAGGATATGAGGGTTCTTCACGGACGGGTGTGGTCTCACTGGGTGGAGTTGAGGTAAAAGACATGGCAGAAGGAGAGCACAGAGAAGGGAAAAGTGGGCATTCTGGGGTCCTGGAAACCCACAGGGAGGCAGAACTGTCATGAATAGTTTATCACATGGACCAACATTTCCCTTCTTTGAACTCCAGCACGCTATGAACAAGAGTTTATATACTATAAAACGTGAACATTAGCAATACATGTACAGTATCAAAGGCAGCAAGAAGTAGTACATGTTTTCGTCACTTCTCATTGTTGTGACAATGCCTGACAGAAACAGGCGGTGATGAGAAAGTTCTGTTTTGGTTCATGGTTGCAGAGAGGTTTTAGTCCATCCTGGAGGGGGAGGAGTGGCAGGATGGCTTTGTCCATGGGACCAGAATGTAATGTGACAGGTCATCACTGTAGGAGTCTCAGAGTGGGCAGACACACCCAGACACCAGGTTCTCAGCACAGAGGAGACTTTTTGGCCTAGAGGATGGGGTGAGGTGGGGGGCTGCCTCTGGGGCGGGCAAAGATAGACAGCAGGTGTCAGGTGTCTCTGCAGGAGTGTATTTTAAGGAGGAAGAGGGAAGTCTGTGCCAGGTGAGTTGGTAAGTCCTAGTTGGACAGGTTAGCCAGTGTGGCCAAGTAATGAATTTAACAGCTGGGCCTTGGAGTTTTAGTTAGGCTTAAGGAAGTGGCCAAATAAGGGGGCTAGCCTTAGGACTGTAACGGTTAGCAGGGAGAGGGGGAGGGGAGAGGGCAAAACCTGCTGGCGCCATGTTTGCAATGCTTGGGCCTGTTAACCCTGCAGTAAGGAGACTGCAGGCAGGTCGTCATGTGATTGCAGACAGGCAGCAGAGAGCTGTCCTGGAATAACCTTCAAAGGCCAGCCCCTATGTCTACCAGCCAGGCCCCACCGCTTAAATATGCTGTGACCCCCAAACTCTATTTTTTTTGAGTGAAAATTCCTTCTGTAAATAGGAATCAAATGTTCACATGAGCTTATGGAGAGCATTTAGATTCAAACCTGTAACATTGGGTTTAAAAAAACATTTTTTTAGATTCAAACCTGTAACATTGGGCTTAAAAATTTTTTTTTCTTCTGAGAAAGGTTTCATTATGTAGCCCTGGCTAGACTGGAATTCACTATATAAGCCAGGCTGGCCCCTGTCTCCCAGGTTCTGGAATTAAAGGCCTGTATAAACATGCCTGGCAAAAAAAAAAAAAAAAGAAAAAAAAGAAAAAAAATTGTTTTTGTTTGGCTCTTTTGAGACAGGGTCTTGCTATGTAACCTAGGCTGCCCTTAAATTTGCTATTGTAGCCCAGGCTACCCTCAAACTCAAGATCCTCCTGTTTCAGCCTTCAGAGAACTAGAATTAACATAATAGGATATGCCACTAAACTCAGCTTAAAAACAAACCCCAAAGCATCGTTTACCCTATTACTCTACATGTCTTTTCCTCCTTGTCAGTATACTGTTCTGTGCTGACTGCTGGCTCTTCAGTTTGTATTGTTTCATTGCTTCTGGAAACTGATAAAAAGGGCTTAGCTGACAGAACTTTTCTTTTGCTTTTTAGCTATTTCTTATATAGGCCAGGCTGACCTTGAACTTGGTATATATCTAAGGATGACCTTGAACTCCAGACCCCCATGCTTCCACTGCCCATGTGCTGAATCACAGGTGTGAAGCACCAGGCTGTTAATTTTAGCGACCGCTTCATGTGATGTCACTGGGCTAGCCTGAGCTCATTATTGTTCTCTTGTATTCACCTCCCAAATGTTTGGGTCCTAGGCATTTGTCACCACCACCGCTAAAGTTGAAAATTCCTAGTATAAATAGATTGAAGAGCCTTTTAAAAAATCACCTAGGGATTGAAGATGTAGCTAGCTTGTCAGAGTGCTTGCCTAAGGTGTATGAAGTCCTGGACTCCTTCTCCAGCGCTACATAGATTGAGCATGGTGACACATGTCTGTGACCCTAGCACATGGGTGTGGAGGCAGGAAGATGAGAAGATCAAAGTCATCCTCATCTACATAGCGAGTTTAAGGCCAGCCTAGGCTACATGAGAGGTCTCAAAATAGTGAACAGGCAGACAAACAAAATGTATGTAGGAGGCTGGGGAGATGGTTCAGTTGGTAAAATGTTTGCTCTGCAAAAGACCTGAGTTCAAATCACCAGTGCCCATGTGAAAAAAACAGGCTCTTTTTTTATGACTCTGTGCACTCAAAGCTCTGGGAGGTACTTGGAGGCCCTGGGAGGCACTGGGAGGCTCAGGGAGGCAAATACATCAGGATCCTAGGAGCTCATGAGCCAGCAGACTAGCCAATCAGTGATCTCTGGGATCAGTGAGAGAATGGGGGATAGTGATAGACGCCTGACGGCCTCCACATATGTACACCTGCACACGTATGTAAACACACACAGAACATTAGAACTGTTTTTTAAATGGGACTTTTAGAAATTATTTTTATTGTATATATATGAGTTTTTGTTGGCAGGGGTTTCTGTCCCACATGGTCCCGCAATAAACACACAGAAACTATATTATTTGCAATACTGTTATATATCCTAAACTAGCCCGTTTCTATTAATCTGTGTATCACCACATGGTTGTGGCTTATGGGCAAGGTTCTGGCACATCTGTCTCTGGGAGAGGCTACATGGCTTCTCCCTGACTCCACCTACTCTCTCCCTATATATCTCTTCCAGCCTGGCTAAATTCTGTTAAGCTATTGGTTTAAAACAGTTTCTTTATTAACCAATAAAAACAACACATATCCAGAAGGACTTCCCACACCAAGTTTTTGCCTGCACATATGTACATACACCACATGTTGTGCCTGGTGTCTTAGGAAGCCAGAGGAAGGCATTAGGTCTCCTGGGACAAGAGTTAAAGATGGCTGTTAGCCACCAAGTGAGTGTTGGGAATCAGAACTGGGTCCTCTAGAAGGAAAAACAGTCAGTGTTCTTAAGTGCTAAATCTCTAGCTTCTGGATGAGATTTATAACAATTTGTTTTTTGAGATAGGGTTTCATGGAGTCCACATTGGCCTCACACTCACTGTGTATTCACAGCTGGCTTTGAACTCCTGGTCCTCCTGCCCCCCCCCCCCAGGTGCTGGGGTTGTAGTTGTGTGCACGTGAACTCCTGGTCCTCCTGCCCCCCCCCCCCAGGTGCTGGGGTTGTAGTTGTGTGCACGTGAACTCCTGGTCCTCCTGTGTCCCCCCCCCCCCGAGTGCTGGGGTTGTAGTTGTGTGCACGTGAACTCCTGGTCCTCCTGCCTCCCCCCCCAGGTGCTGGGGTTGTAGTTGTGTGCACGTGAACTCCTGGTCCTCCTGTGTCCCCCCCCCCCAGTGCTGGGGTTGTAGTTGTGTGCACGTGAACTCCTGGTCCTCCTGTGTGTCCCCCCCCCCCCCCAGTGCTGGGGTTGTAGTTGTGTGCACGTGAACTCCTGGTCCTCCTGTGTGTCCCCCCCCCCCAGTGCTGGGGTTGTAGTTGTGTGCACGTGAACTCCTGGTCCTCCTGTGTGTCCCCCCCACCCAGTGCTGGGGTTGTAGTTGTCTGCACGTGAACTCCTGGTCCTCCTGCCTCCCCCCCGAGGTGCTGGGGTTGTAGTTGTGTGCACGTGAACTCCTGGTCCTCCTGCCCCCCCCCAGGTGCTGGGGTTGTAGTTGTGTGCACGTGAACTCCTGGTCCTCCTGCCCCCCCCCCCCCCCAGGTGCTGGGGTTGTAGTTGTGTGCACGTGAACTCCTGGTCCTCCTGCTTCCCCCCAGGTGCTGGGGTTGTAGTTGTGTGCACGTGAACTCCTGGTCCTCCTGCCCCCCCCCAGGTGCTGGGGTTGTAGTTGTGTGCACGTGAACTCCTGGTCCTCCTGCTTCCCCCCCCCCCCAGGTGCTGGGGTTGTAGTTGTGTGCACGTGAACTCCTGGTCCTCCTGCCCCCCCCCAGGTGCTGGGGTTGTAGTTGTGTGCACGTGAACTCCTGGTCCTCCTGCTTCCCCCCCCCCAGGTGCTGGGGTTGTAGTTGTGTGCACGTGAACTCCTAGTCCTCCTGTGTGTCCCCCCCCCGCCAGGTGCTGGGGTCACAGCTGTGTGTTCTTTTGCTCTCTGAACCATCCTATCTTGAAAATATTGCTTTGACTGAACTTCTGAGGAATGCACCACTAAGCTGTTAGAAACAAGTTGTTCAACAGGTTGTTATTGCCTAATTAGAATTAATTAACAAGCCAGGCGAAAGAATTAAAGGTGCTGATGTGTTTGAGGGGAGGGAAAGGAGGACAGCTGAGGGACAGGAAAATATGGCTCCATTTTCACTAAATTCGCATTTACCTGCTCTCAACTGTATGCCACATGCATCTAATTCCCGTTCAGAACTATCTAGAACACTTAAAAGCTCCTCAGGATATCCAGACTATGGCACTTCTGTGTCAGATGCAGTCAGAGGAGCCAAATGTTTTCCAGGATTGTGCATTAAAACTGACTTCTCATTTGTTGTTTTAATCCTATTTTAAAATGTTTCACAATTTCTAGACTGACATTTAAATGGAATTGGAATAACTTTAAGAGATTGGACCCAATAAATTTCATTTTTTTTCTTTATTCAATAGTAGCATTTTTTCTTCTTCCTTTTTCTTTCTTTCTTTTTTTTTTTTTTTGACTGTTATTATTGTTATCTGGTCCCAGATTAATTCCTTAGATTTTTTTTTTTTTACCACTTTCTGTTTCTGTGGTAGCCGGCATCTTGTGTAATCATTTTAAACTAGACTCTTTGCCAAGTGTATAAGCACTTCTAATTATGCTCTCTGCACACCTACCTCATGAAGATAATAGGAAAGTTATCTGAAACATTTTAAAAGGATTTTTAGAAAGTTTAAAGCTATTTATAGTGGTTGGGGCTTAGGCAGGTGGCAGCGTGCTTGCCTGAGGTCTAGGGTTTGGTCTCCAGCTCCAAGAGAAAAATCTCACTTATCAAAATGTCACAAAGCATTCTTGCTTGTCTTCCACGGTCTAACGAGAGATTGGAAATCTGAATGAAGAGGGAAATGGGCATGAGCAGGGTCGTTAAAGGGTCTCTCACCCCATTTCCCATGTGAGCATCACACAGAGCCCCGTGTGTGAGGTGAGAAGGTGAGGGCATGCATGAATGGCAGGTGAAGAGTCAGGAATAGATGGGGGCGGGGGGGGGGGGAGGGTTGCAAGTGTTCTTCTCCATCCTGCTGTGTAGGATGTAAACCTGCTGGGAGCCGAATGTTCCTACTAAAGAGTCCAAAAGCCAAAATGTTAAACACGTGCGAAGTAAAAGCTATAGCAAGTTCCTGAGCCGAACCTTTATTCACCTGCATCTGAAATAGGAGCTCTCTCCATCCATTGCGCAGGTCCCTGGGACCCCAGCTCAGGTCACCTTTACCCTCTAAAGCCCTGTCACCAGCCCCTGGAAATGCACTCTTTCTTCAGAGGCAACCTGTAATTCCAGTGCCCTGGGTGGTATATTATGAGCGTGATGTTGCCACCGAAGCGCCGTGTGATCTTGAAGAGCATTCTGATTCATCAAAGGGAAACTAGCTTTCAACTGTGCATCTGACTTAAGTGTTCGTGATGGAAACATTAGCAGTAAAACCTGCTGCTGGAACAGAGGGGCCGTCAGGCAGAACCCTTCTTTGTCAGGTGCTATGTGGAAAAGCCTTTCTTTGTATAACTTTTAGATAGTTTTCATATTTCTAAACTTAATTACAATACTCTCACTGTTTATTTTGTGTTTTCTGAAGCCTGCTCCACTTTTCAGAAAGTGGGGGTCATTGTTCTCCATGAAGTTCGTCCTCCCCTTCTATCTGTGGGTGCCTGGAACCCCAACTCAGTCGTCAGGCTTGGCGGCAGGCACCTTTACCTTCTAAGCCATGTCACCAGCCCCTGCAAGTGTACCATTTCTCCATGGGCAACCTGTATTGTTTGTAGTGAGTCAGGTGTCTGTGTGTCTCAGACTGACCTTGGGCATGGGCTCACAAGCTTCCTGTCTCAGCTTCCCAGAATTAATCCGTGCTCCTCCTGTCTTAGCCCCCTGAATGCTGGGCTTATAGGGATGTGCCAACATAAAACCAGCTTTTAAAACAGCAGGGATGGGCTGAAGAGGTGGCTCAGAGGTTAAGGGCGCTTGCTGCTCTTGCAGAGGACCCAATTCAGTTCTCAGGACCTGGGTTTGATTCCCAGCACTTACAGATAGCTCACAGGTTTCCATCACAGAATCTGACATCTTCTTCTAACTTCCTTGGGCAGCACACACACACACACACACGCACACACACACACACCACAAACACAATGCGTTATGCACTTATGTACATAAATAAATCTTGGAAAATTGTTGCAAATCATTAGAGATCTGGAGGCGAGCTTCTATGTAAAGGTGGAATCCCAGCACTCAGGAGGCTGGGACAGGAAGGTAAAAGGAATGCAGACCCTGCCCCTAAGGTGCTCGGGACTAGAGGCAGAGCTCAGTGACAGAGTGCTTTGCTAGCTATATAGGGGGACCAGGTTCAGTCCTCAGCCCTGGGGATGAAAGACAGAAGCCACACAATTCTGTTGTAGTAATTTAGCCAGTTTCTGTGTGAGGTTTTGACTGGAATCCTCAGTGCCCTGAAGAAGGCCTCTTGAGCTGATACCCACGTCCTCATGGAGGCAGAAGCTGTGCTAATCTGCCCTTGATGAGGCTCCTTTGATTATCTGAGATGAGGCCAAGCACAATGACCACTTCACTCGGTGCTCACAGAGAGCTTTGTCGTCACCACCTTCACTAGCTTCCTAATTTCTAAACTGTGTAGCTTCTTACTGTGTACAACCTTAGGCTCCCGATTCTCCCCAGTAGATAAGGAGGTTTACTAGAGTTCCTTTGTTTTGAATCAGAAAGTCAGGGTGCTTCTAATAATGAAGACATGTTTAACCCCCTTGTATAAGTGAACTCCTTTGTGCTTTGTAACACCACTGCCTACCAGTCACTGGGAAAACCATACTGTGCCAGTGCAGCACTTAATCAGACCTTCCATCTAGATTAGCTTTTCGTTCAATTTCCCAATTATTTTAAGTGAAAAGAAAATGGCTGAAAAATAGAAGAGATTAGATCCTTTTGTTCCTCAGAGAGGCTTTCTTTATAAATAATTTTTATAAAGAAGTTATTTTTTAAAGATTTATTTATTTTTATTATGTATACAGTGTTCTGTCTGCATACATGTCTGCATGCCAAGAGCGCGTCAGATCTCATTATAGATGGTGAACTCACAACAGATGGTTGTGAGCTGCCATGTGGTTGTGAGGAATTGAACTCAGGACCTCTGAGAGAACAGCCAGTGCTCCTAATCCCTGAGTTATCTCTCCAGCCATAATGAAATTATGTATCTGTGTTTCTAGCACAGAAGAAGTTGCCAGAGTTCTCAGAGCAGCTGTGCTGCTGCTGTGTGTGCACAGGGCCACCCTCCTGCCATCTTTGCTTGCATGCCAGGCACAGCAAGACTTGTGACGTTGGTGTCCACTTGCTTGGGGATACTAATCCCCAAGATGAAGACTGTTAGCCGGATATTTGAATGTTCTCTGACTTTAATTGTGCTTATTTTTATTTTTATCTATTTTACCTAATCCCTAAAAGGAGCCAAGGTTACTTCATGTTAATACCATAGCATGTAAACAGAGCTTATATTATTTATTACTTAAAAAAGAATTTAGTAGGCCAGGCTTGGGAGCCCACAGCTTTAATCCCAGCACTCAGGAAGCACTCAGGATGTGGGTAGATCTCTGAGTTCAAGGCCAGCCTGGTCTACAGATGGAGTTCCAGGATAGCCTGGTCTACAGATGGAGTTCCAGGATAACCTGGGCTACACAGGGAAAACCCTGTCTCAACAAAACAAACAATAGCAACAGCAACAAAAAGATGTTAGTATTTAAACTTTGTGGATGCTGACATACAGAATAATGAGTAATTAGTAAAGAAGAATGCTGTGCTTCAGGAAATACAGGTGTGTGAAGAAACATCTGGCATTTCGGCACCGTACTGACTTGTATGTAGTCTTGGTGCACACCTTCTTTCTCTGGCATAGTTCGCTCATCGGCAAAGGGAGCCATCTCTTTGTAAATGATTGACAAGCAGCTAGAGCTGGGCTTATGTGTCTGAGAAGATAAACTTCAGAGACTGTAGATTCACGGGCTCAAAGAGGCCAGACATCCAGGACAGGCTCACCAAGAGGACCCCATCCATGTTCATCGGTGCAGAGGGCCTGCCCAAGTGTGTGCGGGAGTGTCTCTCTGCCTGTCTGTGAATCTACTGGATTCCAGCTGACTTCTGGACTCAGGAGTGCCCTTATATAATTTTCTAGTCATGTGAGCGTCGGCCTCCAATGTCTCAGAGTTTACAACAGAGAAAAAGTGCTGGCTCTCTTGCCCTTTTGCCCAGGTTCAGGTTCCTTCTTTCTGACCAGGTGGCAGTGACTTCTCGAATCCTGGTGGAGTTAGGTTCTTGTGGGTGCTGGAGGAGGAGCCTTAGCATGCAGCTGTCGACTCTTGAGTGCTGAGTTAACTGTTTAGACTGTAGATGTACATGCCTGCACGTGTGTCTTACTCTGCAGTGTTTGAAAGTGCTGGCTCAGCAGCAGACAGATCACAAAATCCAGCTTTCTGTGTATCCATTTTATGTCCTTGGGCAGGCTCCTTTATTTCTCTAAACTGTTTCTTGTTTTTCATTTTTATTTAAAAATTTTTAGCTATTTGCTAAGTGTGGTGATATCCACCTTTAATCCCAGCACTTAGGAGACAGAGGCAGATGGATCTCTACAAATTTGTAGGCAAGCCTGGACTGCATGATGAGGTCCAGGCCAGCATAGACCCTGTCTCAAAATTTCAAAGAAAATATTTTTTAGGAATTTATTTATTTTTATTTTGTGTGCACAAGTGTTCTGTCTGCACGTATGTCTGTGTACCACATGCATGTTCCTGATGTTGGAGGAGGCCAGAAGAGAGCATTGGATCCTCTGGAGTGAGTTACAAATAGTTGTGAGCCTCCAGGTGGGCGCTGGGAGCCATACCCAGGTCCTCTCAAGAGCAGCAAATGCTCTTAACTGCTGAACCATATCTCCACTCCCAATTTTTAAAGTTTACTTTTATTTTGTGATGTGTGTGTACCACACCTCCACACTTGTGGAGGCCACAGGGCAACTCTCAGTTCTTGCCTTCCACCGTGGGTCCAGGAATCTAGCTCACGTGGTCAGGCTCCTGTGGCAAGTGCTTTTGCCTTGCTGCTTATTTTTAAGGTGGAGTTAATAGCTGTTGCCTCATAGACTCGCTTCAGGAATGAAACGAGTCCGTGTGTTGTAAGTGTAAACACACTTGCAGCATACTATTCAGCAGCGCCAGCTTGCATGATGGGAGTGATCGCTGTGTGTGAGCTGTCTCGTGGCTTGTCCTGTTGTCCACCCAGTTCTCCCCTTGTCACAGCCACAGCTTCCCTCTAGATGGTTCTGATTCTCTAAGTCAAGTGGATGCAGAATAAAACTATGTGTGAAAATTAAGAACACAGGAGTGGGCCAAGCACTAGGGAATAGGTGTGTGAAACACCCCTTGTGGGCTGGTTGCTGGGGCATCCATCTCTAAGGATTGTTTTATGACCCTGAAACCAGAAAACAATGAGTTTGAATCAAGCTCTTTCATTGTAAGTTGAAGTATAGAAAGCAGACGGGGATGTCTGTGGGCATGTGCAGGGTAGAGAGTCAAGGTCCAAGGAAGAGAGATGGAAACGGCTGGGATATGAAGCCCCAGACTGTTGAGCTCAGTGGATAAAGCTGCTTAGCCGGCCTGACACCCCGAGTTTGACCTCTAGAACCCACATAGTGGAAGAAGAGAAGGTGGCATGTACATGCACAGGAAATAAACAAGCACGGGTAATGAGAATCATTCCACGTCGTGCCGTCTTCAGGGAGTGGAGGGGACAGAGGGACAGAGGAACAGGAGGTCACGGGGACAGAGGAACAGGAGGTCACAGGGACAGAGGAGCGGGAGGTCACGCTAAAGCAGGGACTGCAACTGCGATGAACGCCACAGACACGTGCAGGTACACGAAGCAGTTCTGTGTTGTTCCAGACAGACCTTAGGAAGCTTCTGCTGGTTTTCAGACCAAATTCCCAGCAGGCTGTCTCTCTGAGCCCCCAGCCCTTGGTCTGTTCAGAAGAATAAATGGAAAAGGCCATCCATCCTGCTAGGGACAGAAAGAGGTCGGGGAGGTTGGAAGAGGTAAGAGCCACTGAATCTGACATCTCGGTAACAAGACAAGGAAGGATCTAGGCAAAGTTAATACAAGGTAAAGTTTTCCATCTAAATAGCACACTGAGCACTGAGAGCTGAGCTTCACTAACTTTCACCATTAACAGTCAGGTTTTAATTTTAATTGTTTTTGTAAGAAGAGAATGTGCACCTATTTTAAGACTTTCAAGAAAAGTTTAAAAAATAAATTTGGACGTTAAAAGAGCTAAAAGCCTTGTGTGTTTGGAAACTTGTGTTGTGTGGAAGACTTCATGCTTGTTTGTTGACAGCGGTTGTAGGCCAAGCTGAACAGTCCCCGAGAGATAGTGACAGCATGCTGTTGTTGGCGATGACCCCTTCACATACCGCGCTCTGTTTCATTGTCTTTACAGATTGCCTAACGAACGACAGTGAAGCTTTGTCAAATAACACTGAGTATTTCCTCAGTCTGTTTAACAAGACTCTGGCCTGCTTTGAGCACAACCTTCAGGTGAGTTATATAAACTTCGTGCAGTAATGTGTAATTCTAACTGTTTGCAGCATCAATTGTGGTATCTATTTGGACTCATAAAGGAATTAGTGAGCTTTCATTTCTACGCGACGATTATTTCCACTTGGAAATACCAATGCTTATGCTCAGGACCAAGTGTGGTAGCACCCACCCTGTAGTTGGCAGGCAGGCAGAGAGGCAAGCGAATCTCTGAGAGTTCAAGGCCACTGCTACACAAAGCCACTTCCAGGCCAGCCGGGGCTACACAGTGAGGTTGTCTTTAAATAAATAAAACAAAGTGGGGGGAGAAAAAGGAAAGGGAATGAAGGGTTGGGGGTTGGGGAGGTGACTCAGTGGTTAAAAAATACCAGGTGTGGTGGTGCACACCTTTAATCTCAGCACTTAGGAGGCAGAGGCAGGTGGATCTCTGTGAGTGTGAGGTCAGCCTGGTCTACAAAGCAAGTTCCAGGACAGCCAGGACTATTATAAAGAGAAACCCTGTCTCAAAAAACAAAACAAAACGAAATAATAATAAATTTTAAAAGAAAATATGGGCTGGAGAGATGGTTCAGTGGCTAAGAGCACTGACCGCTCTTGTGGAGGATCTGGGTTCAGTTCCCAACACCCACATGGCAACTCTAGCTCCATGAGAACTGAATATCTTCTGGCTTCTGAAGACACCAGGCACACACATGGTACACGTGCATATATGCAGAAAACACCCATGTACATAAAATAGATTTTGAAAAACATTCCTTTTTTAAACTGGGGCAATTTTTAATAAAAAAAAAATCTCAGGTAAACATTGTAAAACCAGCATGTGTTAGTCACTGGTTCACTCGGTGAGAACAAAGGTTCTCCAGAAGTTTCCACACAGTTCACTCATGCCCCCCTGTTTTCAGACATCCTCACTGAGAGGACACTGAGGCACAGAGGTAACGGGACTTGTGTGAGGTCGGGCTGCTGGGAGATGCAGGGGAAGGGCCTTGAGGAGAATGTTTGGGGCCAGAGAGATGTACAGGCACTGGCTGTCAAGCCTGGTGACTTAAATCTTACGACCCACATGGTGGAAGCAGGAACCCACTCCAACGGGTTCTCTGACCACTACTTACACACCACAGCAAGTGTGTGCCTGTGCATTCTTGCACATGTATGCACACACACACACACACAAATAGACAATAATAAATAAATATATGACAATTTTAAAAGAATTCTGTTTTGAACATGTTAAGTATGATACTCTTATGCTCCTATCAGACATCCAACACAGATGATGCTAACCGTGAGGTGGGGCGGGGCTGCCAGATTTTGTATCATCTGACACAGACCCAGTGAGGTGGGGCGGGGCTGCCAGATTGGGTATCATCTGACACAGACCCAGTGAGGTGGGGCGGGGCTGCCAGGTTGGGTGTCATCTGACACAGACCCAGTGAGGTGGGGCGGGGCTGCCAGGTTGGGTATCATCTGACTCTGGCAAGGCTAGATTCAGAGTGAAGGTAACATGGCTCTGTGGGCTGAGTCTAGGGACAGTATAGCATTTTATAGGGTAGTGGGGACTGCGTGGTGGGGCGCAGCAAACAGACATGTGACAGGTGGCACAGCAGCTTTCAGCATGGGCGAATGGTCAGGGAGGAGGGTCACAGGCTGCACCTCGGGCAGTGGATGCTATCAGGTGGCTTCTCTCGAATCCCAGCCTGTCCTGGTGACCGCACAGAGAGGACAGGCCAGGCTACTGTGACAGCCTCCTATGTCCTGAGTCTATGGGGAGTCTTGGGCAGAGAGTGTGGCACCTTCCTGGGGTGCTGTGGGTGTAGAAGGGCTTCCTGAGCTGAAGTGGGCCCATGTGCAGTGTTCTTCCAGGTTCTGGCATCAGCCTCATTTCACTGGGCCTTAGGGAGGAGTCTTCAAAGCCCACACATGTGCCATCACCTCCCATCTTCCTAGAATCCCACTCCCTCCCTCATTTTCAGAAGCTGTGCCGTATTCAGAGTGCGATGATGCTACCGTTTATTTAATTAGTCCCTCCTCGTAGTGGGTCAGATACTGTTTGTTTTAGGGTTTGACAGTTACAAAAAACTGCCACTCACAGTGTTTTTGCCCATCACTGGGGGTTCTTATAAGAATGTGTTTCGTGGATTCCTAGGAGCGGAATGCCATACCAAAAGTGTGTGCATTTTTAATTTTAGTAAAAGGAACTGTATTATCCCCGCCCCACACCACCACCACCACCAGGATTCTGTGCTGGGTCTGTGGTTTAGCGCAATCGTTCTGTGCAAAGCCTTCAATGTGCGCTTTCTTGGAGGAGTTTAAGGGGAGACAGAGTGTCACCTGGGTGGTAAAGGTCACATTGTAGGTCCAGTTGCTCTGATTTTTCCTCTTCTCTTTCATCCCCATGATCAGTAGATGTCCTTTGCTCATGCTCCATGGTAAATAATTAAAAAGAGAAGAGAGCAAAGGTAAGGGTGTGTTGAATAGACAGCGTCTGCCTAGAAGCCGGAACTTGAGGGTTGCTGGCATGGAACTTTGTGTATGTGTGTGTGTATACATGCATGTATGCATTTATGTTTGTGGAGGGTATGTTTGTGTGTGTGTGTGTGTGTGTGTGCGCGCGCGCACACGCGCATACGTGTGTGCATACATTTGTGTGTGGGGGTATGTTTGTGTGTGTATATGTGTGTGCATGCATTTGTGTGTGGGGGTATGTTTGTGTGTGCATATGTGTGTGCATACGTGTGTGCATACATTTGTGTGTGGGGGTATGTTTGTGTGTGCATACATGTGTGCATGCACTTGTGTGTGTGGAGGTATGTTTGTGTGTGCATGTGTGTGCATACACAGTGAAGTTCCATGGCATGTGAACTACTGATGCCTCCAGCATCCTCTTCAGCATTCATCAGAGGCCTGCGTAGTGGTTTTTAAGATTAAGAGGCACCTAGAGAGTGCTAGATACCTTTGTTTTGTGCCCGCATACCAGATGTAGAAAGTTATAGACCCGTGCCTTGTGCCCTCAAATCCTCAGGACTCGTCGCTCAGGTGGTCTAGTAACCCCCGTCATAACGGCCCATCGCTATCTCCTCCTTGGTTAACAGTGACTTTTGTGCATTTCTTCTCTTCCTTTTTATTAATGAATGTTAATTGTAAACAGTAATGAGTTTTAATATGACATTTTATTTTCTTGCATGTATATAAGCTATGTCTTGATCATGCTCACAGATCCTCTGGCCTTCCTTTCTCTCTCTTCCACCTCCCATTGGTCCTCTACCAATTATTCCCCTTTACTTTCAAATCCTGTATGTCTTCATTCCAGCTGGGTGTAGAGGCAGAGGTGGGCGGATCTCCGTGAGAGGAGGAAAGACAGCTCTGCATTGAAACTGTGATGGAGGTCAGACTCCCAGAGGACCAGCAGCCACGCAGCAGGGAGGGAGGCTTTCGAGGAAGAGTAGGGAATGAAGGCTGAGATGCTGGTGTGGGCCAAAGTGTAAAGGAAAGCCTGCTGGAGAAGAGATGGGAGGGGGGAAGTTACCCGTTTCTGAGTGACAGGAAAGTCGCAGATGTGTGAAACCTCCTGGCTGTGACAGGTAGCTGCTGACTGTTCCCTTGATGCTGGCCATTCTGACTGCATAGAATAGTGGCTTTGATTTGCATTCATCTGATGGCCATGTTTTCAGGTATTTGTTGCCACTTGCATTTCTTTTGAGATCTATCAATTCATCTGTCCATTTATTGATTGGATTATTTGTTCCTTTGGAGTTCAGTGATTTCAGTTCTGTATGTATTTCTTGCATTCTCTGTCTACAGAAATGTTGGGAAACAGCTGGCAGGTCATCTCTTCCTTCTAGAACTCTCACCTTTGCTGGGCAGGGCTTTGCAGCCCTGTGCAGTTGCATTGTGATTCGTGCCTGTTCCCTGAACTGTTAGAGTTTTGTGGGGTTTTGTTTGTTTTGTTTTGGTTTGATTTGTTTTTTCTAAAGAGGGTTTCACTGTGTAGCCTTGGCTGTCCTGGAACCCACTCTGTAGACCAGGCTGGGCTGGAATTCACAGAGATTCACCTGCCTCTGCCTCCCTAGTGCTGGGATTAAAGGCATACACCACCTGGCATCCTCTCTCTCTCTCTCTCTCTCTCTCTCTCTCTCTCTCTCTCTCTCTCTCTTTCTCTTTCTTCCCCCTTTCTCCCTCCTTCCCTCCCTCTCTTTTTCTCTTTCTGTCTTTCTTTTAGAATGATTTTCTAAATGATTTTATATGATTTTCACATATTTACTTGGGGGTACATGTGGAGGTCAGAGGACAGCTTGCATGTGGGTTCCAAGGACTGCACCCTAACCCCCTCCACACAAACCACCCTAGCCATCAGCTGTGTTCATTGCCCAGTCTTATAACTTTGTGTTTTCTGCATGTTTTCTTCCAGTAGTTTCAAAGTTTCAGGTCTTAAATTAAAGTTTTTGATCCATTCTTCAGTTGATTTTTGGTGGGGTGAATGCTGGGGATCTGATTCCAGTCCTGACATACAGATATCCAGTTTTCCTGTACCATTTGTTAAAGAGGCCGTCTTTCCCCAGGGTGTGCTGTCTCATCTGTCTGGTGGCTATAGCTGTGGGTTTGTTTCTGGGGTCAGGCTAGTACTTTAACATACCATGGTGTCTTCTATCCGGGCTTAGAGGGAGAGGGTGTCAGACAGTTGACATGCAGAGATGCCATGTCCAATATGTGCTGTGTGTCTTACATCTATCTACCTTTGTCATTTCAGGGGCGCACATACAATCTTCTCTCACCAAAAAATTACTCTGAAGTGTGTAAAAACTGCAATGATGCATACAAAAATCTGAGCACCCTTTATAATGAGCTGCAGAAAATGAACGGGCTTGAGAATAAGGCTGAACCGGGCACGCACTTGTGCATTGATGTGGAAGATGCAGTAAGTACCTACGTCTGGCATGGCTCACGGTTTGCAGTTGTTGGATGCACTTACAGTGTCTTCGTCTCTTTGGGGGTGTGCTGGAATATGCATGGCGTCTTCAACCAGAGGAACTGCGGTAGTTATAAAGTATGGATCTGTATCAAACCAGGATGGCCGTTAACCAGGCTCCTCGTGGATGAGTTAATTTGGCACGTTTTGATTTTAAAGTAGAAAGTGGGTGTGAAAAAGAAAGAAAAAAAAGAAAGTGGGTGTGGTTTCCAGGGGCGTGGCGCTCTTGTGTGCTTACGTTGCGAACTTGTCCAGTGGTGCTGATTAAAGAGATTTGACGTTTTACCACCATGTTTTCAGAGATCTTAGTCACTTAATTGTTGATTAATTTCTTTATATATGTGATAATCTGAAAACATTTTCTCATGGCTGTCTCCTCACTGAAATAAAAGCCACACGAGGACAAGGACCAAGTGTTTCTTTTCGGTTTTTTGAGATAAGTTTCTCTGTGTAACAGTTCTGGTTGTCCTAGAACTCACTTTTGTAGACCAGGCTGGCTTCGAACTCACAGAAATCACCTGCCTCTGCCTCCCAAAGGATTAAAGGCATGTGCCACCACTGGTTTGACTTAGTGTTTCTTAATTTATCATTTAGTAGGTAGAACAAAGAACAGAATAGAAACGCTTTGTTTTAAAAGGAAGTCTCACTGTGAAGCCCAGGCCAGCTTTGAACTGGAAGTGATCCTCCTGCCGCCTCTCCTTAGTACTGGAACTACAGGCATGTGCCACCATGCCCAGGATGACGTTTAGTGCTGCTTTTGTTATAGTGTTGGTAGAGCAAATGTTGGGGGATGGGGAAGCTTTTCTCCACTGTATAGCTTGTCTTTTCACACATCACCACTAGGTGGCAGTCATGCCCCCTGGCAATATGATGTGTGAGAATTAGTTATTTGGGAAAACAAATCTTTAGCTCAAAGTAGAAAACTCAAGGTCAAAATGTCTAAGCTTACTTTTTAAGAATAAGTGTGAATATCAATCCAGCTTAGAGAGAACTATACCCGGACAGTAATGCTGAGGATAGCAAAAACCACTTAACGTGGCTGCTGCTAACAGGACTTTGATCTTATATCTCTGTCCTAGGATTGTACTTGGTTAATGGCAGGCTCTCAGTAATAAATAAACTTTAAACAAGGAAACAAAATCTTAGCTCTATTTTTATAGCTATACATTCTCTGGGAGGTAAAATGGTTCACATTCTAGCATATCTTAGTGATTATCGTATGTTTAGAATATTATATTTTGTGTAGCTATAAATTTATTCAGTGACTAATTGTAAACCAGCTTCTTTCCCTGGCAGAAAAAATTATTCTGAACTATCAGTAGATTTTTAAGGCTGTTCTAAAAGATTATATATATCTACTAAAGACAAGTGGGATGTCAGATACTACTACAATGTATTTTTCCAGATGAACATCACCCGGAAGCTCTGGAGTCGAACCTTCAACTGTTCGATCACCTGCAGTGACACGGTGTCCGTCGTCGCTGTTTCTGTGTTCATCCTCTTTCTGCCCGTTGTCTTCTACCTTAGTAGCTTCCTTCACTCGGAACAAAAGAAACGCAAGCTCATTCTACGTAAGTTCCTCGCAGTAGCCTTTCTTCTGTTTAGTTAATGGTCTCTGTGAGAAGATTTGGGGGTTAAGGAGTTGGGAGGACAGTGTTAAACCACTGACCTGCATGCCCAAATTGCTCAACATTCAGCCCCGTACAGCAGGAAAAATATATAGGTCTGTTTTTTAGAAAGAGTATGGCGTGCACCTTTACCTGCCAAGCCGTCTTGCTCGCCCCATTTAGTCTTTTTTAATGGCATTCAGTCAGCAAGCTGGTGTGAGCTGAATAATGTAGGCTGCTTAACTTTGATTTACTTGTTCCGCCTGATCAACTTGTCCTCCTTGACTGGACTCTGAAGCTCACCAGAAGAAGAATTGTCCTTGTTTATCACCGTCTCGCCAGTACCTAGGAAGTGCCTGGCCGTAGCGGGTGCTCACAAACATTTGTTGAACAAAACAATATTGTAGCCTATTTAATATTAATATCACTCCTCAGAATACTATTCCTGTGAAAAATTTTTATGGGAAAAATACTGGATCAAATAATGTCAGGCAGTTCTGCCTTCAGGAGGAAGAAGCAGGTAGATCATTGTGTTCTAAGCCATTCTGGGCTACAGAGCAGTTCTAAGCCAGCCACAGCTTCACAGTTCAACCCTATCTCAAAAACAAACATTAAATAATAATAAAAAAACCCAAAGCAAACAAACAACAAAAATGGGAGAAAGGTAGAAGGGGGTGGGAAAACCGTGCCCGACAAACCCCACAAGCGCTAGTGAGCAGAAAGGGCCCTTATGCTGACGCTCATGGACACTTCCTCTCCCTTCCCCACCTTTATTCTCCTTCCTCTTCCCTTTTCCCTTCCTCCCTGCGTAAACTGATGGCATGATGTTCCATGATATGGTTGAGGGGACAGTTTTTATTGTAAACATGAAAGACAGAACAGCCAGAGGCATCTGGAAGAGTCCAGAGCAGGGAGAGAAAGGAGTAGACATGGCCAGGGCTGGGGGTGGGGGATAGCAGGAGATAGAGAATAGAAAAACACCGTGAAGAGAGCAGAGCAGATTGGGGTAGGGTAAGAGCTCCCAGGCTGACCTTGAACTCATGGCAGCCCCCCTGCCTCAGCTTCCCACATGCTGCCCCATGAGGTCTGGCTCATGTATTTCTCATTATGCTTCTGTTCAGTAGGCAGTTACTCACTGTTAACCAAACATACTGTAATGGAATTCAGTAAAGGAAGAAGGCACAGTGCATGCCTCACAGTGTTGTACAGATGTGGAGGCACACAGTGTGACTGCATCACAGAGTGAGGGACGTTGGAACACACTGACAGATGATGCTTTGGGTAGGAGTTAGAGGTTGTGTGCCTCACAGTGTGACGGCCCTACCCCAGTCATTACAGCTATGCAGATGGAGAGTCACACAGTGTGCCTGCATCGCATGGTGAGGGACGTTGGAACACACTAACAGATGATGCTTTGGGTAGGAGTTTAGAGGACGTGGGGCCTTGCCAACTAGACGAGAGAGGCCAGCAAGTCTCAGGTCCTTGGATTTCCAGGTCTTACTACCTTGCCAGTTTATTATATTAAGTAATTTGATAATTAGTAAGAAGTGGTTTTTCGTAAAGTAAGTAAAAACCAAGTCAAAACAAAAACCTGAGCTACTGACTTCATTTGCTTTCCAAATCCACCCCAGGCTCAAAACACGTAAAAGCTGCCCACTGGTCCAGGAAGCCATGCTAGGGCTGTGATTCTTGCCTTTGGCTATGAGACTTATGTGCAGGGTGTAAACAAGACAGGAACAGAGGTGCCAGGGCCCTGCTGCAGCCCTGCTCTGGGGCTACAAGCCGTCGAGGCCAGCCTCTCTCGGATCTCAGCATGCGACACTGGAGTATGAGAAACACTCACACCTAACCGTTCTAAACACTTTACCTAGCCAGGGAGCCGTGATTCTGTGTTTACACTAGCGGCTTAGTCCCGTGAGCATCATAATCATGGCTGGTTGGACCATTTTGTTAATGGTCTGTCTATTTGTGCATGTATGTGTGATGTACAACTCAGTTTTCTTTGTAAATCTTTTCCTTTTTAATCTTTTCCTTTTTAAACTAGAGAGTCCTTTGAATTTTATCCTTATTTATTAGCCTATGGTAGTAATTATACAACATAATGCGTTTCATTGTGACATTTTCAGACACACACACACACACACACACACACACAATAGTGGAGTTTTGTTGCTGATCTGGTTTGGTGCTGGGTACTAAATACCCTTTACCACAGAGCTAGTTCCCTAGTGCCCCCCAAAAGTGCTTGCTTGCACGTCTGAGGGTTTCACTGTGTAGCAGAGGTTGACCTGGGACTTCCTATGTTGTCCTGGCTGCCTTTAAGCCCACAATCCCCCAGTCTTAGTCTCCCAAGTTCCGGGATTGCAGGCTCGTACTGTGTGCCTGGCTTGAGGAAATGTTCCTTCTGCATGTACACTTTCCGTCTTCTTGTCTCGCCACATTGCACGGCTTCCCTTAGTGTACGGTACTCCATAAGTGGGCGTCGTCTCATTCTAGATGTTGGGGAAAATTCCTCAGGCTTCATACTTAAATGTGTCTGCTGTAGAGGCTTTGCAGACACTTTTGTCTCCTAAGGGGTTTTTAGGGTCAGATTTCTAGCCTGGACTTCTACTGTTGTTCTTTATGCACACGTTTAAGATTGCAGTGCTCAAGAAGGTGTGGATGCCTGTTTTATTCCGTACTGCTTTTAACCAAGTCAGGGTAATGTCTCCTTAGCTTAATTTTATGTTGTTCATAAAGAAAAAAAAATGTTAGGTTTAATTCTAAAAAAAAAAATGGATCAAGTCAGATTCAGCCAATAAACAGACAGATGCAGTGGTTTGCGCGTAGACCGTGAGAGCGCCTGGACTGATAATGCTTGTGTCTCCCCAGCCAAACGTCTCAAGTCAAGTACCAGTTTTGCCAACATTCAAGAAAATTCCACCTGAAGCCTGCAAAAACGGGGACTCGACCTCGCATGGCGTGAGTGAGTGGTTGGACCACTGTGTGGTCAGGAGACGATGAACCAGGATCTGACACATCACCTTCTTAGGAAATGCCAGCGCTGCATATTTATAATTTATTCTGAACGACAGTTTTCACGTTTCCTTTCCCTGCCCACCCATTTGTAAAGATTTCTGTATTTTTAATTTTCAGATATAGTAATGTTACATATTCTAAGGTGTATGTGTTAGAGTAGCAAGCAAGGACTTTGTTTTTGTGGGCATATGACTACTTGGCACTCCTGATATCTCCTCGTTGACAGAAGTACACAGAACCCAAGCTGCTGGAGGCTGCCATTTACACATTAGCCACTAGAGCCGAACCAGATAGACAGATACTTGCCAAATGGCAGCCGGCCTAAGGAGTAATGTAAATGACTTCCCATTGCAGTATTATTGTTTATGTGTATATATAAATATTTAATATATTATATATTGAAATAATGCACTCTCTAGTTTCCCTGAAGTCATTTTTGAAACCACTAATTATAAACCTCCTTAACAATTTTCAGAAGTGATGAGCCACATCATACATTCATCTTTGTTAAAAGATTTATGGTAACTGGTTTTCTTACTTGACTTTTATAAATAGTGTTTTACATCTTATTTTTTCCTTTATTTCATAAGTAATTTAAAATCACTGGACTACTCTATTAGCTTCAGGATAGGATGGGCCTATTTTTATGCCATGGATTTACATTGTGAATTTCATTAAATTATTTGGTGACTTGTAACTTATTCTCTAAACGAAATGTAGCACAAGTGTGTCACACTGATTTAAACTGTGTTTTTGAATGAAAAGTTCATCTTGGGATATTTGGAGAGATGGGGAGAGGTGGAGGAGGAATATTGGAGACTAATGTTGAGGGAGCGGACAGGGAGGAGGGGTGCCCGCTGAGCAGGCTCTGCATAGTTTATATGGGAGGTGAGTGAATGACAGTCTCACACCGGAAGCTCTTCAGTCAAGGTGATGTCCCCTCCGATTATGTAAAGGATGAAAGCGATATGACGGAAATGAAGTTACACGTTTCCCTGTCAGGAAACAAGGTCTACTTTGGAATATTTCCATCAAGCTTTCAAACAGTCTTTTGCTTCAGTATCATTCAGTTTAATTTCTTGAGATATAAGAGTTGATGATCTTGCTTGTTAATTCTGTTTCTGGGTAGGAGCAGGTTGTAAATGTGGAGGCTCCCCTGGCTGACTGCTGAGTCTGAAGGCCCTTCCAGACTGCAGTGCACTCTCGGAGGAGACAGGAGTGTTTCGTGTTTTCTATCTTACCGCGTGTGCAGCGTATGAGAGCAGAGCAGGCTCATCCCCGGGTGTGGCAGTCAGATGATGCTGTCCCAGCCTTTCTCGCCAGCTGGGATGCACGCCAGTGTGCTGCGGTTTGTGCTGTCACTGCTCCTGCTCCTGTTACTAAGGACGCTGTCTGGATTGGAAGCCCGTGCTTGAGGGCCACTGAAGGCGGTCTTCATTAATGCAGACAAAGCCAGTTTACATGTTAGCAAGGTGACATATTTGGGGGGCGAGTAGTGGCCCCTTGAGCACCTTTCAGTGGGGTGCAAACCGTTGCTTTTGGGTAAAAAGCTATTGAGCACTTCAGCAAGGTCTCTGCTCACTATAAGTTGCATCAGAAATAGATATGAAAAACATATGCTAAGTGTTCTGCTGAAGTGCATAAGAATTTTGTCTTCTGGTCATGAAAAATGTACACGCAGGGCTATGTATGTGACGAGAAAACCTTTTTCTTTATGCTTTACAATAAAGGAAATGCCAATTGTAGTGGTGTAATTGATTTTTATTCTCTTAATTTATTATTATTATCGAGACAAGGTCTCACTGTGTAGCCCTGCCTGTCCTGGAACTCACTCTGTAGACCAGGCTGGCCTTGAACTCACAGGGATCCACCTGCCTCTGCCTCCCAAGTGCTGGGATTAAAGGCATGCGCCACTACAAACGACTGCAATTGAATTCTTAATTTATTTAAATGACTTGAGATAGAACATCACTCTTTAGCTTTTCTAGATTTGAGTTTTGTTACTTATCTAATTAATACTTTTACTGAAAATAAAGTATACCATGGAATTTTTGGTGCTGGATTTGGCAGGTAAATAATGTTTTTCAGAGTCTAACACCCATTATCTAAAAGTCAGTGCAGTGGCAGATGAAGACTGAGCTGGAGCCGTGTGTGTGTGTGTGTGTGTGTGTGTGTGCGTGTGTGCGCGTGCGTGTGTGTGTGTGTGTGTGCTGAGCTCTTCCCCAAGCTCCACTCCAACCTGGAGCACAACTCTAAACAAGTGAATAACCCAAGGATTTAGTTGGTAAATGTTACTATTGTTATAGCCAGTATTTTCTCGTGTTTCTTGGAAGTGCTGTACTTTAATTTTTTATTCTCAATATACTTTTTTAAAAATCTGTTTTGGGGGGTTGGGAGGGACACATGCCACACATGCATGAAGGCTAGAGGACACCTTGTAGGTTTTTTTCCATCATGTGGGTCTTGGGGATTGGAGTCAGGGCATCAGGTGTAGTGGCAGTGCCTTTGCCTGCTGAGCCATCTTGCTGGCCCTAATAGACAGCTTTAAACTGAGACTTTCTTTTCTTTTTGACTTAATAAATGGATGACTTTTTAAAGAGAAGACAAGATAGGCATTTACCTCAAACCACCCACAAAAACAAAGCACACAGACTTACTCGTACAATATTTTAGTTTAAAAATTATTGATCACACCAATGCTAAACCTGATGTTCGGGTGTAAACTGAGGCTTTCATATATGCTTATAATTTGCTTTGATCAAATCCACTCCCTTTTAACTCTCCTGCACCCTCCCCCACTTTTCCTCCCAACTTCATTGCTCTCCCCTGCCCCCTGAATCCTGAGTCCATTCCGTGCTACCAGGATGTGCGCGGGTGCAGGACCATCTACTGGAACATGGGTAGCCATGGCTGGCCCTTACATGGGTGTTGAACATTTGAACTCAGGTCCTTTTACTTTAGAGCTAGGTCTTTTAGTCACTGAACCATCTTCCCAGGTCCTGCTTCATATTTCTTTAAAGAGAAAGAAAGAATGTAGGGCTGGAGATGTGGCTCAGTGGTTATGGCTGCTCGTTGCTCTTGCAGAGGACTGAGGTTCAGTTCCCAGCAGCCACATGGTGGCTCACAGCTGTCTGTCATGCAGTTCTAACAGACTGGATGCTCTCTTCTGGCCTCAGCTGCCTCCACATATGCATATGGTGCACATAAATATATGCATACAGTAATCTGCTTAAGAATTTACTTTCATTATTTTTAATTACATATGTGTATGTGTATCTGCATGTGGACATGTGCATATGAGCATGGGTGCCTAAGGAGGTCAAAGTCATTAGATCCCTGGAGCTGCTCAATATGGGTGCCAGGAACCAAATTCAGGTCCTGAATAATCAGTAATTGCTCTTAACTGCTGAGCCATCTGTCCAACCCCACTTCCTCCCTTATATTTCTTAAGGATGCAAATTGCCATATTGGGGGGGGCAAGAACTTTGAAATCACACCTAAGTATAGACTCCTACATTCCCCCTTATTTAGACAAACAGCTTAAGTCTCTGAAAGCCTCAGTTTCCACATCTGTGAAATGGGAGATAATGTTGCATGGTGGTGCACACCTTTAATCCCAGCTCTTGGGAGGCAGAGTCAGGAGGATCTCTGTGAGTTCCAGGCCAGCCTGCCTGGTCTATATTGTGAGTTCCAGGATGCCAGGGCTACATACTGAGAATCTGTCTTAAAGAAATGAGAAGTAATGACAAAGATTATTGTGCAAATTGAATAAGATTAAATATACAAATACTACATAAGCACCTAATAGTGCTCAGTAATGCTCAAAAGCACTTGCCCATGGTTTCCCTTGAGGAACACTCTGTGCACAAATTGCACCACACAATTGGGCTTTTTCTTTCTTCTCTTGTTTGAGACAGCGTCTCACGATGCGGCCTCCACACAGACCAGACCCATTTGCCTCTGCCTCCTGCAAGCTGTGCTTTGGCTCTTGACATATACCGGCCAGGTTGCTCCCCAGAGTCTTTATCTTTGTGATTGCATTATCTTCTGGCTACATAGTAACATCTTCCACTTTAGGGACTTCATCTCCTTTGTCTTTTGTGCCATCAGTTGGATGAATGGGTTTGGAGTCAGTGTAATGGTTATTTGATGGAAGATGACAAAGTATCATTGCTCAAATGTATTGAACCAGGCTGTGAAATGTCTCTGTAGTGGGTCCATGTGAAACAGTGGTTCTCAACCTTCCTAAATGCTGTGACCCTGTAGTACAGTTCTCCATGTTGTGGTGACCCCCAAACATAAAGTTATTTTACTGATACTTCATAACTGTAGTTTTGCTACTGTTATCAATCATAATATAAATATCTGATATGTGGGATCTCTGATATTCAACCACAAAGGGGTCAAGACCCACAGGTTGAGAGTGACTGATGTAAAAGGATGTTTAGTATTATTGAATGAGTCCTTCAGCCGCTGTGAAAAGCATACATGGCAGAAGCGTAGCTTTGCAGTGGGTACTGGGATATGTTACCTTGCATTAAGGAAACTTCCCCTTTGGCACCAGAAAATCAGGGCTTCAGCGAGTGCTAGGTAGCATGTATTGTCCTTAAACCTAGCATCCTAAGTCAGGCACCATCCTTCTCAGTCCCGTCACCTGATCTCTGCCAAGCGAGTGTTGATTAGATCCAACTGTCGAAAAATGCCAAATTCTTGCAGACGGTTAGGAAAATATCAACACGGTGCCCAGAGCTGGCTTAATTCATCTTTCTGCTTCAGTAATCCCACACATTACTTACTTATTGGCTGTAATGAACATGCCATTCAGCCGAAATGAGATTAACTGCTTAAACCTCAGCACTGCAGCCAGAGAACACTAATGCCGCTTTGTGTTTCTTTGGAAGCTGCAGCAGTTAAATGATATCGCCTTGCCACGTCTTCCATTGTAATAAGGCGGTTTCACTCGGGATTAGCGCTCCGTAGCTGATTCTCCTGCAGGCGCACCTGAAGCAGCCACCCCAAAACAGAGCCCATTGACCCCGCAACTCTCAGACTGTGCTGCTCTCCGTGGGCCCTTCTCTGCTCTAGTGCCGATGGGAGATTGGCCCACCATGCAGCTGAGGGGAAGACTTGGGCATACATCTGGACAGTAGCACTGTGAAGCCCCAGATGAAGCAGAGCCCAGAAAACCAGCACCAGCCCCCGTACCTGTTCTCTTCGCCAACGTCAAGGTCCTCGTCTCCAGTGCAGCTCTCTGGACTGGTCCAGTCCCACTCTTCTCCCTTCTTTGAATTCTGATTCTAATCAGACTTCCCCCTCAGTTCATTTAAGATGGATTATTTACTGATTTTTGTGATTCTTAGTGTTCTACATGGACACGCTTTCCTTCAGTTCGACTTCAAGCTCTCAGAAATCATGGGCAAATAATGCATGGTCCTGTGTGCCATGTCTGAGGAAATGCCTCTGTGTGATCCGTTACGACCCTTCCTGAGAGGGTCTGTAGTGGGAAGGCTGTTCCAGTTGTGTGAATAGTGTTCCTGTCCCAGAGATGCTGTCTCTTCTAAGGAGCACACCTCATCCTTGTGGCTCATAGCGTTCAGGACCACACATCAGCAGATGTGTTCATGCACTTGTTGATTTATTTCAATAAAACTTTATTAAATACCTACTCTGTGGGGAGTCTGGATTGTCAAGAGTAAACCGGCAAGCTCCTCGTTGACCATTTTGGCAGAAATGAAGCAAAGCAGGGCTGTAGAGATGACTCAGGTTAAGAGCACTGTCTGCTTTTGCAGAGGAGCTGGGTTCGGTTCCCAGCACCCACGTAGTGGCTTATAACCATCTGTAACTCACGTTCCAAGGACTTTGGTACCCCTCTCTGGCCTTTGTAGGCTCCTGCACACACATGAACATGCCGGGCAAACACTCTTGCACATGAAATAAGAGCAGTAACATTTTGGGTTGGAGAGATGTCTGGAAGTTAAGAGCACTGGCTCTTCTTACAGAGGACCTGGGTTTGATTCCCAGCACCCACCTGGTGTACAGAGATACACGTAAACAAAACATAACATAAAATTAAAATCATAATGACAATAACTTGGGAGAAATGAAGCGAAGTTTAGAAGCACCTAAGGAAGGTCTGCACTTTCTTACTCTGTCCTTGGAACCCAGCTGTGGAGAAGCAGCTTCAGTTGACCTGACTTCCTGGTGGGCTTTCTCATTCATAGCTTGTCAGTCACACTGTACCCTGCTTTTCCAGCTGGGAGTTTAAGCTGTAAGATTGTGCTGTGGGAAACCAATTTGTTCTGGTTTCCACAAGGCAGGTACTCTTGCCAGGATGGAGGGAGTCCAGGTGTGCACATCTAGCTAAGGTTGAGTTTGGGCTGGAACTTTCAGTGGGTGAGGAGGGAAGAGGGGGACACTGGCATTACTATTTCTGCATAGGGAGCTGAATGATTTGGCAAAACAAGGACACTTGCCTTGGATACCACACCTCGGCAAGGCTGGCTTCAAAAGGTAGGTTGTGTCTGCCTCCTGCAGGATGACTTGAGGCTAGCATTGGAAGAGATTCCTCCTGAGCCGGACCTCTTGAGAAACCCGTGTCACACTTTGGATAGTTGTGAACTCAGCAGTGAGGATCCCATGTCCTTGCTGCCTTCACTTGTCTGGTAGACTTAGAGAACATACTAGAATAATGTCCATATCATGTCAGGAAGAGAGACATAGCACACATGTTTTTCCAGTCTAATTTCTCATGTGTAGAAACGGTAACAGTGACAATGACTTATCTAAGTGGTGGGACATCAGCGGCAGAACCACACAAACTTGGCCTCTCTTGTTCATGGTGACATTGCTTACCCTTTCTCCCCACACCTCTCTAGCAAGCTATTCCATCTCCCTTGACTGACTCAGCTCACTTAATTTTCTTCCTCTTAACAATTTCAAAAGCAAAACTTAACACCAATGAAGGAAACCAAAGAGCAAAATAAGAAAGTGCAACTTGTTTTCCCAACACTTACCTAAACTTTTTACATTTGGTTTTGGTTTTGGTTTTGGTTTTTTTTGGAAACAGAATCTCACTGTGTAGCCGGGAACTCAGAATATAGACGATACTGGCCTTGAATTCAGAGATTCACCTGCCTCTGCCTCCAGAGTGCTGGGATTAGAGTGTGTACCACCACACCCAGGCCTTCTCCTAAACACTCGATTTGTCCATAGTTCACTAATAAATATGCATTTCTTAGACCTGTCTGTCCCCACTGAATTGATTGGACTTGAGAAGTTTATTAAGCCCTTTTCTGAGAGGAAGAACATTGGCAACTTGCTGCTTGTGTTTTTTTCTTTTTCATTCTTTTACTTTTTTTTTTCTTGTTGTTCAGACTTGTTTTGGTTACAAGTGGCAGAAACACAACTCAGACTGGCTTGATCACAAAGGATGTATTGGGAAGTCTGAGAATTTATCCAGTTTCTAGGTTTTCAGACTGCACCCCCTTGTCTGCCCACTTGTCTGCATTGCGCTCCGTGTTTCCTACACAGCCCCACCTCTGAGTGAGTGGTACTTACCCACCTCCAGGCACAGGCACACTCTCTCTCCATGCTGTACCAGCAATGGCCGAACCTGGCCATGGTGACGCACTCCTTTAGTTCTAGCTCTCAGGAGGCAGAGGCAAGTGGATCTCTGAGTTCGAGGCCAGCCTGGTCTACAGAACAAGTTCCAGGACAGCCAGGGCTACATAGAGAAACCCTGTCTCGAAAACCCAAAGAAAAAGAGAGAGAGAGAGAGAGAGAGAGAGAGAGAGAGAGAGAGAGAGAGAGAGAGAAGGGGGGGGAGGGAGAGAGAAAGAGAGAGAAGGAGGGGGAAGGGAGAGAGAGAGAGAGAGAGAGAGAGAGAGAGAGGACAAAGGAACAGTGGCTGTTGGTTTGCTTGCACATGTTCCAAACACCAAGTCTCCCTGCTTCTGTCTCTAAATGGAAGCCCAGAAAAAGGGCACTGGTTGGCCTAGATTGGGGCATGTCCTCATTCCTGCATCAACTCCTGTGTTCAGGAGAATGAGGAGCTGTTGATACTACTGTCATCCATGTACAAACACACACATGTGTGTACACACACACACACCACTCTGTGATCAGAGGACATAGTAGTACAATTGGCATAAGAACAAATTCTCACAAAAAGAAATTTTGAAAAACATGAAATTGGCAGATTCTGACTTTTTTATTATTTGTGTGTGTGCACGTGTGCCACAGTTGTATGCGGCAGTCAGAGGACAGCTTGCAGGAGAAGGTTCTCTGCTTCCACCATGTGGGTTCTGGGGATTGAACTCAGGCCGCCTGGCAGCAAGTTCCTCTACCTACTGAGCCTTCTTGTCAGCCCCAGGTTTCTACTCTAAATATCGGTCACCATCCCTGCCACAGTCAGTGTTGGCTTCTGTATCACGTAGAACAGTTTTCGGCACTCCATGTCCCCCTCTGTCACTACTGTGTCCCTCACTTGTGATCACCTAAGTCCAAGCCTGTCTGCTCCATGCTGCCACCTCTAGGTTTCTCCTTTTCCCAGTCTATTAACACTTACCAGGATTAGGTATTATCAGACTAAACCTCTGATCTTACTTGCTCATCTACTCAAAAATCTTAGTGCTATTCCTCTCTCTCTCTCTCTTTCTCTCTCTCTCTCAAGACAGGGTTTCTCTGTGGAGCCTCTCCTGGAACTCACTCTGTAGACCAGGCTGGCCTTGAACTCACAGAAATCTGCCTGCCTCTGCCTCCTGAGTGCCAGGATTAAAGACATGTGGCGCCACCACCTGGCGACATTCCAGTCTTAAGAGTTGTAAGGTGGCCACAATGCAATAGAAGGTACTTACCAGACAGCTGCCAGGGCTCCTAACTGAAGCATTCCCTAGTAGTTAAAGGGGACTATGAGACCCTTGGGCTAGGCTGTTCCTCTCTCTCAAGGGGGAAGCGCATTGTGCCATTCCAATTACGACTGATGATAGTTAACAGTTAGCTAGGTTTGTGCCTTGGCCTGCTCTGTGAGTCCAGGCTGAGGCTGCAGTCCAAGGCAAGTCTGCTGCCTGTACACTTGGATGCTGCACTCTGTGCAGAAGTGGGGCTGCGTGAGACACGATGCTTCTTCCCAGTTCTTTTCATTTGACATGATACCACCCCCGAGAGGCTGGAGATCATCTTAAAACATCCCCTTCTTCTGGGAATGTCATGGATTTAAAAACACGAAAAAGCAAACAAACAAACAACCTTTCTTGCCTCTTTCCTATTGGCTGCATGGGGAAAGAAAGGGTGTGTCAGAGTGGGAGCTTCTGTGGCAGAGTCTGCTGGTTGCTCCCGTAATTAACTCCCTGTATCTTCCCTGGCTGAAGTTCTAGCTGGACACATGGCGTGTAGAAGAAGCACAGAACTTCCAGCTGCTCCTGCTCGTAGGGCAGCCTCCGAATCGGTCTGCTGCACAGAAATGTAGATTGGTCGCTTCCAGGGAGCCTTGGTCTGGGACAACCAAAGGCCCTGCCCCCGCCTCCTCCCCTCACCCCTGCCCCCCAAACACTCACTCTGTTTTTATGTGAGGCAGGATGCATTTCCATCTTGATTTCGTTACTGTTGTTTGGGGGCTTTGTTCATTCACTGTGAAACCCAGTCCCAACTGATGCAGTGTAATTCAGGTGGGTAGACAAAAGGCAGAGAGACATTTCACTATGGGAAGAGTTATTGCGTTGGCTCGGGACGAGTTTTGAGTCTGTGGTAGCTGGGTATGGGAAGGATTCAAAGCTAGAAATTAATTTGCAGGAGTTGGTTGGAATGCTGGTATTTCCCACAACCAACTTTGACCAAGGGTTTTGCATGCTCTTCCTTCTGTTGCTGTGTGAGTCATTCGTCTGCCGGTTTTCTCGAGCAACTGTGCCCATTTTGTTAACATGATAATGATAGTCTGTAATCTGCATGGCTGCTAGCTTCATACATAAAAAACACTGAACGATTAATAGAGAGACATTATGACTAAAAATATAAAAAGAACTCTAATTCACCAAATTTTCTAGGTTTCAAGAACTGTGTGAGTTAAAACATTTCCTGAATAAGAATTATGCTCAGAGAGTAATATGTGTATGTATGTATGTATTTTTTTTTTTTGAGACAGGATTTCTCTGTGTAGCAGTCCTGGCTGTCTCAGAACTCACTTTGTAGATCAGGCTGGCCTCAGACTCACTGAGATCTGCTTACCTCTGCCTCCCAAGTGCTGGGATTAATGGTGTGCACCGCCACTGCCCCGTCAGAGAGTAATATCAGGCACACGTAGGACCTCACAGTTAAGAATGGTCTGCATAATGGACTGGAAGGAGGGCGTAGTGGGTAAGAACACATGCTGTGTATGCACGAGGACCTGAGTTCGGATCCTAGCACCCATCTGAAATGACTAGCATGGCCCCTCTTGTCTGTAGCACATTGCTGTGATGGGGGTTGGGGAAACAGAGACGGGAGGGTAACTGGGCTTTCTGGTTACTATGCCTGCTCCAGCTAAGAGACCCTGTCTCAAGGGGATAAGGCAGAGAGTGATAAAGCAGGACACCCAATGCGTGTATCATATGCCATACGTGCGTGTGCATGCAGGTGCGCACACAGACACACACACACACATACACACACACACACACACACACACACACACACACACGAGAATAATCTGCATGACCCCAACACTTGTATTTATTAACAATCCATGGATTGAGATTGAGACTAAAAGGCATTCTGTAAGGGAAGTTCTCACTTAACAGCTTTGTTTGGAGAAGGAATGTCAATTGGTGTACTGTTAAGGCTCCCTACAGAAAACACAGTTTTCCTCAGGCAGTTCAGTGAGGATCCTTCAAATGGAGGGATTCCTGCAGACGTGTGCGCAGAGTTAAGGAAGTGAGGAAGGGGCTTTGAGGCACTCAGAGAGCCACTATTTCCACCAGGGCTGAGTGGAAGGGAAGAAGCAATGGTTTGGGAGCCTGGCGAATCAGGTCACCTGCTGGGAGCCATCTTTGACTGAGCTCCTAAAGCCTCCCAGATGGAGCAAAGGTCTAGGAGGAAAGCAGAGGAATTGGCAGAGCCACCTCAGTGCTCTACTCAAGCCACCGCTCAGACTGTTCTAGAAGGTGAGCTCCAGGCAACCTTTGAGGGAGACATCCACCAAGACTGAAAGCAGTTCTCAGGGCCCAGGACCCTTCATTTTCTTACCAGCTTTTCTTCATCTAGATCAGAAGTTCTCAACCTCTGGGTCATGACCCTTTGGGGGGTGGAGTGACTCTTTCCCAGAGGTCACTTAGACCATTTGAAAACACAGATATTTAATTTATGATTTATAATGGTAGCAAAATTACAGTTATGAAGTAGCAGTGAAATAATGTTACGGTTGGGGTCAGCACAGCATGAGGAGCTGTGTTAAAGGGTCGCAGCGTGAGGAAGGCTGAGAACCACTGACCAGACAATGTGGATGGGGTCGCTTTCCCTCTAGTCTCACTGCTAGACAATCCTCAAGCTGTAAAGTGTTCAATGAATAAAACCCATGTATTTGGCCTCCCTTCCTGCCCTTTCTCCTCCTCTCCTTCCTCCCTCCCCCTCCCTCTCAATCTGTCCCTCTTCTCAGAGTATCAATATGTAGCCCAGACTGGCCTTGAGAGCCTCCTGACCTCACATCTGCCTCCTCCAGAGTACTGTAAGTACAGGTGTCTGCCTTACCTGGTTCTAGCATGCGGTCTGTACTGGACCTCCTGCATGTGCCTTTTATTGTTTGTTTGGTTTTTTTGTATTTTTTTTTTGGTTTTTTATTTATTTTATTATTTTTAGAAATCAATGAATATTATACCAGCAGAACTAAAACTTTAGCGCTCGATGCGGTGGACTTCTCTCAATGCAGCGTTGACTGGCCTGTCATGATTAAGTGATGCAAGTTAATAGTCACCTTATAAATGATCAAATTCTTTAATATGTTCAAACCTATACTTGTAAATGTTAAATACAAATGCAATTTATTTATAAGAATAATTTATTTAGCCTTCTATATATGTGTTTTTAAGATCAAACCTAAAGCAAATAATTACAAACAAACTTTACTTAAAGTTAGGTATACTTAATAGATAATGGTCCTGAAACTCTTCAGAGATCTGCTGAATACGGCATTTAAAATATTTAATGAAAAAGCTTCCCATGATAGACAGAAATGACAGGTCCTAGAAGAAACCCCAAGGTCTCCAAAGGAGACCTTGTGCCCAAAATGGGGCACAGACAGCTCCATTTGGATTGTGGTAATGCTAACCACTGGGCACCATGCCCCACCCACCACCAAGGCCCCGCCCACTGCCATACCCCGCCCACACTGTCAACAGTGTGGGGTTGACTGCTCTACTCTGCTTTGTCAGAGTAGGTCAGTTTTCCCAAGTTCCTCCCCCACAGGAAAATCTCTCAGACTTTCTGTTTGACAGTTGAAAGTTAATGTTGTCCTGTATGAGAGCCGAATGCCTACAAGCTCTGTTCCCTCCCCAGTTTCTTGCCCAAATGGCTAGCAAATGCCATGAGGAGACTTTTTGTTGCCCATCATCCTCTTGAAGTAGCTTGGTGTTGCCAGGAGCAGATGTGTCTTCTTGTCATGAAAAGTCCTAAGTTCTTAAAACATTTTACATGCCATATTCTGAAGGTCTCTGAAAGATATGAATAATACCTATCTAACTGAACTATATCTCTATATTTCTAGAAAACCTAACTAACATGACTACAAGCTTGACTATTATAGATGATTATCTTTTAGTCTATATTTCTTAATTGTACATTGCATTTTAAAATGAGCTGTACAAACACAATACCTTAATTAAGAGCAGAAATATACATATTACAAATCGACCTTAAATTTGTATCAATAAACCAAGATCCATACCAATGAAAACCTCTATAGCATATCCCCCTTTAAACGTAAAAAAACATTTATAAACAGTATTTGGGAATATGGACATAGTTTTCTCCAAACTGCTTCCTACTTTTTGTTGGGTAAAGTAATTTTTGGGGTTGTTCATGGAGACCTTTCAGGGGATCTTGGTCCATCAAACCACATTAGTCTGGAAGGATTCTACAGGTTCTCATCCTCTGTGGAAACAAAAGAAGAACCTCTTTTCCAAAGTAACATATCCTTTAACCCAAATTCTGAAATCAAGATACCTTTAAAATATATATGCTGGTTTAGCTTAGCAGCCCGTACAATGAAATGTCTCTTGTTATGTAGCTCTTTAACAGTCAAAATAATTAAAGAAACACAATAATATATATGATCCAGACTCTCTGTGTTTAGTCCATCTTTACATGGCTTATTATTTTTACTTTATTACTTTTTGAACAAGTTTAATATTTATTTTATTATCTTTATTCCTTTAATCTATGACTATCTGTACTCTTTTTATACTACATTTACTATCTTTTTACTCTTTTTCTTCTCTTTCCCAAGCCTACAAACATTTTTTAAACACTCTGTGTCTCGTTTAGAGGTCTTTTATGTCTGAATCTGTCCTATTGTGTATCTGAAATCATTTTCTGTTTAAGAATACTTTTTAAAATGCTAAGCTGCTTGGTCTCAGAGGCCCTGGGTGCTGGGTCCACCTCTCTTGGGCTTTAAATATGGTGGAGGTAGTTCACCGCAGGTTCTAGGACTGCTGGGTGGGAGCCATCCTCACCACCTCAACTCTGGGTAGCTCTGGGTAGCATATAAACCCTTTTTTATCTGAGTAGAAGCTAAAGCTGCCATGCAGCACACTGTGTGGCCTGGATATATCTCTGTGTATGATAGTGGGAATTCGCCATGCTCTCCTAGCAGACTCAATCACCAACAGCCCAGGCAGAAAGTGCTGAGCCTGGGCGTGGTCTCAGCTACTTTTCTCCCGACCCTGAGTGGGTACATAAGCATCTGGACCTGAAGTGGGTGGCGGGCATCAACCCCCCAAAAGAACCAGAGTTCATGCTGGTAGTGTGAATCAGGAAACCACTGCTTTAAAACAGTGCAGTTTTTTTTTTTTTTTTTGCTTCTGCTGAATCAGGAACACCTCTCTTAAAGGACCTGCAGCATGCCGCCAGCAAGCAGAGCCCATCCGAAAAAAAAAAAAAATCCAGCTAAACTTTGTTTTTAGTGTATAGAATTTCCTTCCAAGTTTTCTTAGGTTTTACATGGATTTAGTCAACCATGTTAGCACACCAATTTGTTGTAATGAGGCTGTTTGTTTGTTCCTGGATGCTCAACCCTTAAATAATCACACAAAAACTATATTATTTGCAATACTGTTTGGCCAGTAGCTTAAGCATATTTCTGGCTAACTCTTATATCTTAAATTAACCAGTTTCCATTCATCTGTGTTCAGCATGTTTGTCTCTGTCGGCAGCTCCATGGCTTCTCCCTGACTCCGCCTCCTTTCTCCCAGCATTCAGTTTAGTTTTCCCTGCCTAGCTCTACTCTACCCTATCACAGGCCCAAGACAGTTTCTTTATCAATCAATACTATTCACAGCCTACAGAAGGGAATCCCACACCAAAGTGAGACTTTGTCTCAAAAAAAAAAGACCTCTATGGTTTGAGAACGCCTCAGTGGTTAAAAGTACCCACTTCCAGCCCCAAGGGATCTGGTGTCCTCTTCTGGTCTCCATGGGCACCTGCATGCGTCCCAGATATATAGGCAAAACACTCTTACACACATAATAAAAATAAATAAAACCGTTGAGAGAGAAGGAGCCTACTAGCACTTTCTATTTTTCTTCCACAAAACCCTGCTAACGTCCCATGTTAATCATTAAGAAAAATTAAAAGCACAATTTAGGGGATGTGGCCTCGACCCGAGTTCTCTAAACCGCAGTGAACCTTGCTGTACAGACTTGTAGCTTCGCATTGCTTTGACATTTTTTTAAGCCGCTCCAGGAAGGAATCTGGTTTCAGAGAGGTCTGGGGCCATAGTCAGATCTTTAAGCTAGGCAACCTGCTTGTGCATCACGTGGCTCTAGTGACGCGGAGACCCTAGCTTCACTTGTAGCTTTTCAGTCCTTCTGCTTGTCTCTCCGCACACTCCGGAAGTTCCCGGGAAGTTCACGACCTCCCGCTCCTGAACTTTCCCCTGTTCTCCGATTTTGGCTTTAGAGAAATCCCTCCAGGGGAGTAAACTAAAACAACACATTTGATACTCCTGTAGTGTTCACTCCCTCTCACTCTTTGATTCGAGTTTATCCCTTAAATTCCATCTCTTTCAGCCACTGCAGAAATAATCCTACCCAATTCAGATCACGCCAAAGCCCTGGTTCTAGATAATGGCCTCTCATTTGCTTACTGAAGAAATATCATTTGTCCCCTAGGACAAGACAGGCAGTGTGACAGGCCTTGGCACACTGGTCACTGCAGCAGTGACCCTGACCAAAGTGGTCCTGACCTTTCAGACCTTTGATCTAGTGATAATTACAGTGGGCGGCGGGCAGATAGGCACCCAGGTAGGATCCAGGCTGAAAATCGATTACCAATATAACTGGTCAGCATGGAACTTGATCTCATATAGGCAATTACATTTTATTTAAAATTTGAATTCCATATTCCTTTAAATAGAGTGATTATTTTCTTTTGTCTATGATTATGTATATATGTCTATGATTATGTCTTTGTCTATGATTCTATATTCCATGAAAAGCCAGGTTGACTACAAAAGTATAAAAGTTTCACTCCAAGTTAGCCAATCATGCAGATAATATACCCTAGTTTCCTTGGTGGCTGCATAGTACAATTTGCCATAAGAAAAGGTGACAACCAAGAGAAATCTCCATAGGACTGGTAGAGCTCGTAACTTTCCAGAGGCCAAGTGAATGGAAGTGCTGCCCTGGAGAAGAACTAGGGTTTGTTATGAGCAGTTGGGCTCCAGATGACTTTTCACAGCGCTCCTCAGTGTGGCATTGAGGGTCATTCCTAGGCTTGGACAATTGTGAAGAGGACAGTTCCGAGACTCAGAGCTCAGAAAACACGTCAGGCTGACAAAGTCCATTCCGGTTTCCTTCTCTTTTCTCTTCTCTTCTCTTCTCTTCTCTTCTCTTCTCTTCTCTTCTCTTCTCTTCTCTTCTCTTCTCTTCTCTTCTCTTCTCTCCTCTCCTCTCCTCTCCTCTCCTCTCCTCTCCTCTCCTCTCCTCTCCTCTCCTCTCCTCTCCTCTCCTCTCCCCTCCCCTCCCCTCCCCTCCCCTCCCCTCCCCTCCCCTCCCCTCCCCTCCCCTCCCCTCCCCTCCCCTCCCCTCCCCTCCCCCTCCTCATTTTCTCTCTCTAGGAGAGTGTCTGGCAATTAGTGGAGACTTTAGCCACACCTACCCTACTGCTCAGGGATTGGGCTGGCAGGGTTGCAGGGAGAGAGGCAGGTTTACCCAGCCTTTTGGGTCAAGATGTAGTCAGAATCTGCTGAGGGGAAATCCTGCACAGGACAGCAATCATGGCAAAGTGAGAAAAGATTTAAACTGAAGGAGAAAGAGGAAGGGGAGGAGAAGGAAGTGGTTGCCCCAGAGATTCTCTCCTCAAGTACTTCCCAAGAAATGATGTAATTAAGCCCCAAACAACCTTATCCAGAGGCAAAGGAAAGCCCTTGATTCTGTAACCATGGCCAAAGGCCTACCTATCCACGACTCTTTTTACCCTTGTTGATTCTTGTCAGATTCCTTTTTGAAGTGCAGATTTCCCAGATAGGACTCTAAGTCCTGTCTCCTCCTGGGAATTTCCAGTTTCACCTCATTAAATACCAATGACTCATTTGCAGTCTGCCCATGAACTTGCCTAACCCCTATACTGCCCTTTATTGCCTGTTGCTGGAATTGTTGCTCATGTGCCTGCCCAATACTAGTTTAGGACCTGATTTCTTGGGGAAAAAAAAATAAATTCATAAGACTTTTCTAAGTCTCTGTTGGAACAGGAAGTTGTGAATTCTTTCCCTAGGTCTGGCCTCTAGACACTGAGGTAAACTCCAGATGTATGTTTAAGGACAGCTTGCCCTGAAATGATCCCGAACCTGTGTAGATAGCAAGAATTGGTTCAGAGCCATGAAACCTTTCTAAGTTTCATTTCCCAAAGTGTCTCCAGGGCTACCATCTGTTGTTGAAATTTCTTCCTTCCTTCCTTCCTTCCTTCCTTCCTTCCTTCCTTTCCTTCCTCCCTCCTTGCCTCCCTCCCTTCATCTCTCTCTCTCTCTCTTTTAGAGGGGGTTTTTCTATGTAGTTCTGACTGTCTGGAGTGTGCTATATAGACCAAGCTGTGCTTGAATTCACAGAGATCCTCCTGCTTCTGCCTGTTGAGTGCTGGAATGAATAAAGGTGTGTGCCATGATGATTTGACTTGCTTTGTTGGTGAAATTTTTAATGCAAAAGGCTTACGAGAAGTTTTGGGATAATTGAACTTGATTGCTTTTGAATACAGTTAACTGAGAAAGGCCCACAAATGGAAACAATCCCCTTGGACTATTGAATTGTTTGTATGTGTGTGTGGTGATGGGGCATTCCTAGTCAAATCACCACACCCCACAAATGCTTTTCCCTGCTGAACCGTCTCTCCAGACCATGAACTCCTCTTGAACTTCAGGGCCATGTGTCAGGGGAGGAGGGGCAGTCACTCCACATCTGATGACTCAAAGGCTAATCCTGCAGTATCTGCCTTCTCACCCTAGTCTGTCCAGTTCTCTGCTTTTCTCCAGTTTAGAATGCAGCAGCTTGTCTGCCAACACCTACACACGGGAAAAATCACGTCCACAGGAAAGCTAGTTTAGCTGTGAAAGAACTTAACCCGAGCCGGCTGCTTCACAGGGCAATGCTGAGAACTCGCTGGAATCTTGCCTCTCTTCAGGTTGTGTCTCCTTGCTGCCCTTAGCCTTCACGGTGTCTCTGTCATCCTTTCTCAGAAACAGTCTCCATTTTCTAGACCACTTTGAGAATGAGAAGGGCACTGAGAAATTCAGGTTCTCAAACTAGTTTACCTCCCCAAAGGGAAACTGAGGCTCAGGGGTGTGGAAGGACTTGCAGCTACCTGGGGACCCAGTCTTTGGGCTCCTGGCCCCAAACACTTTGGTATGCAGCACTCCCCCGCTTCTCTAAAATCTTGGGGAAGAGAGGGGAGCTGCTTATATGTAGTCATGCATACGCAGCCGTGCAGCACTTGCCTAGCAAGGCTTGCACTCTGAGTCAGTCCCAAGTATGGGGGGGGGTAGCTAGAAGGGAAACACTAGCCATGGAGCATTTTTTGTAGCTGCTGTTTTACATATATTTATTTAGCGACTCTCTCTCTCTCTCTCTGTGTGTGTGTGTGTGTGTGTGTGTGTGTGTGTCTCTGTGTGTCTGTGTGTATGTATGTGTGTGCATGTACATGTGTAGTGACATGAAAGTCCCAGGACAACTCTCTGGAGCCAGTTCTCCCCTTTAACCATGTCAATTCTGTGTATGGAACTTGGATTATCAATCAGTCTTGGTGGCAAGTGCCTTATCCCCTCAGCCCTATTTTCAATTTTTGAAATAAAAGAAAACACTGGTCGTCATGACTCAGTATGTAACCTCGCTAGGTCCCGTGGCTCGGCATGTATACTTGCTAACACTGGCAGCCATGACTCAACGTAAACTTTCTTGCGGCCCACCAGGGAGGAAGGGAATGCTATGTACGCTCTCACAAGACACATTCCACACACAGTAGTAAGCAAGCTGCGATTTTAAAAACAAAACAAACCTCACCCCTGCTCCCTGATTCAAGGCCCTTTCCTGTCCTCACCGGTTCTCTTGAGCAGGAATGCTGTCTGCTTGGAACTGCTCCTCCCCCTGAGGAAACTCTTTCCGAGGCTCTGCCTGAAGGAGCCATCGCCTCTACTCACACTCCACTACTTTATGTGGTCCCTTACAGCGCCTGGCATGAAATAACTAACAGTTCGTTTATTTAAGTGCCTCTCTCCCTCTCCCTCTCTCTCTCTCTCTCTCTCTCTCTCTCTCTCTCTCTCTCTCTGCCCATTTCTTTGGAGTCACCACTGAAACCAGGAAAGAATAAAAGGGCCATGGGGCAGGTGTAGAGAGAGGAATAACAGGATACAGGTGATGTGCGGGGGAGATGGAAAAATCAGGTCGGGGCTTAAGTGAGGAGGGCTAAGGAGGCCAATACAGAAGCAGAGTGAGGAGAAGGGAAAACAACACTGAGGATGTTTGAAAAAGCCATGTGGAATCATTATTTTTTATTTACCTAATACATATAACACATATATGTGCATATGGATACACATATAGTTTAAATGAAGTTACACTACTTGGGCTGACAATGCTCCCTTCCAGAGCCATAGACTTTCTAATAAAAACTCTACTACCCCACATGAGAAACTCTCCTTTTGAGCTGTTAGTCAGGGGAGCCTAAGAGACTCCTGACTGGGAGATGATGGTGCATGCTTTTAATCCCAGCACTCGGGAGGCAGAGACAGGCGGAACTCTGTGAGTTCGAGGTCAGTCTGGTCTACACAGTGAGTACCAGGACAGCCAGGGCTGCTACACAGAGAAACTGTGCCTTGAAGAACCAATAAATAAATAAATACATAAAAAGAGACTCCTTAAACAATTTAAGCTATTGCCTTCACCTTTGGCTGTCTCCCAGAGGTTGAAGGTAGGTCTCTATTGCTGAAAACACCATGAACTTTGTACACAGGACTTGGAAGATCCAAGCTAGAACTGACCTGCAAGCCTCCTTCATGAGGACTAGCTATCATAATATTGGTACTATACAAGCTTCTAAGGGAGAAAAGTAACCAGTAGTCCTACCCCAGGGGTGATGCTGATGAACCACAGCAATGACCACCATGGCAAGATATCCCTAAGGGTGCAATAGTGGTACTTATATCTTGGTGGAAACCAAAAGCTGGGTAAGTGGACTTCAGGCCCACTCAATAGCAGGGACATTATACCTGGCACTAGAAACCCAGTCAACAACCTGAAACTTGTAAAGTCATGGTCTTAGAGGATAAGTTATTATTTTTACTTTACTAAACCAGCATAATAGATAACTGTATTCTAAATATTTACCCCAATGCTCATAGATGAGTGTAGCCCTACTCCTTATTTAAAGAAACTTCTCTTTGTTATAGAAGGAGACCTGGTATAGGAGGCTCTTCTGTCGATGTGTTGCTTTCATTGGTTGAATAAAGAAATTGCCTTGGCCTTTTGATAGGGCAGCATTGAATTCTGGGAGGAAGAAAGCAGAGTCAGAGAACTGCCATGGAGCTGCCAGGTCAGACATGCTGAATCTTTCCTGGTAAGCCACGACCTCGTGGTACATACAGATTAATAGAAATGAGTTAATCAAGATGTGAGAGTTAGTCAATAAGAGGCTAGAGCAAATGGGTCAGGTAGTGATTTAATTAATACAATTTCTGTGTAATTATTTCAGGTGTAAGCTAGCAGGGCAGCCGGGACAAAAAGCAGGGCCCCTCTCTCTTTCAACAGAGACCATTACAGATCCCCATTACAGAACAATTGTCAAAATGCAGATCATGGGATGCCCAGCCCCAGTGCCGACATCTACAACACAACTCCTGTTCCTAGGGCTCAGAGAGCATCTGAAGGGACAGAAAGGCTGTAAAATCCAAAGGACCATCTGCCGTGAGATTGTGTCTTCTGGAAATGATGAATATCTTCACCTATGATACTGTCAACAATGTGGCTACCTAAGTAAGGCTTGAACAAGGACAACACCAACAGATGTGCTAACACTGAAGGAGGCACTCTCACGGGTCCACCTTAAACAAAGAACTACTATAGGCCACTAAGGAATGTTGACACTGGGAGAAACAGTCCTTTCTACAGATGAGTCCCTAATTGGTTATCCAATGCCATTTGGTCAGCCCTGAAATCGTATACATATATACATACAAGTAACATTAAATGGACTGAGCAAGGAGTGTGTGTGTGTGTGTGTGTGTGTGTGTGTGTGTGTGTGTGTGTGTGTAACAACAATGGTCAAGGAAAAGCAGGCCATGAATTTGAGAGGAAGCAGGGGTGGCAGGGGGTGGGAGGATATGGAGGGGGTTAGAGGGAAGAAATGGAAGGGAGAAATGATATAATTACATTTTAATTTTAAAAATGTAAAACAAAATTTGTCTGGTTCATCGTGTATTTTCCTAGCAGCTTAGATAATACCTGACATGATAAATGTTTGATAACTATTTGCTGAATTAACAAATAATAAAAATAACCTGTACCCTGTGGACTGCCGTTCAAATAGCAGTGGGCTATGTCATTACAACACCAACTGGATTCAGAACTGCCTACCAGGAACAAAGTCCACAAGATCCTATGGATCTAACACCTGTTAGACGACATTCTTAGGGCTTTTTCCTACACTACCCTGGGTCTCTCAAAGAGAAAACACTCAAGAAGCTCTGGGAGCTTTAAAACCCATTAATGGTATGTGCCAGGAATGCTAATACAAGGAGGCCACCACTCTGGTGACGTGCTTTATTGCTGTAAATTACCCGGATGTAGGCCTTTGGTTAGCACATGAAGTAGTCACTCAGGTTGCTCTGTAGTGTAAGATGCTGAAGAGGGTTTTGATTCTTTCACCTTTGGAAGCTAGGACCTTTGGACTCCACTAAAGCACCCTGAGCTACCTCTTATGAATCTTTGGCTGTGTGCCAGGAGCCTCCCAGCATTCCAAGTACACACCCCATACCTGTCTTTGTATGTGGGTGCTTGGGATCAGGTCAGGTCCTCGTGTTTGTGAAGCAAGAATTCACCTGACAGCTATCCCCCCTTCTTCAGGTGAACATTCTTTATGACGGTTTTGGTTGTCCATTATATTACTCTGTTTTGCACTGAAGAAACCAAGACTCGGGACAATTCAGTATAGTGCCTGAAACCACACAGCTAATTGGTGAAAGCCACCAGTGAAGTCCAGGTATGTGTGGTAACAGAGATCACACCTTCCAACTCCTTCATTTTCTGCCCACAGTTAGTCTTGTCCCTTCTCTGCTCACACTGGAGACCATCATGTAGATGGCAGGCAGATCTGCAGGAATGTTAACACTTTTAAATCAGAAGCGTAGAGTTCAAAGGCAAGTTGTCCTGCTGTGGAATAAACCTTCTGTACACTATGAAAATGTGTTGCTTTCATTGCTAATAGAAAACTGATTGGCCAATAGACAGGATTTTAGGGGCAGAGAGAATGCTGGGAAGAATGGTGGAATCGGAGGAGTCATCAGCCAGACACAGAGAGGGAACAGGAGATGCAAGATGAAAGAGAGGTACTGCCATGTGGCAAAATGTTGATGAATATAAATGGGTAGATTTAAGTTGTAAGAGCTAGTTAGTAATAAACCTGAGCTATCAGTTGAGCATTTATAATTAATATTAAGTCTCCATGTTGATTATTTGAGAACTGGTGGGCAGAAAAGAAATGTCTGCCTGCATTGTCCTGATGGAGCTATCAAAGTTTCAAGAGCTGTGAGAATACAAAGATGTGTGAAAAGATAATGCCGTATCGGAGAGATGACGGCCCAATGGACTCAGGGACTGGATCCTTATCTGTGAATGTAGAGCCCTAGTGGGTACATTCCAGGTTCCTTTTGTTTCTTGCCTTATCATAAATATTTTAGGTCCCCAAAGGGTCCTTACAAAGTCATTGATGGGAAATGGTTGTGTTTTCTAAGCAGAGTGACTTTGCAAATACTCCGGCTTCCTCCTGGGGACAGCCTCTCCCTCCACTTCAGGGAAGCAGCTTTGCCTCTCTCTCCAAATCCTTGTGGAAATTGGTTTCTCATATTTTCTCCTAGGTATTACTGAAGTTCTTGGAAAATGTGTCTTTACTCTTACTCATTACATTTTATGAACATGATTTTTACTTGTCCCATTCCCCATTAAATTTCTTCTTCATAAACTCATGACTGTTTGAGGCAGTTAAAGAAACGAGACAGGGAGGCTAGGGGTCGCAGACATGTGGACAGCCATCCCCTCGCTCCCACATGGAGCATCTACCAATGGCAGGTGTTGCTGGGAAAGTGGACCATAAGAGAGGGCAAGCACACGGAACTGCAATGTTTTATTTCTTTTCTATTTCAGTAGTACAGTGATGGGACCAGAAGGATTTCAGACTGACTGTCTGACTGATTCATTGATTGATTGGAACAGGGTCTTGCTTTTGCCCAGACTGTAGCAGCAACCTTCCTGTTTCTGCCTCCCAGAAGCTGGGATTACAGGACGGAGCCACCACTCCCGTTTCTCTGGTGGTCTTCCTTGGGATCTGGGTGTGGCCTGAGTCCTGAGCCTCTCTCTGAGGACAGCTCATCAGCGAGAGAGACAGAAATCAGACAGAAAAGCCCTGCCTGATGTGAGCTGCCTGATGTGAGCTGCCTGATGTGATGCTGATGCCAACAGCAGCTGACCTGCCAAAGGCGCTCCTGTTTCAGTTTCTACTGCCCAGCAAGACCTCGGCTAGGTGCTTGGAAGCAGATCGACTAACAGAATGGAGTGATTTTGTAATCTGTCATAATACCATAAGCCACAGACCCACAGACTTTGACCCTCCACAGGTATAATAAGCTCCTTTATCCGGCTGCACATGTTCTGCCAGTGGGGAGAAAGGAAGGGGGCCGTCTTCTAATTATATAACCCAAGCATATGTTTTGCCAGAGCACAAAGCATTATATTCATTAGCAACAATCTTTTAAGCTGGGTTCTTTTTACTAGCCTGTTAACTAATTGACAGGTAAGAATTTGTATTAAAAACATAATGCAGCCAAGCATGGCTTAGTACGACAGTTTTCTTAAACATGTAGGCAAGCTCTGCAAGCCGACACAACTGTCAGCCCTTACGTTGGAATCCTGCTTATCAAGGCTCTTAACGCGTCTGTTAAACAATATTGCTCTCCCAGGTTGAAGGCCGGGAGTCAGAGCAGCTTAGCTTGGAAATCTTTAGTTGTTCCCCTTATGACGCATCTGAATGAGGAACTGTTCTTTGCTTGTTTTTTTTTCTTAAAGTCTTGTTGGTGTGGTTCATTCTCTCCGGATAAAATATTCAGTTTATGGGTGAATGTTATTACTCTTTCTCTCTCCCTCATACTTAGTTTTTATTTTATTTCATGGGGGACATTGCTGCCTGGTGTGGTGACACACACCTGTAAATCCAGCACTTGGGAAGTGGAGGCAGGAAGATCAGGAGTTCAAGGCCCATCTCTGGTTACATAGCAAGTTCAAGGCCAGCCTGGTGTACCAAAGGCTCTGTCTCTAAAATCAATCAATCAAAGCTAATTTTTCAAATCATCAGCAATTCCATCAACAATGGTGCAACGAGATAGCTCACTGCTTTTGCAAAGGACCGGGTTTGGTTCCCAGAACCCATGTTGGAAGGCTCACTACTCCCTGTAACTCTAGTTCCAGGGGATCTGACATCCCCCTCTCGACTCTACAGGCACATGCATGCATGTAATGTACATATATCCACTCAGGTCCGTACAATATGCATAAATAAAATGACAAAATAAAAGGTTTTAAATGTGTAAGTTTGTTGAGAGGGGTGGCTCAAGGATAAGAACCCCCCTGTTCTTGCCAAGGACTGTGTTTGGTTCCCAGCGTCTATACTGGAAGACTCACGATTGGCTGTAACTCCAGCTTGAGGAGATCTTCAATACCTCTGACCTCCAAGGCACCTGCATCCATGTGCACCTACACACAGAAGGACAAAAAATTAAAACTAATTATATATATATATATATATATATATATATATATATATATATATATATATATAAAACTCTGTTATATTTTTAAACTCATGTAAAGTGATTGGAGAGGAAAAATCTATCATGCCAGGAGAGGTGGTGCATGCCTTTAATACTAGCACCCAGGAGGCAGAGACAGACCCATCTTTATGAGTTCAGGGCCAGACAGGGCTACACTGTCTCAAAAAAAACACACCCAATTAAAAAACCCAACCAAACAAATAAACACAAACCCTATCATGTCACACACTATTCTCTGCCTTTGAAATTGTACCCATTTTCCAAAACCCAGCTTAAATAGCCCTCTTCTCTATGATTCCTTCTCTGATTTCACACATTGACAGAATCAAGTGTTTTTCTCCCCTGCTTTTTTAGACACAAAACTTCTCTTTCAGCCTCTTCTCAGTTCATCAAAACCATCTTGGGGTACGATCTGGTCTATGCATTCATTCCTTTGTTCCATGATATCTTAGGGTACAAACTGGCCCATACTTTCATCCCTTTGTCCCATGATGTGTTGGGGTACAATCTGGTCCTTGCTTTTATCCCTTTGTCCCATGATGTCTTGGGTTACTCTCTGGTCCATAAGTTCATCCCTTTGTTCATGAAGTCTTGGGGTATGATCTGGTCCATGCTTTCATCCCTTTGACCTATGATATCTTGGGGTACTGTCTGGTCCATGAGTCTTGCCTACTGAAAATACTCACTAAATACTTGCGGGGTTAATTTGAATTTACTCTCTATTGAGAACTCTAATCCCAGTCGGTCAGTTAATTACTCTTAATCTATCCTGACCATAAGTATTTCTAGAATTTAGCTCTTTTTTGAATTACCTGGAGCTTGACTGCTAGCTCCAATCTCAGTTTTCTTCGCAGAGACCTTATCAAAATGTAAATACAATTATAAACATCCCATGACTAAAATCTTCCTGTAATTATTAATTTATCCATCCACCCCTCCTAACTCCAGTGCTTTGTGTACTGTGTTGGGTGGGAGCTGGGACTTGAACAGACACATCCTCATGCTGGTCCAGCTGGGAGACTAGTGGGGAGACAAACAATACAGAGATGAATAAGTACACATGGGAGTAGACCCTTTCTATCTTATATTCTGTACCCTTGTATTCAAACAATGTGCAGTGAAATTTGTGAAATAAAATTCCAGAAACTTAGTAGGTATAGTGAGGCACCCCTGTAATTCCAGCACGCTGAAGTCTCAAACATGGGAAGCCATGCATTTGAAGCTAGCCTAGGCCGCACAACGGGTTTGAGGCTAACTTTGGTTGCAAAGTGAAATGCTCTTGTAAAACCAACAAAAATGAACACCACAAAGCAACATCACATCCCCAAATTTGGAAAAGTGTTTTTCAGAAAGCTCTATAAAGCAATACACGAAGCTCCGTTATGCATTCAAGAGAACAGATAGTATGGAGGGACATCCTGCGGCAACGCCCCCAGTCTCTCTGAGCGAGAACAGATAGCCTGGAGGGACATCCTGGGACAAAGGCCGCCATTTCCAGACCCTCCCTCTCTCTCAGCATGTGTGGTTTGAGCTTTGCTTTCCGTGCTTCTTCCTCTGCAACTACATAGGTAGGCCTACGATAGTTGTTGATGGTTGTGCCTACATCATACACATACAGTTTTTTTTTTAGAAGAGTGTCATTTTTTTGTTCCTATGCAATACTGTATATCCACTATTTACATAGTGTTTACATTGTATCGTAAGTAACCAGAGGTGTGGAGAGATGGGCTAGTGATGGTTAAGAGCACTTATTCTTGCAGAGGATCCTGGTTCAATTCCTAGCAACCACCTGGTAGTTCACAACCATCCAGGATGCACATGATGCATAGACATACATGTGAGCGAACATTCATACACATAAAGCAGAATAAACCTAAAAAAGTAATTAAAACTTGAAGAAATAAGTAACTAGAGGTGATTTACAGCATACAAGGAATTATGGAAGATTATATGAAGAGATGTCATCTTGTATAAGAAACTTACAACCTTGGGGATGGAGGGTGAGTCTGGAACCAATCCCAGAGTCTGTTGAAGGACTACTTGATGTGTCAGGGAGTGATAAAACCTGAAGGAAGGAAGTGACTGGTGGTGAAATAAAATTATTGGTGGGAAGGCAAAAACTGCCTGAAGATGGTTGGTGGGGACAGGCTTCAAGGCACCACCTTCAGCAGGTGGTAGTGAAAGCCAAGGAGAGAGTGCAGAGAGCTCATTTGACTTTGCCCCTTAGTGTGTACATGTTCATGCGTGTGGAGTATATATGTGTTCATTTGGGCATGCACTCTTATGAATGTGGTGTGTGTGCACGTGTGTGTGTGTGTGTGTGTGTGTGTGTGTGTGTACGGAGTCTATGTTGATACCGGATGTCTGGTGTTTCCCTCTGTGACTCTCTGCCTTATTTTTTGAGACAGGGTCTCTCAGTGAACTTGAAGCTCATCTATGGATTTGGCTGAGTGGCCCTCAAGCTCCAGGGATCAGCCTGTTTCTGTCCCATTAGTCCTGGGGTTACAGACGCACCCACACCGTGGTGCCTGATCCAACACAGCGGACACTTTACCTACTGAGCCATCTTCCCTGACCTGTTTCCTCTCCCTCTTAATTTCATTCTCAGATCTCCCTGAAGTTATATTTTTGGTGAATACACTGAGTAAGGTGGCAGCTGCCAATGTCCTTCTACTGGGCCAAGAAATTCATTCCCTCCGAGGCTCAGAAAGTTGCTAAAAGTGCCTAGTTGGGTCGACCTGCCAGAGGGAACTCTGTGGTTGGAGAATGGGTGGCTCTGACTAGGAGGCTGTTTTCTTTTGTCACTGCAGGTGACTCGGATGCTCATTGGCTCCAGAGAGACCCTCTGGCCTCCTTCTACTTCTTCTAAACTGATCTGGCCTTGTTTTCCAGCAGAGGAACACCTAGTCTTCAGTATGGCTTGCTTTTTATCTATCTTTCTCCACGCCCACTCTTTCCTTTCTTTCCCTTCTTTCTTTTCTTTCTCTCTTTCTTCTTCCTTCCTTCCTTCCTTCCTTTCTCTCTTTCTTATTTCTTTCTTTTTGTCGTTGTTTGGTTGTTTTTTTGAGACAGGGCTTCTCTGTGTAGCCCTGGCTATCCTGGAACTTATGTCGTAGACAAGGCTGGCTTCAAATTCAGAGATCCGCCTGCCTCTGAGTGCTGGGATTAGAGGTGTGCGCCAACACCGCTCCACTCACTCTTTTCTAATGTAAAGCATAAATCTGTGGTTTGTGAAATAATACTCATGAATGATAAATTCTAATCAAAATCAATAAAACACCAAAGAGTATAGAGTATAGGGGAGAAGCGGGAATGAAAACCAAGAGTAGAGAGGTATGAGGGGAGCCTTTAGAGTACATTATATTCTTGTATAAAAGTTACCTTAGGTAACTCAGTATAATGTAATTTTTCCAAAAAGAGAGATGGAAACATGCAGATGAATCAGGAGCTATTTGGGCCAGAGGACTTATGGAATGAAAAGGATACTGGGAAGAGGAGGTAAGACAGAGGGTGAGAAAGTCTATCATCAGTCCAGGGGGGAGAGAGGGATTGCACAGTAGAATACAGCTAAACCCATAGAAGCATCAGTGGTACAGTCAAGTCTCTATGTACGTATGTATGTATGTATGTATGTATGTATGTATGTATGTATGTATGCATGTCTTGGGCTGCACAGATGGCTCAGTGGGTAAAGTATGCCATATGAGTGTGAGGATCAGAGTTCAAATCCCCAGACCCTGTATTAATCCAGGTGTTGTGGTATACAAGTGTAATCCCATTCCTCCTATGGTGAGACTCAAGACAGAGACAGGAGAATCCCCCAAATCTAATGGGCCAGCTAGCCTGCAAACGCAGCAGCAAGCAACAGATAGTTTCTGTTCAGACTAAGCAGAAGGCATGTACCAGCATCCAGAGCTGTACCCTGACTGCCACACTGGCACTGAGGGTATGTACGCATTCACACTCACACATGCCACAGACACGTACACACAAGTCTGTGTTACACAGAGAAAGATTTCACATTTTACCATTTCATGTCTCCCTTTACATGTGCAATATCTTTGGTCTGGAATGTCACCCAAAGGTTAATGGGTTTGTTGGAACTTTTAACAAGATCTACTTGAAGAAAGCTAAGTTATTGTAGGGGGTGGGGAGGGTGTCCCCCTAGAAGAGACATTGGCACCACGATCCTTCTTTCCTTTTCTCCTCCTCTCTGTCTCCTCACCCCCATGCCAGCTGCTGTGAAGTAAACAGGCTTCATTTGACTTGAGCAAGGAATAAAGAACACATGACTCTCTATGAGGAGAAATTCAATCAACTGAAATAAATCCAGAGTGGGAACATGCTAAACTGACCAATAATAATAGGAATCATAACGTGAAAAAGAGCGTCTTCCCCAAGCCATCGTGGAGAGTCACCCCAATGCGGCACTTCTGTCTTCCCGTTGACACCTTTATGCACTCTCAGCACCCAGATTTTGTTCTCAGAAATGATTTTCCGCTACTCAGAATCAGGATGTCTTAAGGGGCTGACGGTTTTCAAAGAACTCTTCATCTGTCTGGCATATCCTATTATCTGTAAAAGAGCAAAGATGTTGAGTGCAATATTGAAAAGGAACCATTGTGATAAAAGAAGTTCCCACTGCACGGCCTGAGTGTGACAAGGTGACAAGGTGACCTTCAGAAAATGTCTACACTCTCGGGTGTGCTGTCACACGCCTGTAAACAGAACACTCAGGAGCAGGCACAGGCAGATCTGTGTTTCAGGTTTGCCTTTGAGATAGGGTCTTACAGCACACCCTGGCTGGCCGGGAGCTCTAAGCAGAGCAAGCTGATCTTAAACCTGGGGTGATGCTTTGCTGCCTCCTGAGGGCTGGGATTACAGATATGTGCTGTCTTGCCTGGCTCCCTCCTTTACTCCCCAATCATGTTTCCCTTAGACGGTTGCGGTGTCCCCAGCTTCCCAATCTAAACCCTGCCATCATTGCTAATCCATTTCTCTCCGACTTAGTTAGAGGAGCTTTCTAAAATAAATCATCCCTCCTTTTCCTTTTGTTTTTCAAATGATTGTTCCTTTGAGAATTTTCCTTTTTTTAAAACATTTTTAATGATTTATTTATTTTTTATGTGCATTTCTTCTTTCTGTGCATTGGTGTTTTGCCTGCACATATGTCTGTGTGAGCACAGACTGCCCAGAGGGAACTTCTTTTATCAGGGAATTGAAGTTACAGGCAGTTGTGAGCTGCCATGTGGGTACTGGGATTTGAACCTGGGTCCTCCGGAAGAGCAGTTGGTCCTCTTAACCACTGAGCCATCTCCCCAGCCCCAAGAATTTCATTGTCTTTACATTGATCATATCCACTCCCCTTCCCAAGCCCACCTCCTCATTTTTACATCAACCCAACGTGGTGTCCTCATTTCCCTTTCAAATCCATGGAGTCCCATTTGGGTTGCACACATACTCTCGGGTGTGTGGCCGCCTCCTGGGGCAAGGTTGGCCTACCAAGGGACCAGCTGCGCCCTTCCAAACGCTCTTCTCCAGCAACCCTCAGTTATTAAGAGCTCCTCAGCTAGTGGCGGGGCTTCATGCCCACCTCCCGCTCCGTGCTGGGACCTTTACCTGGCTTTAGCTTGCTCGGGCTTGTGTGTGCTGGCACAGCCGTTTGAACCTCCTCTCTCCTGCATTCTTCTACAGTCTAATAAAGCCCACCACTCTCCATACTGGAGACCAGAGGCCCTTCTTGATCTGTTCCACCCTGCAGCAAGTCCCTTGCGCAACCTTCCTGTTCCTTCATCTTGATGCTTACTGGTAGAACGTTTCTCTCAATGGCTCTTCAGGTTTTTTCCCCCTCTTGTGTAACGGACTTTTGCCTACATGTATGTCTGTGTACCATGTACATACCTGAGGTATCATACATCATACCTGAGGAGGCCATCTGGGTGTCTTTCCAGGCCATATCCCTGGAACTGGAGTTACAGACGGTTGTGAGCCCTCGTAGGTGTGTTGAGAATTGCAATCAAGTCCTCTGCAAGAGCAGCCAATGCATACTGTCAGCTGCATTCTTTCCTCTTAATGACTGTCCCTTCATTCATTTCCCAGCTTGAAAACCAGTTCGTCTGTACACACCTGTGGTTCCAGCGCCGAAGAGGCAGAGGTAGGAGGGCTACTGTAATTTCTGTAAACTTGAGACCAGCCTGGTCTACATAGACAGCCAGGGTGCTTAGTGAGAACTTGCCTCAAAAAATAAATAAATCCAACCTGAACCCTGGGTCCCTTCCCATGACTCCAGCGCTGCTTTTGATGGAGACTCTCAAATGTGTCTAATTCAACATCACAGCCCCTGTCTCAAATAGTATAATTGCCTAATTCTGTCTCAATCTCTGTGCCTGTTACCCATGGCATCCTGGTGTCTAATCCAAAGCCTGAGTCTAAAAAGAACGAATGTTGCAGGGTGGGGGTGGCACCCACCTTTAATCCCAGCCCTCGGGAGGCAGAGGTGGGCGGATCTCTGTGAGTTCAAGGCCAACAAGAGCTAGTTCCAGGACAGGCCCCAAAGCTACAGAGAAACTCTGTTTCGAAAAACCAAACCAAAACAACAATACCAACCTCCCCCCCCCTCCCCCGAATGTTTACTTTCTGTTCTGTATTCCAGCTCTACTCCTTCTATCCCACCCCTAGAGCTCTGTCCCTGGCCAGCCTTGCTCACACTGGGTTCTGGAAACAGCCTCAGCCCAGCTTGCCCGTCCGCCTGAGCGTCACCATTTTCCTCTCTGCAGCTTCCAGTTGCAAGAACCATTGCCCTCATCACAGGGTAGCCCTAGACGCCTCCAAGAGCTCCACTTGCCTCTTGAATTAAATTAAAAGTCCTAATCATGGGTTTCAAGGGTCTCTATCAATTAACCGCTTCCCACTCCCACACCTAACTCCTGGCGCCTTTTTCACTGGCCCTTCAGGATGGCGACTGGCCCTTCAGGATGGCGACTGGCCCTTCAGGATGGCGTCATTGCTGCCCTGCTGATCTCTCTCCTCATCCTTCCTCACCCCACTCTCCTTTGTCTGCTTCCCCGACTTCTCTTTCTCCGAAATTATATCCCTCTCCTCTTTAAAAATATTGCTCAGCAATCATTTCCTCTTATGAACATTTCCTAAATCAATGCCACGGGACTTTGTCCTTCCTGTGAGAACCCATTTTCAAGAATGTGAGATATTTGTGTTTGTTTGTGTGTCTCGTGCTTGGTGTCTTCCGCTAACTTATTTTTCATCTGTCTGCCCAGTGTGGGTCCAGTCTCTCTAAGGACAAAGAGAAATCTTTCCCTCACCTATGGCTCCCTGTGATTGGTTCTCAGGCACGCTCTGGGCTTTAGCTTCCTGTTCGCTTTCACAATAGACATGGGAGTGGATCCAGAAAATGGGGCATTCTAAAGAGAATTGGCTCTCTAACCTAGATTCTGGGTCAGTCTGCCATGTGAAGTCTCAGCCGAACAGCAGTTTCTTCCCAGCCTCCTGTCTGTGGGGGAATCTTTGGGTGTTGTTGGAAATACAAAAACAAACCTTCCTTGGCTCGGGTAAAGCTTGTGCTTAGCCTGGGTGAGGCCCAGGGTTCCGTCCATAGCACCAGTAGAAAATCAAAGGGCACGTTCAGCAGCAGCTCCATGTCACACAGCCAGGTGACTTCTCACTGGTGTGCCGGTGAATTGAGACTTAGTTCTGACTTACAAGTACATTAAAGATCCAGAGGAATTTATATAATTTGCTCTTGTCCCTGAGGCAAGTCTTTGTGATTCTAAAACTCACACTGTCTGGGAAGAGGACTCTGGACAAGCCGGTCTTGAGGCAGAGTGCCTGGAATCTAAACCCGAACTGGGATTTACACCCTGGCGTTGGTGTGGCTACCACTGAGATCCATGGTTACTCTGTCCCTGCCTTGGGGCTCCACCCACTGTGTGTACTTTACTTGCCTGGCTTTTGAGAGGTAAGATTCTTGCTGTAAAGGGTTACTTTTAAATTTTAAACTAAATGAATTAAGCCCAATTCAGAAAGACTTTATGTTTTTCTCATATGGAGAAGCTAAGTTTAAAAGTAAGTGTGTGTGTGTGTGTGTGTGTGTGTGTGTGAGAGAGAGAGAGAGAGAGAGAGAGAGAGAGAGAGAGAGAGAGATATGAAACTAGCAAGGGACTGATGAAAGACTCTTAAGGCATGGGATAGACAGAAGAATGGAATGCATGTGACATGGAAGCAGCAGAAGGACTGTCTGGGAGAAGGAAGGGAACCAGGCAGAGGGGTGGGGGCACGGGGATGGGGGAATGAGAGAGGGACTGAGCTAGAACAAAGTTTAGGACACAGTGTATGAAGACTCCACAATGGAACCCATTACTTTGCATAAGAACTTAACAATTACATTTAAAAATAACTTTAAAATTCAGAGTTGAAGATTTCTTTAAAATGGTCTGAAATCTCTCCCAGCACAGTCCACAAACCTGTAATTGACACACAGTCTCGGATGTGTGCAGACACAGGGACCCTCACTTCTACGTAGGCTTTGAATGGAAGGTAGAGACACCTAATTTACAGAGAACAACTTGGTCTCCTGTAGCCTGTCCTGTTTTCTCAGCTCCAGAACTTCTTACAGGCAAGTTTGGGAGGACGCCGCTTCAGCTCTGTTTGTGTTCATCTTTCCAACAAGCGGCTGAAATGGGGTTTGATAAGGAAATCCAGGATTGAAGAATGGCGAAGGGGCTCATGAGACAAGCCTTGTAGGCAGGGTTCTTTCTGACTGTGCTCCCGTTGTCCTGTGGTCCCCAGTGTTGGTTTTCATCACAGCACTTGGGTCTCCTGTTGTGGAATATCTGTTTAACTATGTAAAGATGTGTTGCTGTTTTACCGTGCCTGTCCAAGGCACCTGATGGGTCTAATAAAAAGCTGAAGGACCAATAGCAAGGGCAGGGAGAATAAGTAGGAGGAGGAATTTAGACTTGGAAAAGAAGAAAGGAAAAGATAACAGGGAGCCCCCAAGGGCCAGACAGCCAGACAGCCAGAGAGACACAGAGGAAGTCGGAAAGTAGAAAGGTAAAAAGCCTCAAGGTAAAACGTAGATGGATAGAAACAGGTCAAACTGACTTAAAAGTGCTAGTGACACAGCCTAAGCTAAGGCCAAGCACTCATAATTAATAACAAGTCTCCGTTTCTTTATTTGGGAGCTGTTTGGCGATCCTAAGAAAATTCCACCTACAGACCCCAAATTTGCTATCACGGTGGCCACAGACAAGGCCATTGTTCTGGCCAGGCTTAATTTCTGAGGCACTGAGCCAGACTGCAGTTCCGAAGGTGAAATGCCCTTTTACACACGACGACCCACCTTCTAGGGAACACTTCCTCTTGAAGGTGAGGAGACTGGAAAAGGGAGAACTTTGGACTCTGCAGGAAGTTCTTTTGAAGCTGAAGAGTGACTTCTTTTGATAGAGAGACAGAAGGGGGTTATTTTAACCGAGACAGAGAAACCTAGGACCCATAGATGGCTTCAGAGTCTGTGGGCCTCTAAAGAAAGCTGCAGGCAGAATTGGGGCTTATTGAGTTAGTGAGATGGCTTGGTGGGTAAAGATACTTGCTGGGGAGCATAATGGTCCAAGTTTAGTCCCCAGGAACCATACTGTGGTAGGAGAAAACCAATTCCTACACATCCTCTGGCCTACACACACACACACATACACACACACACACACACACACACACACACACACACACACACCATGTGATAAAAATATTTTTTAAAAAAATGGATATTTTAAAATCTTTTAACTGTGCTTTTTTTAAAAAAAAATTTATGCTTTATAAGGGCCTCATGGAAGATTAGTCTACTGAGTTGGGTCTGTGTTTCTCAAAGTATTTCCCGCCAAAAATTACCCGCTACAGGCACTCGGAGAGCTCCAAAACCCATTTTTCTGCCGGCCTCCCCACCTCAACGCACACAAGGTCCTTTGAATGAGAATATTCAGAGTTAAGGCAGGAGACATTGTTTCTAAATTTTAATTATGTACTTATTTTATTTATCTATTTCAATAGGTTCCACTGTGAGCAGGAGAGCCTTAAACTTACCATGTAGCCGCTGTCAATCTTCTTCCTCGTTCAGTCTTCCAAGTGCTGGAACTGTAGATGAGCCACCATCTCCAGAACACTGACTTGTTTTTCCAAAGCCTAGCAAATCCATTTGCCTATCTCCAGAGTTTAAGAATTTGTCTCTGGTAGTGTCCTCCTCCTCTCCACCCCCAACCTCCAGGTCTCTCTGATGGAAGATGCCGTGTTTGTTTGGAGCACCTGAAATCATGACATTATAAAGAGTCAGGGGGTTGTGGTCTGTTTGCCTTAAAAGTTATCACAGTCTTCATTTATTTATGAAAAATCGTGCTGGATGGGGCCTGGTCCAGTTTTGTATTCCTTGATTGCCATCTGCTGGTGGGTCTCCATACTGGAAAGCAGAAATACCCTGAAAGACTGGATCAATGGGATCCTTTTGCTTCCCAAGTGGCCTGTGCAACAGACTTGGGGCACCAAACCTGGTTGAGAACAATACTTTGAGCGCGCATGAGGGAAGAGAGTCAAAGGGAATGTGGTGGTGATGGGAATGGTGGTGACAGCAGCAATTATAACAGGGGGCACTAGTCCCTCCCGAGATACTTAGTGAGCCTCTACTACAGACTAGATTCTGGGGACAGATAACCAGGGCAGGCAAAACACATGTCCTTGTAGAGGTTTCATTCTTGGGCATGAAACATTAAGCAATTAAGTCCATATGCTAAGCAATTCCCAGCCAAATAAATCAGGGCAGAAGGTGAGGAAGTCATGTGGAGGGAGGACATTGATTAGCTAGGAAGTCTGGGAAGGCCTTGAGGAGGAGGCTTTGCATATAAGCCTGAACAAGGTGAATCTTGTTGAATATTCCTTTATGTAGACCCTTAGCCAACAGTTTCTCCTTCCTTCCTTCCTTCCTTCCTTCCTTCCTTCCTTCCTCCCTCCCTCCCTCCCTCCCTCCCTCCCTCCCTCCCTCCCTTCCTGTTCTTTTTGATTTTTTGAGACAGGGTTTCTCTGTGTAGCTTTGGAGCCTGTCCTTGGACTAGCTCTTGTTGACCAGGCTGGCCTCGAACCCACAGAGATCCGCCTGCCTCTGACTTCTGAGTGCTGGGATTAAAGGCGTGGGCCACCACTGCCCAGCAAGCCAACAGTTTCCTATGCAGCACATGGCATAACCCTCTCTCCAGCCTGAGAGGTGGGTCCTGCCACTTCCCCACTTTACTGAAGAAAAGAGAAAAGGAGCTGGAGCCTAAACCTCGGTCCTTCCCTTTCTCACCACTTTCTAACTTTACAAAACTCTCTCATGCAGATGGCATAATATATGCAGAAACATTTTGTGGGTGATAAGGTACTATGCAAATGCAAGCAATTAAAATTGTAACTATTTTAATGCAGTCTGATTTGACCTTCATGGCATCCTTTGAAGGAAATAAGATGTGTAGTATTATATCCTTCTGTAGACAAAAAAACCACACGTACGCCTCACTCTGAAGTGCCAAGGTGACAAAGGCAGTCAAGGGCATATTCCAAACCAGTTTTTAAGGAATATTATTTTAAACATATAAAAGTTGGGACTTTCGTTACCGAGATGATAAATTATACTCAATATATTTCTTGCCAAGCTTATTTATAACTACATTAATCATCAGAGTTAAAAATGGTTTAGTACTCAACAATAAGCCTTCAAGGGCTTGATTTCAGATGCTCGAGGTCAGGAGAAATTAACAACAGTCCCAAGTGCAAAACTTATTTAAAATGAATGTCAACATTGTTTTCCTTCCACCCCCAGAAGCAGAGACCCTTCCTGGCCATTGAGGGCTCACGGCAGAGGCTGGGGGGATGTTCAGATTGTAGAAACCCCCTAGCAGAAGATTCAGGGTGAAAGGCCCTCTGGTGGCAAAGTGGCCAGCTAGTGACTTGAAGAAATTACCCTAACTTTCACCCATCCCAGCCTCCCAGCCACACCCTTTCCCCATCCAGCAACTCCCAAGAGGAAACTACCCTAAGTTTCCTCCTCTCTCTGTGGAAGTTCCTTTTTTTTTGTCAACAAAACTTTCCAGGGCTACAGGCCTGCGTGGATTAGGGCCCTAAAGGTCACCTGATGGCCTCTCCTCTGCCTGCTCATGTACTTCAGCAGGGTATTGGCTGTGACGGTAATAGGAGGTCACTACAAGAGGAAGTCTGAGAAATATGCTTCAAAAGTCTGCTTGCCAATGAAAACACCCGAGAGACATCCCCACCTAATGGTATAGCCGGCAGCCTCACCCCTGGGAGGGTTTTAGGTTTCCTTAAGACAGTTTTATATGCAGCACTTGAGTGCCACCCAAAGACTCTGAGAATTTTCTACTTTTGGGTAATACGATTTGGAGGACTTTGTTTTGCTCAAAGACATTTTCAACCGTGTTCCCCACGCTCTACTGGTGTTAGGGCTCATCGGGGACACTTGGTAAAGCACATCTACCAGGCCTGATCAGAATCAGAGGGCTGGGAAACTGTCATTGCAAGGAGCATCCCGATGCTCTGCCGGGCCCAGGCTCTGGCCCTGGTTTCAGAGGGCTGTGGTGCTGTAAAACCCGCCACAGTGGCCTGCTCTGTCATCTTCCCTGCTGGAAGGGCGCCTGTCACTATCTACCGGGAGCTAAGCTGTCAAGGGACCTAACAGGGCTATATGAGAGCTTGGGAAGGGAAATCTTCCCTTAGCAAATGCTCAGGATGCTGTCCAGAGCCTAGAAAGGCTTTTGGCCACGGCTTCAATATTTAAGTAAATGAATGAATGGTTAAATAATTCTGATCCGTGGAACCCAGAAGCTGACTGCCTCCCTCAAGTCCTTACTTTTTGTTTCCTTCCTGGTATGTGTACATGCATGTGTGTGGGTGTACAGGTGCCGTGGCAGACAGGCGCAGTCAGGGGGCAGCATGTGGGAGTTGGTTCTCTCTTTCCACAGTGGGGGATTCAGTATCGAACCCAGATCATCAGGGTTGGTGTCAAGGGCCTTTGCCTACTGAGCGTCTCACAGACTCTGAGGTCCTTACTTTTGACCTAGACTTCCAAATACTCAGATAATATGATATCCTTTGCTTCAGTGAACTTAACATATGACAATCAGATAAATTAAGAATGATGTTCCACTGTACCAAAGGAGGCTTTGACTTACGAAAGTGACTGATTAGAGTAGTATGGGTGCCAGACCAGGAGCTGCACCAGAACCTCTGGGGGCAAACTCAGAAACACTGTGTGTGTGTGTGTGTGTGTGTGTGTGTGTGTGTGTGTGTGTGTCTGTGTGTGTTGCTATGTAGCACAGGCAAGCCCTAAACTTTAGATCTGCCTCAGCTTTCCAAGAGTAAAGATTACTGGTGTGGGTTACCATGCCCAGTGGCAATCTATGTTTCATCATGTCTCCTGCGTCATCTTCATGCTATTATGACTGAACACTGCAGCAGAGTTGTTTAAGTGAAACCATTCAATAACAGAATGAATTTTAAGAGTACATTTAAGACACGTAGTGGTGGTGCACGTCTTTAATCCCAGAACTTTGGAGATAGAGGCAGGTGAATCTCTGTGAGTTCGAGGCCAGCCTGGTCTACAAAGTGAATTCCAGGACAGCCAGGACTGTTACTGTTACACAGAGAAACCCTGTCTCGAAAAACAAAAACAAAATAACAAAAAAATTACACTTAGAGGATATCATCTACCTTATATGGTAGTGTATCCTTATACATCTTAGAAAGTTTTTTAGATTATGCTAAATGATATAGTTTATATATTAATATGCATAATTTATTTAAATTTCCTATAAGCAAATATATAAAACCAGATGTTGTAGTGTGCACTTGCAATCCCAGCACTCAGGAGGCTAAGATAGGGAGATCACTGTGAGAACAACTTAGGGTCACAGTTTTAAGGCCAGGCTAGGGCTACATAGTTATATATCATCTCAAAAAATCCAAAGTTTAAAAACAGATTGAGATGGAAAAGTATCACATTGCATTACACATGTGAGGGGTTTTCATTCCACAATTTAAAATAGATTTCTCTTAAATTTTTTTAAAAAGTATTTGGGAAGCAGAGGCAGGCAGATCTTTATGAATGTGAGGCCAGCCTGGTCTACATAGTGAGTTCTAGGAGAACTAGAGCTCTGTAGAGAAATCTTGTCTCAAAACAAAGAGACAAACAAAAAAATATTAGTGTGTATAGGTGTTTTCCATACGTGTATGTCTGTGCACCACATAGATGTCTGATACCCTTGGAGGCCAGAAGAGGGTGTCAGGTCTCCTGGGACTGGAGTTATGGGTGGTTGTGAGCCACAGTTTCTGGGACTCAAACCTGATTGTCTGCATGAGCAACCAGTGTTCTTCACTTCTGAGCCACGTCTCCTGCCCAAGGTCTTACTACTTTTAGTTCATACGCATGGCATGAGTGTTTGCCTGAATGTCTGCTGTGTTGATTGGAGATGAGGGGCCTGGGAGAAGTCTCAGAACTTAAGAGAACCCCAGGAGAGCAACTAAGACTCTTAACCACTGAGCTATCTCCTGGCACAAAATACATTCCTTTTTTTGAGAGTTATATATTTGTTTTAATTTAATTTAATTTAATTTTAATTTATGTGTATGGGTATTTTGCCCACTTGTATGTCTGTGCATCACTTGAATGCCAATTATATGCAGAGGCCAGAAGAGGGCACTGAATCTCCTGGAGCTGGAATTACAGGCGGTTTGTGAACTGCTATGTGGGTGCTGGGAGTTGAACCTGGGTCTCCTGGAAGAGCAGCCAGTGCTCTTTTTAACTTGACCATCTCTCCAGTTCCCTTACTTAAATATTTCCAAAAAACTTCTACATGATGTCACATTTTTTTTTGTTTTTATTGAGCTATATATTTTTCTCCACTCCCCTCCCTTACTCTTCCCTCCTCTTCTACCCTCTCCCATGGTCCCCATGCTCCCAATTTACTCAGGAGTTGTCTTTTCCAACTTCCCATGTAGATTAGAACCATGTATGTCTCTCCTAGGGTCTTCATTGTTGTCTAGGTTCTCTGAGATTGTGAATTTGCTTTATGTCTAAAAGCCACTTATGAGGGAGTACATATGATAATTGTCTTTCTGGGTCTGGGTTATCTAACTCAATATGATGTTTTCTAGATCCATCCATTGGCCTGCAAAATTCAAGATGTCGTTGTTTTTTTCTGTTGTGTAGTACTCCATTGTGTAAACGTACCACATTTTCCTTATTCATTCTTTAGTCGAGGGGCATTTAGGTTGTTTCCAGGTTCTGGCTATGACAAAAAAAAAGCTGCTATGAACATAGCTGAGCACATGTCCTTGTGATATAATTGAGCATCCTTTGGATACATACCCCCAAATTGTATTGCTGGATCTTGAGGAAGGTTGTTTCCTAATTTTTTGAGAAATCGTCATACTGATATCCAAACGGGCTGTACCAGCTTGCATTCCCACCAGCAATGCAGGAGTGTTCCCTTTACCCCACAACCTCTCCAGCATAAGTTGTCATCAGTGTTTTTAATCTTGGCCATTCTTATAGGTGCAAGATGGAATCTCAGAGTTGTTTTGATTTGCATTTCTCTGATGACTAAGGATGTTGAACATTTCCTTAAGTGTCTTTCAACCATTTTAGATTCCTCTGTTAAGAGTTCTCTGTTTAGGTCTTTACCCCATTTTTTATATTGGATTATTTGTTCTTTTGATGACCAATTTCTTGATTTCTTTGTGTATTTTGGAGATCAGATGTTTGTCTGATGTGGGGTTAATGAAGATCTTTTCCCATTCTGTAGGCTGCTGTTTTGTCTTATTGACCATATCCTTTGCTTTACAGAAGCTTTTCGGTTTCAGGAGGTCCCATTTATTAATTGTTTCTCTCAGTGTCTGTGCTACTGGGGTTATATTTAGGAAGTTTTCTCCTGTGCCAAAGCGTTCAAGTATACTTCTTACTTTCTCTTCTATGAGGTTCAGTGTTGTTGGCTTCATGTTGAGGTCTTTGACTCATTTGGACTTGAGTTTTGTGCATGGCGACAGATATGGATCTATTTTCATCATTCTTCATATTGATATCCAGTTATGCCAGCATCATTTGTTGAATATGCTTTCTTTTTTCCATTTTATATTTTTTGCTTTTCTGTCAAAAATCAGTTGTTCATAGTTGTGTTGATTGATATCCAGGTCTTTGATTCAGTTCCATTGGTCCTCCTGTCTGTTTTTATGCCAATACCAGGCTGTTTTTAGTACTGTTTGAAGTCAGGGATTGTGATACCTCCATGAGTTCTTCTATTGTACAGGATTGTTCTGGCCATCCTGATTTTTTTTTCTTTGCTTTTCCTTACGAAGTTAAACATCATTCTTTCAAGGTCTGAGAAGAATTTTGCTGGGCATTGCATTGAATCTGTAGATTGCTTTCAGTAAGACTGCCATTTTTACTATGTTAATTCTACCTTCCCAAGAACATGGGAGCTCTTTTCATTTTCTGGTGTCTTCTTCAATTTCTTTCTTCAGAGATTTAAAGTTATTTTCATACAAGTCTTCCACTTGTTTAGTTAGAGTTACTCCGAGATATTTTATGCTATTTGTGGCTATTGTGAAAGGTGTTGATTCTCTGATTTCTTTCTCAGCTTATTTATCATCTGTGGTCAAGAGGGCTACTGATTTTTTTTTTTTAGTTAATCTTGTACCCTGATGCAATACTGAAGGTGTTTATGAATTGTAGAAGGTCCTTGGTAGAATTTTTGGGGTCGCTTATGTAAACTATCATGTTATCAGCAAATAGTGAGAGTTTGATTTCTTCTTTTCTAATTTGTATCCCCTTGATCTCCTTTGTTATCTTATTGCTCTAGCTAGGATCTCAAGAACTATAATGAATAGATATGGAGACAGTGGACAGCCTTGTCTTGTTTCTGATTTCAGTGGGATTGCTTCGAGTTTCTCTTCATTTAGTTTCATGTTGGCTATTGGTTTGCTGTATATTGCCTTTATTATGTTTAGGTATGTTCCTTGTATCCCTGCTCTCTTCAAGACATTTATCATGAAGAGATGTTGTATTTTGTTGAAGCCTTTTTAAGCATCTAATAAGATGATTGTGTTTTTTTTTTCAGTTTGTTTATATGGTGTATTACATTGACAGATTTTCGTATGTTGAACATCCCTGCATCTCTGGGATGATTTTTCTGATGTGTTCTTGGATTCGATTTGCTAGTATTTTATTAAATATTTTTGCATCAATGCTCATGAGTGAGATTGGTCTGTAATTTTCTTTCTTAGAAATCTCTTTGTGTGGTATGGATATCAGGATAATAATAGCCTCATAAAAAAGTTTGGAAAAGTTCCTTCTGTTTCTATTGTGTGGAATAATTTGAGGAGTATTGATATTAGTTCTTTCTTGAAATTTTTGCAGAATTATGCACTGAAATAATTTGGTCCTGGGTGGGTTTTTTTTGTTTTTTGTTTTTTTGTTTGTTTGGTTTTTTTTGGGGGGGAGACTTTTGATGACTATGACTATTTCTACTTTTTTAGTAGTTATATGTCTACTTAATTTGCTTATCTGGTCTTGATTTAGTTTTGGTAAGTGATATTTATCCAGAAAATTATCTGTTTCCTTTAAGTTTTCCAGTTTTGTGGAGTACAGGTTTTCAAAATATGACCTGATGATTCTCTGTATTTTCTCCGTGTCTGTTGTTATGTCCCCCTTTTCATTCTTGATTTTGTTAATTTGGATATTCTCTCTCTGCCTTTGGTTAGTTTGGATAAAGGTTTGTCTATTTTGTTGATTTTCTCGAAGAACCAACTCTTTGTCTCATTGATTCTTTGTATTGCTTTCCTTGTTTCTATTTTGTTGATTTCAGCTCTCACTTTGATTATTTCCTGTCATCTAGTCCTCCTGGGTGAGTTCACTTCTTTTTGTTCTAGAGTTTTCAAATGTTCTGTTAGCTCACTAGTGTGGGAGTTTTCCAGCTTCTTCAAGCAGGCGTTTAGTGCTATGAACTTTCCTCTTAACACTGCTTTCATTGTGTCCCATAAATTTGAGTGTGTTGTGTAGTCATTTTCATTGAATTTTAGGAAGTCTTTAATTTCTTCGTTTATTTCTTCCTTGATCCATTGATGATTCAGGTGAGCATTGTTTAATTTCCGTATGTTTGTGGGCTTTCTGGAGTTAGTGTTGCTGTTGAATTCGAATTTTAAGCCACATTGATCTGATAAGATACCTGGAGCTATTCCAATTTTTTTTATATCTGTTGAGGTTTTCTTTGTACTTAATATGCTATCAATTTTTAGAAGGTTCTATGAGGTGCTGAAAAGAAGGTATATTCTTTTATATTTGGATGGAATGTTCTATAGATGTCTATTAAGTCCATTTGAGTCATAACATGTTAGGGGAGTTTAACCAATCACATTTTGTTTGTGGGGCGTGTTGCCCTTATTGGTATTTGTGAGTTATTGTTTTTAAAAAATTGTATTGGTGTTGATTTCTGTACATTAATATATTGAATATTATATGTGAGTATGCTTCTACCTCTATTTGTATTGATATATATATATATACAGATATATTTACATTCCTACCTCTGATTAAGATATTTATGTAATGATATACATTGTTTACATTTGGAGGTCATTGTTCTCACTCATTGCACAGTTGTTCATTCTCTTAGTCTTCAAGTTAGATAGAAATCAATAGTCATATATGTTTGTTATATTTATATTTAGGCTAATCAGGTTATTTAGGTGCATAGAGATCATACTTAGTATAGATAGTATAATCTTCAACCTCTTTGAAGAGCTGTAGAAAATGGCCTTTAATCTAACTCATAGTTCTATAGTAGTGAGACACAATCGCTCCTGGCATCACCGCTCTACTCCAGAGAGAACGTTGAGCACCAAAGACACTCCACCTGGAGCTTGTCTTCTTCCTGGCAGAACTGGCCTTTGGGCAAAGAAAAAACCCATACCTCGACCACTGACAGAATTACAAAATATCCGTAAATGGATAAAAGCAGGATTGTCTTATCTTCCCAAGACAGGGTGAGAGAGTCCTAAAAGGTTTCTTGCCTTTGAAAAATGGCATGTCAGTTACTTCAGGCCTTAGCCAAAGTTGGTTGACTCAACATTGCAAACGAGACTTTGGGTGATTGTCCAGGTATTCAGTTGTCTCTTCCATTTGTTGCACATTTCGGAAGTTTCCCGATTGTACTTCCGGGCTGCGTGAGTAAAATTATTTTCCTTCTCAGATCTTTGATGGAGTTGAAGATTAGATAGTTGTAGTTACTATCTACATTATTTAGACTCCCTGAAATAGAATGTTTAGTAAAACTTTTGTTATATGTTTCTTGCTTAATATTGTTTGTTGTTTGTAACTTTATATTTATTATTTGCTTCTATTGTATATAGTTGTATTTGGTTTTGTTCTGTCTTATTTTAGAAAAAAGGGGGAGATGATAGGGAAGTTCAGCCAATCACATTCTGTTCATGGGGCGTGTTGCTCTTAGGCAAAAGTTTACCTATAAACCTGGCGAGTGCGCTCCCCCCCCTCCTCTCTCTCTCTCTCTCCTCTCTCTCTCTCTCTCTCTCTCTCTCTCTCTCTCTCTCTCTCTCTTTCTCGCTTGGCTCCTGGGATTCTGGTGTAAGTCTTCCCTCTGTTTATTAAAGCTGTATATTTTGTATTAAGCTAGTCTGGCGGATCTTTTATTACCGATCGCACCGCGCCCCTTCAATAACATCTATTAGTTCCCTTATTTCTCTGTCAATTTTTTGTCTGATAGACCTGTCCATTGGTGAGAGTGGGGTGTTGAAGTCTCCCACTATTAGTGTGTGGGGTTAATGTATGATTTAAGCTTTAGTAGTGTTTCTTTTGCATATGAGGGTACCCTTGTTTTGGGGCATAGATATTCAGTAATGAGATTTCTTCCTGATGGATTTTTCCTGTGACTAATATGAAATGTCCTTCTTTGTCTCTTTTGATTGATTTTATTTTGAAGTCTGTTTTGTTAGGTATTAGGATAGCTACACCAGCTTGTTTCTTAGGTCCATTTGATTGGAATTTTTTTTCAACCCTTTAATTTGAGTTGATGTCTGTCTTTGAGGTTGAGGTGTGTTTCTTGTATGCAACAGAAGGATGAATTCTGTTTTCGTATCCACTGTTAGCTTGTGTCTTTTTATAGGACTTTTTGAGTCCATTTATATTATGGGATATTAATGACCAGGGATTGCTAGCTCCTGTTATTTTAGTTTTTGTTGTTGGTGATGTTATTGTGTGTGTTTTTCCTTTCTTTGGGATTTGCTCATTTGTCTCTTTTTGTAAGTAGAGTCAACTTTCTTAGGTTGGAGTTTTCCTTCTAGCATTTTGTATAGGGCTGGCTAGGCATTGGTTAAATCTGATTCTGTCGTGGAATATCTTGTTTTGTCCATCTATAGTGATTGAAAGTTTTACTGGTTATAGTAGTCTGGGCTGACCTTGTGGTTTTTTAATTTCTGCTTAATGCTTGACCAGGACCTTCTGGTTTCCTTGAGAAGTAAGGTGTAATTCTGATAGGTCTGCCTTTATATGTTACTTTTCCTTTTCCTTTTGTAGCTCTTAATATTTTTTCTTAATTTGTATGTTTAGTGTTTTGATTACTAGGTGGCAAGGGGACTTTTTTTTGATCCAGTCTATCTGGTGTTCTGTAAGCTTCTTGTATCTTCATAGGCATATCTTTCTTTAGGTTTGGAAAGTTTTCTTCTATGATTTTGTTGAATATAACATTTTTTTGTGCTTTTGAGTTGCGCTTCTTCTCCTTCTTTTATACCTATTATTCTTAGGTTTGGTCTTTTAATGGTGTCTCATATTTCCTGGATATTTTGTGTTAAATTTTGTTAGATTTAATGTTTTCTTTGACCAATGAGTCTATTTCCTCTAAGGTGTCTCAGTACTTGAGAGTCTCTCTTCCATCTTTTGTATTCTGCTGTTTATGTTTGCATTTGTGGTTCCTGATCTTTTTCTCATAATTTCCTTTTCTATAATTCCCTGTTTTCTTTATTTTCTCTATTTTGGTTTTCATATCTTTAATGGCTTCTTTCATTTGTTTAATTGTTTTTTCTTGTTTTTCTTTAAGGGATTTGTTTATTTCTTCCAAATTTTTGTTGTCTTTTCCTCCATTTCTTTGAGGGTATTTTTCATTTTCTCTTTAAAGGCCTCAAACATTCTCCTAAAGTTGTTTTTCTTTTGTTTCATCTATATTTGGTTGTTCAAGTCTTGCTGTTGTGGGGCCACTGGTTGTTATTGGTTTCGTGTTGTTCTTTGTAGAGTTGAGTATGTTCTTACCTTGTCTATCCATCTTTTCCTCTAATAGGTGTAGTTGGGGCTGTGTCTCTGGTGATCAATCTTCCAGGTACCAGTGGATCTAAGGCTCAGATGTTTGCTCCTCGTGGTACAATAAGGGCCAATGTTCCAGTCATCCCAGAGGTGACTCAGTGTTCCTGGAAATTGCTGAGTGCTCCTGAGGGTCACTTTGCAATACTGGGGGTCATTTTGGCCTGCTCTAGTGGAGTTTGCTTGCTTGGGACTTCTCCTGCTGAGGTCACTGGGTCAGGCCTGTTCCTACAGATGTCCCTGTCTTGGGTCTGCTCCCTAGGAGGTCCCTGACTTCAGCCTGGTCCTGCAAAGGTCTCTGGCTCATGCCTGCTCCCTCAGCAGGCTCCCTTGTACCGGTTCCTATGGAGGCCATTGCCTCAAGCCTGCTCCCACAGAGGTCACTGGTTCAAGCCTGCTCCTGTGGAGGCTGCTGCCTCAGGCTGAGGTAGGTGACTCAATTCTGCTCCAGGAGAGGTTGCTGGCTCAGGCCTCTTCCCACAGAGGTCCCTGGCATAGGCCTGCTCCCTTGGTGGTCGCTCCTTTGTACCTACTCCTGTGGAGGTCATTGCCGCCACCAAAATACATTCTTTATGTAAATCACAGTCAACAAAATGGTTGAAAAGTGCGTCTTTCCAGGTTACTAGGTTTGTTCGCTGTTTCTCATTCGCGGAACAGGGAAGGACAGCCCCGCAAGTAGATGGGTAGAAGGTTTAAGGGTCAAATCAATAATTGTTCCTAAGGAAGAGCATTCCTTACAATCTGAAGCAGGTTTTTATTCTGTGGTCCAGTACAGGCTAGTGGTTGTCTTGTTTGTTCAGACTTTGGTGGGAGAAGATGTAGATAGTTGCACCATTAGGCATCTATGCTGGATTATAAATTTGTCTGTATATGGGAGAGTTAACAACTGAAAGTATTTTAGCATCTACCTCTCATCAATAAACGATCACCACCAAGGCAGGAATAATGCTATCAATTCGGGGCTTGCAATAGCAGAAGAGGCATCTGTGTTTGACAAAGATTCAAAGCCAGACTGGAAGGTAAGAGAGACTTGAGAGAACAGAAAGCAAAGGCATTGGGTATCCACGGAAGGCAGCTTGTTGGTGTGGAGAAACTGGAGGCAGGCGAACTAAAAATGGGGTGTTCTGTGCTTGCTTTAGGGGGTGTACTTGGCTAATTGGTCCTGACTTGGAGGTGGGACAAGAACTATGTGAAGCTGATAGTCATTCATCAAGTCTTGAAGTTCAAGACCAACTGTTGCAGGGGTTGAAGTTTGCCTTCCTGGACTGGTTGCTGGGAGGGTTGTCCGTCAAGAGCTCTGTCCTTGTGTCAGCAAAGCAAAGCAGCGACCTAACCAGCAGGGCAAGTTTATTCATTTGTGTAAGACTTGTGATCTCTTGCCAGCTTGTCCAGTGAATCAGAGATGAAAGGGAGGGCTGGCTTTGTCAATCTGGAGGTCATAGTTCTTTCCCACTCTTGAACCAGGACTGGCAGTGGTGACTCACACTGGCAAGTTTTGGGGGACAGGGATGGTCACTGGTGCCGCCTGGAGTGTAGTGGGGCTTTTGAAGTCCCCACTAATCTAATGTTAGCCATGGTTAGTGTAGCTATAGACACCCACTCCTCTTGAGTTGGGGATATTCTATTTGGTAGAGAGGGGCATTGAGACAGAGTTTTTGTGTAAACCTGGCTGTCCTGGAACTCACTCTGAATGTCAGGCTGGCCTCAAGCTCACGAAGATGAGTTGGAGGACTTTTTTTTTTTTTAAATCTATAACACGCTGATGGCAAACACTTGCCAAAGCAAATATTTATTTTCCGAAAGGTAAAACCCAAACGCAGAATGAGAAAGTGGACATCTCTTTAACAAGCAAATCCCATTCCCTTCCTATGGAATCAGCTTTTCTTTCTTTCTTTTTAAAATTTATTTGTGTATTAAAATTTCCACCTCCTCTCCTCCTCCCATTTCCCTCCCCCTCCCCCTCCCTCTCCAGTCCTAAGAGAAGTCAATGTGCCCTGCCCTGTGGGAAGTCCAAGGCTCTCCCCACTCCATCCATGTCTAGGAAGGTATGCATCGAAATAGACTAGGCTCTCAAAAAGCCAGTACATGCAGTAAAAACAAGTCCTAGTGCCATTATCATTGGCTTCTCAGTCAGCCCTCATTGTCAGCCACATTCAGAGACTCTGGTCTGATAACATGCTCGTTCAGTCCCAGTTCAGCCTTGGTGAGTTCCCATTAGATCAGGTACAATGTCTCAGTGGGTGGATGCACCCCTCGCGGTCCTGACTTCCTTGCTCATGTTCTCCCTCCTTCTGCTCTTCATCTGGGCCTTGGGAGCTCAGTCCAGTGTTCCAATGTGGGTCTTTGTCTCTATCTCCATCCATCGCCGGATGAAGGTTCTATGGTGATATGCAAGATATTCATCAGTGTGGCTATGGGACAAGGTCAGTTCAGGCACCCTCTCCTCTGCTGCCCAAGGAACAAACTGGGGACCTCTCCTTGGACCTGGGAACCCCTCTAAAGACAAGTCTCTTGTCAACCCTAAAATGGCTCCCTTAATTAAGATATCTTCTTCCCTGCTCCCATATCCACTCTTCCTCCATCTCAACCATCCCATTCCCCCAAACTCTCCCCAATCCTCACCTTCTCCTTTCTCTCTCCCCCCTCCCCTCCCCCCCACCCCTGTGCTCCCACTTTTGTCCGGCGATCTTGTCTACTTCCAATATGCAAGAGGATAAATAGATTTTTTTTTCCTTTGGGTTCACCTTCTTATTCAGCTTCTCTAGGATCATGAATTATAGGCTCAATGTCCTTTGTTTATGGCTAAAATTCACTAATGAGTGAGTACATAACATATTCCTTCCTCCTTTTGGGTCTGGGTTATCTCACTCAGTAAAGTGTTTTCTATTTCCATCCATTTGCATGCAAAATTCAAGATGTCATTGTTTTTTACCGCTGAGTAGAACTGTGTATATGTGCCACACCTTCTTTATCCATTCTTCTATTGAGGGGTACCTAGATTGTTTCCAGGTTCTGGCTATTACAAATATTGCTGTTATGAACATAGTTGAACAAATGCTCTTGTAGGATGACTAGGCATCTCTTGGGTATATTCCCAAGAGTGGAATTGCTGGATCCTGAGGTAGGTTAACTCCCAGTTTCCTGAGAAACCGCCACACTGGTTTTTAAAGTGGTTGCAGAAGTTTGCATTCCCACCAACAATGGATGAGTGTTCCCCTTACTCCATATCCTCCCCAGCATAAGCTATCATTGGTGTTTTTGATTTTAGCCATTCTGACAGGTGTAAGATGGTATCTCAAAGTTGTTTTGATTTGCATTTCCCTGATCGCTAAGGAGGCTGAATATGACCTTAAGTGTCTTTTGGCCATTTGAATTTTTTCTGTTGAGAATTCTCTGTTAAGTTCAGTACCCCATATTTTAATTGGGCTAATTAGAGTTTTAATGTCTAGTTTCTTGAGTTCTTTATATATTTTGGAGATCAAACCTTTGTCTGATGAGGGGTTGGTGAAGATCTCCCATTTAGTAGGCTGCCTTTTTGTCTTAATGACAGTGTCCTTTGCTTTACAGAAGCTTCTCAGTTTCAGGAGGTCCCATTTATTCATTGTTGCTCTTACTGTCTGTGATACTGGGGTTCTACTCAGGAAGTGGTCTCCTATGCCCATGTGTCAGACTACTTCCCACTTTCTCTTCTATCAGGTTCAGTGTGGTCAGGTTTATATTGATGTCTTTAATCCATTTGGACTTGAGTTTTGTACATGGTGATAGATAGATCTATTCTCATTCTTCTACAGGTTGACATCCAGTTATGCCAGCACCATTTGTTAAAGATGCTTTCTTTCTTCCATTGTATAATTTTAGCTCCTTTGTCGAAAATTAGGTGTTCATAGGTTTGTAAATTAATATCCGGGTCTTCAATTCGATTCCATTGGTCAACATCTCTGTTTTTATGCCAATACCAAGCTGTTTCCATTACTGTAGCTCTGTAATAGAGCTTGAAGTCAGGGATGGTAATGTTGGAGGACATTCTTATCCACTGTATAGTTATCCCTATCTGTGGTTGCTATCAATTCTGAGCAAGGAAGCAGGCTCACAGACTTTTGAGTGTCAAACACAAGTGCCTCTCACTGGTTTGTTCCTGTCTGGGTGGTGACCATCTATTGATAGGAGGTAGATGCTAGGTTACTTTTAGTAGTTAACTCTCATATACACACATATTTATATAATCCAGCATAGATGCCTGAATGGTGCGTGTATCTGCATCTCCTCTCCCCAAAGGAACATGAAGGGACGACATGCCTTGAATCACACTGGGAATATCCCAAGGGCTATGTAGCAGCAGAAGAGAAGCATAGCATCGTTTGAAGTGTGGAGTCAGATTCAAAAATTGTAAGCAGAAAGTGCAATACCCTTGGGCTGGCTTTGAAAAACAATGTACTCAATATGTCATACACACAATAATAAATCTCTGGAATTTTCTTTGTTGTGCTGAAGTGTATTTTATTGGTAGAGTCTAGTATGCACCAAGCTCTAGGTTCAGTCTCCCAATCCTGATTTTGGGTGAGAGTCATGCAAAATAGAATTTTCCAGAACTAGGGCTGGGGGACTAGGTCAGTGACAGAACTCTTGCCTAGTATGTGTGAAGTCCTAAATTTAATTACCAGCATTGAAAAATTCCTAGAACTCTTCTGTTTATAGAACACAAATTTATAGCAATTTTAATATATAACTAGTTCTATAATTACAACTTTATATTATTTTTCTGGAATAAAAATCTGGAAGATTTTTGTGAAAATTAAAAGCCCCCCTTTTTTGAGACAGGGTTTCTCTGTGTAGCCCTAGCTTTCCTGAAACAGGCTGGCCTCGAACTCACAGAGATCTGCCTGCCTCTGCTTCCTAAGTGCTGGGATTAAAGGTGTGTGCCACCACTGTCCTGTGAAAATTAAATGGTAATGCAGCTATAATCTCAGCACCTGTGAAGAGAGACAGGAGATCGAGTCTGGAGAAATCTTGGAAGCTTGTGGGTCAGCTTGTCTGGCATACGCAGTGGAGAAACCAAGAGAGCCTCCCTCAAACAAGGTGGAAGGCAATGACTGATGTTTGAGGTGGTCCTCTGACTTCCATCTGTGCTTCATGGAAGGTGTGTATCTGTATTTACACACATGGGTACACACATATGTGCATGCACATACAAAAGTTTAAAAATACGCATTTTGATATTATGTGTATAACTGTTTTTGTTTGCAGGTGTATATGGGGACCCCATGTGTGCCTGGTGCCCCAGGAAGTCACAAGAGAAATCAAATCTCCCGAAACTGCTTACAGATAGCTCTGAACTGCCTTCTGAGGGCTGGAAACTGGACCCCAGTCCTTTGTAAAAGCATCAAGTTTAGAGCTGGATCGGATGGTTCAGCAGTTTAGAGCTCACACCACTCTTCTGGGGAACCGAAGTTTGATTCCCAGCATCCTCAACACGTAGCTCACGACCACTTGTAACCCAGCTCCAGGGAGATCCAATACCTCTAGCTTCTGGGAGTACTCATGGACACACACACACACACACACACACACACACACACACACTTAAAAAAAAAGAGCAACAAGTACTCTTAACCAGTGAGCTATCTCTTTTGAGTCCCCAGTAACAACTTATTCTTTTGTTTTATTTTGAGACAGGGTCTCAGGATACAGCCATGGCTTCTGATCTGGAACTCAGATATCTGATTGCTTCTGCTCCCCCAAGTGCTGAAATTAATGGCACGTGCTAGCATGACTGGATCAAAAAAAAAATTTTTTTTTTAAAGATAATTTGAAAGTGTTCTTTGTGATGTAAGCCTGTACCAACACCAGCACTTAGGATAGAGGGGCAGGGGATCAGATGTTCCAAATCAACCTTGGCTACATATCAAGTTTGGAGAGAGGCCACGAGACCCTGTCCCAAAAGAAAAAGGAAATAAAGGTTTGGAAGCAAAGGTTATGGTGCATGTAATTCTTCCTCTTCTCGAATTTTGTTTTTCATGGTTTTAATTATCCATCTTCTAGTATGTCTGCCATCAAAAATATTAACTGAAAAATTTTAGAAATAAATAATTTGCAAGTGTGAAATTATATGTTGTTGTGCCCCGATGAAATCATTCTTAGTTCTGCTGTATTCAATCCAGATTCTGAATCATCCCTTTGCCTAGGGAGTCCATGGCGTATACATTATCTTCCATTTATTCACTTAGCCATCTCAGTTTTAAGATGAGCTATGGTGTGACAGGGCTGGAGTTCAAATGACGTATATCATAATTAATAATAACTCTGAAGAGCAGGAGTGATAGTGCTTATGATTTAGACAAGCTGCAAAGAAGCTATAGAGTGCTTCCCTTAAGTTAAACTGTAAAAGGTATTGACTTACTATAAAAAAGATTAATATATAAAAAGATTAGAGAGAACAAGTCCTCTATCTGGCTTTTAAATTTTAATTGTTTTATTTTTAAAATTATGCATATGTGTGTGAGTGTGTGTGTGTGAGCTTGTGCACAAATCAAAGACGTTGTTGATTCCCCTGAAGCTGAAGTTAAAGTGGTTGTAAGCTGCCCAGCACGGATGCTGGGAATCAAACTCAGGTTCTCTGGGAGAAGAGCCCGTGGCCTTACCCACTGAGCTATCTCTCCAGCCCTATCTGCATAGTTTTGAAGGAAGAAAAAGAAAATTGCTTTAGGTTTGCTCTTATATCTCAAACTTCAAAATTCCTAGCCACTCTGTACAATGCATAGTGTTCAGCTGAGATAGAAAAAGGCAATGCATTCGTACACGTGGAGAAGAAAAAAACGGCATCTCTAGCGTTTGTGTTATCTGCGGTCTCAGGTGCCAGCGGGAAGGCTTGGAACAGATCACCCATGAAGGGGACTTCGATACTGAGCTGTAGGGAAAGAGAAAGAAGGTTAGAATAAATTTCATGGACCTGTTTAATAATTTGGTTCCTTCTGGTCTCTGCAGTTAACTCCATTCTACAGAAGACTGCATAATGTCTATTATAGCCACACAGATATTTTGGTATGCATAAATGAAAGTCCGTGCCAGGAACTTGTAACATGAAGGGGCCGGCTTGTTGGGGTTTCTGTCCCGCCCAGTACACCACAGCCGGCAAATCCCAAAGAGAAATCACACACAGGACTCCATAAAGTTAAAAACTGATTGGCCCATTTGGTCAGGCTACTTATTAGCTCTTATAACTTATGTTACCCCATTATCCTTATCTACGTTAGCCACATGGGCTCAGTACCTTTCTCAGTGTGACAGCTTACATGTTGCCTCTTCGGTGGTCTGCGCAGGAATGGCGGAGGGAGCTTCCTGTGTCCCAGAATATTCCCAGTCTCTTTGCTCCACCCCTGCTTCCTGTCTGGCTTTCCTGCCTATACTGTTTGCCTGGCCAATCAGCGTTTTATTAAAATATGATTGACAGAATACAGACAATTTTCCCACACCAGGAACTCAAGAATGATTTGCCAAAGATTCATTCTGAGGAAGGAGCAAATTATTAAAAGGAGCCTAAAAATAAGCTTTCTGTACCCGAGAGAAAACAAACTATCAAGAAATTAAAATGAAATTAAAATATTCTCTGATAGACACTCAGAAAGATAGTAAAATACATTTTAAGATGTTAAAATTAAGGACAAGGGTTGTTTGTGACTCAGTTTCTTCCATATCCGTTAACTATTAGTTTCACTAAAATGATCTCCCGAAAGAAATAGTTCTCTAAGCTCATGTCATCAGGAGTAGGGCCTGGTGTAGTGGCACATGCCCGCAATCCAGCTAGCTCTTAGCAGGTAGAGGAAGGAGCAGCGAGGTCAAGTTCTTGTTTTGAGTGTAGCCCTGACTGTCCTGGAACTTGGTTTGTAGACCAGGCTGCCCTGGAACTCACAGAGATCTGCCTGTCTCTACCTCCAGTGTGCTGGACGGGATTAAAGGTGTGCGCCTCGACATCTGGCTCCAAAGTTATTCTTACCTCCATTTTGAGTCGAAGCAAGCTTGGGTTACATGAGACCCTGTCACAAAAAAACTGAGGGTTTTTTTTAAAAAATTAATTTTATTGAGCTCTACATTTTTTCTCTGCTCCCCTCCCTGCCTATCCCTTCCCCTTCTGCGCTCTTCCATGGTGCCCATGCTGCCAATTTACTCCGGAGATCTTGTCTTTTTCTACTTCCCATAGATTAGATCCATGTATGTCTTTCTTAGGGTCCTCATTGTTGTTTCGATTCTCTGGGGTTGTGAACTGTAGGCTGGTTTTCTTTGCTTTATGTATAAAAGCCACTTATGAGGGAGTACATTTGATATTTGTCTTTCTGGGTCTGGGTTACCCTACTCAATATGATTTTTTCTGGATCCATCCATTTGCATGCAGATTTCAAGATATCATTATTTTTTTCCACTGTATAGTACTCCACTGTGTAAATGTGCCACATTTTCCTTATCCATTCTTCAGTTGAGGGGCATTTAGGTTGTTTCCAGGTTCTGGCTATGACAAACAAAGCTGCTATGAACATAGTTGAGCACATGTCCTTATGGCATGATTAAGCATCCTTTGGATATATACCCCAAAGTGGTATTGCTGGGTCTTGAGAAAGGTTGTTTCCTAATTTTCTGAGAAATGCCATACTGATATTTAAAGGGGCTGTACCAGTTTGCACTCCCACCAGCAATGGAGGAGTGTTCCCTTTACCCCACATCCTCTCCAGCATAAGTGAAAAAAATTAAGTTTTTATAGGCTTTAGTTTGACAAATTTCACATTTTTATTGATTAGAGATTTAGTAAATTGATACAATTTGCTCAAATGGATATTTCATCCTTAAATTGTTGAATCCACTGTTATAAATGAGCTGAAAGCCTCAACTGAAGAGATTGATTTCCAGAAAAGCAGTCCAAAGAGGAGGGTTATTATTATTATTAATTATTATTATTGTTGAGACAAGGTTGTTCTATGTAGATCTGGCTGTACTGAAAGTTGCTATATGAGCCAGGCTGGCTTGAAGCTCACAAAGATCTGCTTGCCCCTGCCTCCAGAGTGCTGGGATTAAAGATGTGTGCCATCGAGATGGGCAGGAGTTATTTATGATCAATTATTTTGTCATAAGGTCATAAAACTGATATATTAATCTTTGCATGAATGCAGAGTTAAACATAATTGAGTCATAAAAAAAAATCCAGTTCGACATTTTGAAAACCTGTAAGGACTTAAAAGGAGAGTCAGCCTAAGGAAGCGAAATTCTATAGACCTCACTGAGCCAAGTTTGTGAGTGGTGCATTTTTTCAGCAAGGCGAATTGCTCCTTGGGTTGTCAACATTGTGCTGTCAGCATTTGGGGATGCCAATAAAGGAGATATAGTTCCCCATCGCCAAGCCCCAGTCCCTGGCAACCTCAGAAGTGCCCCTAGGGTTTTAGGGACCTTGACTCAGGCTGACCCCAGTATTCATGCCCTTGACATTCAAGAGAATTCCAGGACTGAACAGTGTATGAAGAAAGCTAATGCTACTGTACTATAGACTTCACTGTGAGGGTCAGGAGACTGGGCTCGGAGCTCCAGCTCAGCTGAGAGCAAGGGTGTGGGCTGCTCAGAGACCACCACAGTGGACTGCTTCAGACAATATTTGTATACGAAATTTTGGTAGAGTTTGAAGTTAGTATTTCATTGCTAGATGGTTCCTGGGGGCACTTGGTGGTGTTACAGTCCATAAGAAAAAAGTTATTTATCCACAGGGATGTTGGATATCTTTACTCTAAGCAGTTTTGTTTGAGATTCTCTGGTGATGCCTAGGAAAAGAAATGAGAGCCTGCCTAAGGTCGTATATATTCGGGCCTTAATACTTCAACATAAATTATGTATGTGTGAAAGGAATATTAACTCTAGTTCAGCATCTTATACAACAAATATTGTGTTGGAGTTCTTGCTTCTCACCTGGTGACAGATTTTTTTTCTTTCTTTTCCTTTTTGATAGTTTTATTGTATAGCCCTGGCTGTCCTGGAACTCACCATGCATCCGGGATGGCTTCAAAACTCATAGAGATCTGCCCGTTTCTGCTGTCTAAGGGCTGGCGTTAACGCCTGGGATGAGGGGTTCTTTCCCTCTTTGCATCCTCCAAATGTCCTGTCTATCCTACCTCAGGATGGTCACAATTACGTTCTGACTTCATAGTCCAAACTTTTTATCCACTTCTAAGTTTCTCTCCTAGAATAAAGTCCTTGGAAACTTTATACAAAGAAAAAAAAACAAAAAACAAAACCCCAAGGGAGAAAATGCAGAGAAATTTCCTGTCAAAGTGGGATTTGAAAGGTTTGTGAACATAACCTATTATAAGAGAAAGCATAACTCATATAGCTCATAACTCATAGCTGGTTTTGAGACTTTAAATGAAAGAGGTAGAACTAGATTTCTCCCCAAACAATGGAAGGCACATTGAAAAGCCATTTAGTTAATAGAATGTAGTCTTAAAACGAGCCTTCAAATACGGCAAATGTTTGTACTGGCACAGTACTTTTCTCTTTTGAAAGGCATTACACACCATTATCCTTTAATATTTGCAGCGGTCCTGTGAAAAATGCGGAGTCCTCTTGGTCCACAGAGGGCAGCGCAGACGCTGGGACCCGCCCAGCTCAGGCCACCTCTGGACTTCGGTGAGATTCTTGCAAGATTAGAGCAGCGTCCAAACCAATTGATTCCAGCTTCCGGGATCCTGTGGCCAAGAGCGGAGTATGACTCGGGTTTGCTCACAGGCTGTAAGGGAGTGCCAGGCTCTTTGGGTTAGGGAATGTGGTAAGGTGGTCAAAGGCACCACCTGTTAAGGGCCGTCAGAGCGAATCGGGCTTGGATCCCCAAACCTTCTCTCATTGAGCATGACCTTTGGACAGCGTTTTGAGCCTTAGCTTTCTCAGCTTTTACAGGAATCGCATATCAGATCTCCTACATAGCTGATATTTACATTACGATTCATAACAACAACAAAATTACAGTTATGAGGTAGCAACAAAAATAATTTTATGGTTGGGGGTCACCACAATATGAGGAGCTGCATTAAACGGGTTGCAGCATTAGGAAGGTTGTGAACCACTGATGTATATTGACAATTGAACAAATGACCGCTTGGGTCACAGTAAGTACTCGTGAACTGGCAACTCCAAATACCTAAGCTTCAGAACACTCAGGAAACTACTTATGCAGGTTAGGCAATCTTTATCTGCAAAATGGGTGCAGCGCAGCCAGCAGTTTTCAAGTAGCAACCATTACTTTGCAAACAAAACTACAATCAATCCCCTTTCCCTATTCTTTACAGCACTTGCTTCCACAAGGTTGACTTGGCGGAGAGAAAAGCGAGAGGGGTCGGAGAGTAAGAGGCAGCGCAGTCTCGCGCTGCTTGTAACAGCTCGGGTTCCAGTTGCACCCAGGGCGACCGCCCGCGCCCACTGCTCGCCTTGGAAGCCTTCCTCCGAAGCAGGCAGGCAGGCTCAGGGATTCTGGCGAAGGGTGCTGGGAAAGGGTACCGGGAAGCGGGGGGCGGGGTCCGGGGGCGGGCCTATGGGGCATAGGGGCGGGGCCCGTGGTTTGGGGGCGGGGCCACGGGCGGGGTCCGACAGAGTTTCTCCGCTGCGCGCGCCACGTCTCCCTCAGCGAACGAGTGGAGGAACGGGCCGGGGAGGGACCAGCCGCGCGGGGCGGGAACTAGCTCCTCTCGCGAGAGTTGGCGACGGCCGCGGCGGCGGCGGCGTGTCCGTGAGAGCGGCGTGGGGGCGGGGAGGAGAGGCGGCGGCGACGGCAGCGGCGGCGTCCGAGCTACGCCACACGGGGCCGGGGCGCCGGGAGCCGGAGAGCAGCGCGGGGTCGTGGTGGCGGCGGCGGCGGTGAGGGGAGCGCGGCGGAGGAGGCGGAGCCATGGCGGGCCAGCAGTTCCAGTACGATGACAGCGGGAACACCTTCTTCTACTTCCTCACCTCCTTCGTGGGGCTCATCGTGATCCCCGCCACCTACTACCTCTGGCCGCGAGACCAGAATGCGGGTGAGTCCCGTCGGCGGTCCCGCTCGGGCGCACTCGGGGAAGCCGCTCCGCTCCTGGCCGCGCCGTCCTGCCCGGAGGCGCTGCCCGGTGTCCCGGTGACGCCGCCCGCGCGGCCCGGTCTGAGGCCCCGCCGTCCGCGGGGCCCGAGCTCGCCGGTGATTTCCGGGGCCGCTCGCCCGCCTGCCCGCCTGCGTGGTCCCCGGGAGTTTGGCTCGGACCCGCTCCGCATGGTTCTGGAAGTCCCTTGCCTTCTGCCTCTTTGTCTTCCCCGCCTCTGCCCGTGTTGGGTGTTCTTTCCGGAGCTAGCGGCACGGGCTAGGGAGGGTAGGGATTGCGGGGGGGGGGGGTGCGGGAGAAGAGTTGGCCGACGAGGAAACGGGGCGTGCGGGCACAACTCCGCGACCTCCGCTCCCGCCACCCTTCTTCCCTCTCATCCCGGTGTCGCGGCTGCAGCTGCTGTGACTGAGGTTTGGGGGCACCCCTGAGCTTGGTGGCATGTTTGGGACTTCCAAGTGAGCTCACCAGCCGCCCACCCCTGTCACTTCCTCCCGTTTGCATTTTTCATTTGTTCACTCGCGTTGTGGGGGCTGGAAGCGCTGCCGTTATTCCTTTTATCAGAGCCCAAATAGGTTTCTCCCCACTTTCTTTCCTTTTCTCTGTGGAGTTTCCTGTTGACCACGGGAAAGTGCAAGTAGGAAGGATTAAGCTCGGTTCATTGATCGGAGGTAGTTGTGGGGTCGCTAGCCATTTGCTTTTAGTTCTTGAGGCTTTTCACATTTACCATCGTGTCAGAACGCAACCTGAAATCGTTTCTCGGAATGTTAGGTGTATTCTGAAAGTGAGGTTGGAGTCTGTGTTTACTAAGACATATGGCACGGGATATTCTTAAAGCTGACGGCAGCAACTGCAAACTCCTAATGGGTTCTTTCTGGTGGTGGTAGCCGTAATTAGTAGGTTTTGGGTATAACAGCAGCGCTGAGGGCAAGCTTTCTGTGACTGCTAAGTTGCTTTTATGTTGGGTGTGGTGATCTAGGTTGTGTACTGTACCTGGTTACCAGTGAAGCTCAGAACTTGTTACACTTTGATGAGGGAATCCAGTGTCCTGTAAAATTACTTAGTTATGCAGTGGAACTAAAGTAAATTTCGGATAAAGGGTAAGCAAGGATTATATCTCTGTTGTACCTTTGACAGTAAGTTTGAGTATCCATTACATGCAACAGTATAAACAAAGTTACCTGCTTTCTCATTCAGGGCTGGTTTATAAAATTGCATTTTGTACTCTTGTGTTCTGTGTTTCTAAGTGCATTGAGATAGTGTGGGGTTTTGGACGGTGGTGTACATACATACTTTTGGTGTCCTAATACAGAAACGTTTTTTCTTGACTTGCACGCCTAAGCCATTCCTTGAGTATTTCAAGTTAAAGGGATCTATTCCCAGTGTGGTGGCTCACAAATACTGTCCCAGGCCTTGAGAGGTGGAGGCAAGATGATTCAGAGTTCAAGGCCACTGACACCCACTACGTAGTGATTTTAAAGCCAGCCTGGCAACACGAGTCCTTGCAGATGGTAAAGGCCCTTCCTTGCCCCAAAGTCTGACAACTTGATTCTGGCCCCTGGGATAAAAGGGAGGAAGGGAAAAACTGACTCTTGAGACTAGTCCTCTGACCTACATAGGAGGGCTATAGGTACCCATGCCCATACTGTGTGACCAAAAAAAAAAAAAAAAGCAAAACAACAAAGAGGAGGTGTGCTTTTCAGTATTGTATCTTATGTTCATTTATGTTACTTGTTTGTGATTGGTTGTGTAGAAGACAAAGGGTGTTGGGACAGTAGGTGGAATGGTTGAATATTATCAGGAGCTGCTCTGATTTCAGAAACTCCTCTCTGGAAATTAAGACCTTGCATGTGTTTTTGAAAATTGAAAGTGTCAAGGCCAGCTAGTTCCAGGACGGGCACAAAAGCTACAGAGAAGCCATGTCTCCAAAACCCTCAAAAAACCAAAAAATAATAAAAAGAAAGAAAATTGAAAGTGATTTTTTAAACGATAATTTTGGGCTACAAAATTTGTTTAATAACGTATCATACAAGATGTACTGGTTCCCCTTTCCTTAGGGGAGGGCCTTTGGAGAATGCTAGTAGTATAGATGAAAGGAATTAATTTTGACTGATTAATCTTGACCCTCCAGTATTAGTTTTAAAAATCTTTCAAGTATAGTGAGGAATTTGATATGGTGGTGGATGCCTTTAATCTCAGATATTTGGGAAGTACAGGCAAACCTTTAACCTTGACAGTTAAAGGTTATATAGTGAAGGACCTTGTCTTAAACCTAACTAAAAAAATGCAGTGAGGTAAGAACTGTTAGCATTGCCCTCAGTTTGCTGGAGACCCTGGAGGTTAGGTAAGTTTCCTATAGGGCAGACACAGCATTAGAACACTCTTCCTTCAAACCCTTTGTTTCCTTATTGTTAGACTAAAAAGATACATAAACTCTGTTGTAACTTTGTTTCTTCACATCTGATGCTCTGCTTCTGGTTTGCCTTAGTAAATATATACCTGTTCTTGTATTTGTTTGGTCTTGCCCCAAATTCATTGTGGGAATGAAGAAGGATGCTTCGTGTTATTCTAATCATTAAGAGACTTGTTGGTTGTCACTTGCTTTTTCCTGGATTAACTGTTACTTATGTTGTTTCTTTAGAACCACGGTGTAAGTAAAATGATGCTTTCATTACTATGACCCCTCCCTCCAGTCCAGTTGCAAGGTCTTGAATATCAAAACTCCTGAATTACAGGCTCATCCGAAATCCCCGAAAAAGAAAGTTTTCAAACATGTTAGTAACAAAATAAGTTGCTCATTTGTTGTGCGGTTTTGTGGTGGTGTGCTTTTATAGCTTTTGCATGATCATTAGAAAACAATCTTGTTTTCCTTTTGGAATATTAATGTCTTTGACTATTGGTAATGTGTGTGCATGTTTTTTAAATTGCACTTTTATTTATTTTGTGTGTATGTTTGTAGACAGAGGAAAACTTCTGGGAGTTAATTTTCTCCTACCCTGTGGATCTAGGGATTGAATGAAGATTGTCAGGAATGGCTGCAAGCATCTTTACCTCCTGAAACATCTCATACTCCCTCTATGTTAACTGTTTGTGTGTGTGTGTGTGTGTGTGTGTGTGTGTGTGCCAGACCAGTTCTCTTTATAGCTCTCCTGGAATTTACCCTTGTAGATCAGGCTGATCTTGAACTCCGAGATCCACCTGCCTCTGCCTCCCAAGTGCTTGTGCTGTCATTGTTTGTCTCCATGTTAGTTTTTTAAAAATTTGAAGTATGCAAGTTTCAAAGTTCACAGTTGTTTCTGCTTGGCTTTCTTGGAATTACTGAGCTCTTGAGTATATTGTAAAATGTAGTGCCATTTTACAGATTGTGAAATTTAGGGATTGGGAAAATAGAAATAGCTAGTCTTCGCCATATTTGGTATGCTAATTGACTTCTTTCTAAAATTATTAGTGGAATCTTTTTCCCTGATTTTAGTCTTTTGTGTTGGGCTAGGTATACTACTTAATTCATACCTCTTTTAGTAAAACATCTTCTTGGCTGTTTGAAAATTGGCTAATAAAATGGATCTACATGAAAAAGTAATGACATGGACAGTTTAGATTTCCTTGTAACAGTGGTTCTCAGCAGAGGCTACAAGTAAAATTACTCAGAGAGCTTATACTCACAGGTGTCTCTAGAGACTCATCTAATCAGTCTGAAGTGAGTGCTACATGTTGCTATTTTATAACAAAAGGTCTAAATTTCTGGTAAATTTGAGAGGGCTGCTTAGAGAACCTTGGAATGGCATTTGTTGACATTATTTTGGGTGGTAGTATATTTGTTTTGGTATGTGCTTTTTGCTAAAAAGCAACCCCTCCCAAACTAACCAGCCAACCAACCAAACAAAAAACAGAACAGAAAACCAGAAATTAGAACCAGAGAGTTGGCACAGTGGGTAAAAGCACTTTCTGTATAAACCTGACCACCTGAGTTTGATCCTAGACCTTGATTCTGAGAGAATCAAAACTTATCTTTTAACCTCACACACAGACATTGGCATGCATACACACCACCACCACCATTAAAAAAACGTGTCGTAGCCTTTTTGATTTAGAATTACTATTAAAACAGCACTTAATAAAATTCTGGAAGTCGAAATTAATTTTTCAAGACAACTCAAATTTTGTTTTTGATTTATGTGTATGAGTGTTTTACCTACATGTCTGTAGGTATATGTGAATGCCTAGTGCCTGAGGGATCAGAAGATGGCATCAGATTCCTTGGACGTCAAGATCTAGAATTATGTATGGCTGTGAGCCACCACAGAATTTAGGTCCTCTGTGAGAATAGCAAGCACTCCCTTAACTTCTGAACCATCCTTCCATTCCATTATTCCCAAAGACAACTTTAAATGAAGTTTATAGCCAGTTTATTGTCGTTATTCATTAATAGATTACAGAGTGGTTACCATTATGCTGTGATTGGAGTCTTCAGTATTTTAGACATTCTCAAGATTCTGAAATAGTTACAGTTACCTCAGCCACTTCCTATCTTTGTTTTTTCATAAATACTGTACTGTTACTTTGTGTGCACTGTCGTCTTTGTTCTTTCTGGTTTAGGTTTTTTTTTTTTAATTAAATAATTTTTTTGGCATCCCAATTGCTGTTATCAAAGGCATGTGCCACCACCCATGCCCAGCCTATTTATTTTTTAAAAAATGTATTTTGTTATTTTTTTAATGGTGTGTATGTTTGTGTGTGTGTATGTATGTTGTTGGGGGAGGGTAGTATGTATATGTGAGTGTGAGTTAGTTCCTGTGGAGTCCAGAAGGTTCAGAAGGTTTCAGATTCCCCTAGAGCAGGATTTGCCAGGTAGTGGTGAGTTGGCTGATCTGGGTGATGGGAACCAAACAGAGGTCCTCTGGAAGAGCGCACATACTCTTAACTGCTGTGCCATCTTTCCAGCCCCAGTGTTTGTTGAGTTTTTGATTCCTTGACCCTTTTCAAAACTGCCTGATTTTGAAGTCTGGATTGGCAGATTCCTGTACTTTTAGTAGGTAGGTGATGTGTTTTAGCATGGTCATCTGTAAAATAGAGACATAGAAGTCTCTTTTTACAGAATTCGAGTGGAGATTAAACTGGACTTTATGTTAAGTGTTTAGAACGTGTCTGAAATGCAGTGTACTATCAGCACACATTGTTTTGATTTGCTACTTAACTCCTCAGATTTCTGTTTTTATTTGAAGAGTTTAGTTGAAATGTTTTAAAAATTAATTTTATTTGCTTGTATTCTCTCAAGTAGTATTTAAGTCAGTCACTCATATTTGAGGATATGTGAGTAGGTATCCGTTTTTGTCATTTAGCACTGTAATAGGAAAGTCCTACTTTAAAAAGTTTTAAGCTCTAGTCTAGTCTCTATTTTAGTTTACTCTAGACTCCAAGCTTTATTTCTAGGGATGAAAATAATAACTTGCCATAAAGAATCAAGAAGTGTCATGAAGCTGGCTTGTGGTGCCCACCTGCCTTTGGGAGGCTGAGGCAAGAGATTATAAATTGCTGGTCATTCTGGACTACTTAGTGAGACTTAGCTCAAAAACAGAAAATTCCAAACCAACCAGGCCTCCTAAGAATGGTTTTTAGAAAGAAAAAAGGTACACATAAAATACCGATAGAACTACAAAAGAAATTTCTACATTTGGCAAATAATGTTTTCAGTTCTTCTAGATTATAGATTTTGTTTTCTAGTCTCTGTGTTTTTTCCCCATGAGCTGCAAATACCCAGTGCAGAAAAGCACAAAGGGGGCCAGAGAAATGGCTTTGCTAATACCGCTGCCAAGCCTGAACGCTTGGATTCCATATTTGGATCCCAAATGGTAACAGGAGAACTGACTCCTGTAAGTTATCCACATTTGCACCATGGTGTACACACACGCACACAAACCCCAATAAAAATTTTAAAAGGGACAGTTCTTGCAGAAGATTCCAATTCAGTTTCTAGCATCTATAAACCACACCTAACTAGCTCCAGAGGATCCAACACCCTCTTCTGGCCTCAGTGTGTATCTGCATAAATGAAAAAATGAATGAGGACATGACCCTCATCCGTATGGCGGAGGAGAAGGTTAATGTAGACATAGAGGAGAACTTAGTCACAGACACCTGGAAGGGTCCAGACTGAACCCAATCAGGGGTGGGAGTAGTGAGAGAGAAAGAGAAGAGAGGAGGGGGGCTTAAGAGAGGCGCCTTGGACCAAGTGGCTAAGAGAGTGCATTAGCCAAGATGGCCGGGTTATATAGGAATCAGAGAAGCTGGGGGACGGGCAGCCCAGCATTGAGCTGCAGAGTTTAGGGTAGGGTAGGGTATGCCAGCCAGGATAGCTCTGCAACAGGTACTGGTGATTCTGAGAGGGACTGGAGGACATTATCCAATTTGCTATGTTAATAGACACCCCAGTTAGCCATTTGGTTGAGTTTGAGACCTAAAACCTTAAATGTGCCCCCCCATAATAAAATATTTCTTTAAAAACTAAAAAGCATGAAGGAATGAACAGAAGTTGATTTTTTTCTCTTATAGGTAATGATTTTGTTTTATTTAAACAATGAACCCTCCCATTGGACATTATTCTTGCTATGCCCTATAAATTTTGGTATATCATGTTTTTATTTTCATTCTTCTTTCAAGTTTTCTGGGTTCTTTGATTTGTTGAGTTCATGTTCACACTTCTGTAAATTTTACTTCTTTGTAATTTTACTTGCCACTGATTTTTAATGTCATCCCATGTAGTCAGAGGAAAGATAATGTGATAATTTGTGGTCTAACCTATGGCCATTCCATAAAATCTCTGTACTGGAAGACATCTGGATGTTTCTGCTGTTGGGGTAGAGTTTTGTGTATGACTGGGAGAACTGGTTGGTAGTTGGTTTTTACATTGGGTCCTCTATTTGTATCTACAGTAGGCTGCTCCAGAAACACCCGAAGAGTAACTTGCTCCAGGGGATTGTAGTAGTGCCTAAGGCCAAAATTGACAAATTAATCACAGTTTAATTTGAAGCCATCCTTCAAAAGATGTAAGCCTTCAAAACAGTTGCATAAGACAGATTCTGCCAATGTGGTTGTTGTCTAGGTATGGAAGACATATTCTCCATGCTTTTCCTTTCTTCCTGAATTCTTTGTGAAGGTAATTTTAGATTATCTTACTTGGGGCAGTCCTCACTTGCCCCTCTAGGCAGACTTAAGGAACTACAGCCTTTTTCATCTCAGTTGTTTATTAGCTTTAAGGTGATGTTTGCATAATGCTCTTTAAATATACTTGGAGGAAATTTAAATATTATCTTTATGACAAAGCTGAGACCTCAAGTAGGTATTCAACTTGCCTCAAGTCATTAGGTTTAAGATTGGATGTTGGACCCAAATTAGCTGAAGCTTCTTTTTTAGCTGCTACTTTGTACTCCTTTCTGTAATTAAGTAAATATTGCTCAGTATTATAATATCAAAACAGCAACTGTTTTCAGGAAGGTGCTGAAGGAGAGCAGTAATAGTTTTGTTTTGGGGCTTGTGCAAGTGTTTCATGCAGAGAAGGTGATTTAAGATCCTTCTTGAAAAGAAGGGTGTTGACAGAGGTTTTCTGTCCTGCCTGGTCCCACAGCCATTCAATCCCAGAGAAACACAGAGAGGTCTACATTAATCATAAACTGGTTGGCCTATTAGCTCAGGCCTCTTTTTAACTCCTATTTCCTACATTAACCCATAATTCTTGTCTGTGTCAGCCATGTGGCTTGGTTCCTTTTATCTGCGAGGCATTCTCATCTTCCTTCTATGTCTGAGTGACATCTGCAGACTGACCGTTCCTCTTCCCAAAATTCTGCTGTTCTGGTTATTCCGCCTATACTTCCTGCCTGGCTACTGGCCAATTAACATTTTATTCAAATACAACTAACAAATCTTGATGGTACAAGACCATTGTCCCACAGCACTTCTGCCCCACCTCCCCCTTTTCAGGACAAGAACTCTGAATCTAATCTCCTTTGTTTAGCTTTTTTTCTTGACCATTATCCATAACAACTTATAACCAACAATCTAAACAAAGACAAGCATCCATAATCCATTTTTTGGGGAATGTGGGTGTAGTTTTCCAGGATACTTCCTGCTGATTGGGGGCACTAATCATCTTACGGGATGTAATTATTCAGACACAGATAAGGCTGCACTTCAGGGTTCTAAAGGTGAGCATGTGCAGATGGGCCCTTGGGTGAGATGCCTGAATGTTAAAGGCGCCCCCCCCATGTGACCCATGTGCATGCATGCGTGGTTACATTCATGTATGACTCAGCTATACTCTTGCATGCATGTGTGAGTCTCATGTCATCTGCGTCATCAGCATGTGACATAGTCACGCCAACCCCCGGTGTGCATGTGCTAGGCAGCTTTTAAAAGCTGGATGCGCCATCTCCCTCTCTCTGCACATGGATCCCCAGGCCTGTATGCACCCCCTCTAATAAACTTCTAAGCGGGTTTGTTGCGTGTTCCATGTTTCCTTCTCACTCGCGCAAGGTAATTTCATGGGGACCTAAAGAAAATTAAGAATTATGGTCAAGTCCTGACTGGAATAATCTGTGAGACTTGATCATTTCAGCCAGTAGTCTTGAGGTTGTTCTGGATGTAGAACTCGGAAATCTGGGCTATCCGTTTCTATTGGAGAAAAAAGGACTCTTCCTTGATCAGACCTGATTTTTCATAACCCAGAATGAATTCACAGCCTCTCATTTCCTGTGGAAACAAAAGCAAAACCTCTTCTCCAAAGTAACATATCTTTTGACTTAAATTTTGAAGTCAAGGCATTTTCAAAATATATATGTTGGATTAATCCAGCAGCATTTATAATCAAATGTCTTTAGCAGCTTTTGCTTCTTCTGAAGCCATCAAACAACTTAAAGACAACACAATAACATACAGTATCCAGATTCTCTGTGTATTTTTCATCTTTACATGACTTTATTTTAACCTCTATTTCTTTTATTTTTATTTTTAATTTTTGACTTTTTGACACAGGGTTTCTTTGTGTATCTTTGGCTGTTCTTGAACTCACAGATATCCACCTGCCTCTGTCTCCCAAGTGTTGGTATTAAAGGGGTGTGCTACCACACCTTGAACTCGCTGAGATCTGCCTGCCTGTGCCTCGCAAATGTCACCACACCCAACTAATCTCTTTCTTTTATATTTTAAGAACTTTATCCTTTTTCTTTTTTCTCCCAAGCCTATATTTAATTTTAAACACACTGTAAACCATTTAGAGGTTTTCTTATCTGAATCTATTTACTATATCTCTCTTTTTCTGACTACATGAGTCTTTAATTTGCTAAGTGATATGGCTAGGATTAAAGCCGTGGCTTTGATGGCTGGGTCCATCCCCATTTCTTAGTTTTCTGAGAGTCTAGCCTCATGGTGGAGGTACTGGCCATGTTTATTGCTGCAGTTCTCTGGCGTTTCAACATCCCTGCCACCACCGAGAAGCACGCTGTCGGCTATTCATAAAAACTCTTTAAGTGTTTTGTGGTGGTGGGGCCTCTTGAAAGAGCTGCAAAGTTTTTGCGGCCAAAGCTGGGTCAGGAAGCCTCTCTTAAATGAGATGTGCTTGTCTCTAGCAAACAGCCCATCTGAGAAAATACTGCTACTAAGAAGCTGTGCTTAACTCTTTTCTTTTGTGTCTAGAATTACTTCCCAAGCTCTCTCAGGTTTTATGTGGATGTAGTTGTTCACATTGGGCGACATTTGTTGACCAAGGTTTCTGTAAGTAGGGGAACACTGCAAAAAAGCATGTAGGTAAATGGCAGATTTGAAATTTGATTGGCACTTTGGGCCAAGCGAACCATTTTGAGAAGCTTATTTTTTATCCTGTTACTAACCTAGGAAACAGCAGAGCAATGCCATTTGACTGGTTTTGCTTTTTTGAACGGAGTGGAGAATAGTTTAGAAGTTGGGAAACTAGATGGAACTGAGAGTCCATCTTAGCTTATTTCATTGAGATGTTAGAATATAGAAGTGTGACTAGATTAAAAAGAAAATTTTGAGATAGCTTGGGCGGTTTATTTCTTATATATTTATTTCCCTTTTCATTGACTTCTGGTCTCTTGGAAGTTATTTGATGATCAGCCCAGTTAAAGTTTGTGAAGTGTGCATAGTGAAAAGGATTGGGATGAACATTAAAAAAAAAAGTCTGTGGGCATTTTACTTGTGTTATGTCTATGTACCTAATGGTTTTGTCTGGTGCTTCTGGAGGTAAGAAGACGACATTGGATTCCCAGGAACTAGAACTACAAATTATTGTGAGCCTCCATATGGGTGCTGGGAATCATAACAAAGTCCTTTGACAGCGGCAATTTTTTTTTTTTTCGAGATAGGGTTTTTCTGTAGCTTTGGAGCCTGTCCTGGAGCTAGCTCTTGTAGGCCAGGCTGGCCTCGAACTCACAGAGATCCACCTGCCTCTGTCTCCTGAGTGCTGGGATTAAAGGCGTGCACCACCACCACCATGCTGCAGCAAATGTTCTTAACTGCTGAGTCCTTTCTCCAGCCTCCCAGTATTCCTTCTTAAACTAGCAAGTTTGGTTATCAGGTTTGTTTTATGACTGTTTGTTTGTTTCTTTGTTGGTTTTTTTTTTTTTATTAGAAAAGAACTAATTGATTTTAGGTTTGTGTTCAAAGCAATTGTGAGCTACTGTGTGTGGGTGCTGGAATTGAAACCCAGGTTTTGGTAAAAGGAGCATGTGTTCCTAACTGGAACCAGTCTCTCAAAGCAATGTATTTTGTGAATGTACATACTTAATTTAGGGCATAAAATCTTTTTAAGACTTTATATCTTCAAGGGATATTAGAGATAAAAGAAACGTGTGATTGTTTAGGAAAAAAAAATCTGTGTATTTTATTTTGATTGAAGGGGTTCAGTACCAGGTATATAGTCTATATACACAGAGGAAGTCACCTGGGTAAAGGAATTAGGGTACAGTTAGGCTTTATAGATGTGACAAACATTGGATTAGTAAGATATAAAATTATTTTTGTTTAAAGGTTAGTTTACATACACACTTGATCTTGGGAGACCCTGAAAAGTTAAAGATTAGTTAATTTTTTCCAATTAAAAAGTTTTAAGATTATGTGTATATGTGTGTGTTTTTGTGTGTATATGAAGGGGTTTTAGGAAATCAGATGAGGGCGTTTTCTTGGAGATGAAGTTATAGGTGGTTTTGCACTGCCCAACATAGATGCTCCAGGGGCGCTCCCGTTTCCCTTTCTCTTTATTATTGAGAGAGTTTTATTATGTATCCCTGGTTGGTCTGGAATTCAAGAGACCCACTAGCTTGTGCCACTTGAGTGCTGGGATTAAAGCCGTGTATCACCAAGCAAGACTGTTTTCCCAGGTACTTGTTCCCTAAGTCATACATTTTGTTCACTCACAAAGAAAGTTGTTGCTCGTGCATGTGTGCGTGCGCATGTGCACATACACACATGAACACACACACACACACACACATACATGAGAGAGATAGAGAGATAGAGAGAGAGAGAGAGAGAGAGAGAGAGAGAGAGAGAGAACTCTGAATTCTCATCTACACGTCTAGCCTTCAAGTGTTACTTTAAAAATTTCCTGGATTTAGCTGGGTGGTGATGGTGGAGGAGATCTTATTGATTCAAAACAGAAACACGTGGCTTGAAAATTGTAGTGGTGGTGGTGCACACCTTTAAATCCAGCAGCCAGGAGGCAGAAACAGGTGGATCTCTGAGCTTGAGGCCAGCCTAGTGTATTGAGCAAGATCCCAGACAGCCAGAGCTACACAGAGAAACCCTGTCCCAAACAAGCAAGCAGGTAAGCAAGCAAGCAAGCAAACACAAACAGCACCACAATTTCCTAGGTCTAGTGATGGCTCACCACACTTTTATGATCTGAATTTGATTCCTGAACCCATATGCTAGAAGGTGAGAACTGAATTCTGCAGGTTGCCTTTGGCTTCACATGCATGTTCACATACTCCCTTCCACAAATAAAAGTGTAAACAAAACAAAAAACCCCAGAACACAAAAAATCCATTTCCCATCGTTACCAGACTCTTTATCAATAAGAAATGTTATGCTATTTCTGCCAAGGCCACATTGCTTATTTGAAAATTCTTGTTAATACTCTTGAAAAAAATATTCTTTACTGTTTGGAATTGTCATGGATGAAGAAATTTCTCATACAGATTCCAAATCTTTTCAACCTTTAATTTTTTTTTTTGTAGTTCAGTCTAGTAGTTGTTGATTGAGTATTCATTAGCTGACATTAGTAGAGGTACAGAAAACAATAAAATGATGAGTGCAAAATGCATAGTCTTGTTTGGGTAACGTGCATGGAGTGTGGGAGGATTAGAATTAGATGCTTGAATTGTTATGTCCAGAGCACTGTAAAGAGTATTAGAGGAGTGAAAACAAGCGCTGTGCATGTTAGCTGGATAAAGTATTTGCATCTCGTTGTTTTAATAGTGGCATACTAAGAGTTAGAAAAGTTTTAAATCCTTAAATTTGCTTTTCAGATTGATTTTTGTGTTTATGTGTATTGCCTGCATGTGTGTATACACTCTGTGTGTGCCTGGTACCCAGGGAGGTCAGAAGAGAGCCTTGAATCTCTTGGAATTAGAGTTAGAGCTGCTATTATCTCTTTACTTTCTTGGTAATGCCCTTTAATAAAACCAAAACCAAAAAGTTTAAATTTTGTTGAAGTCCAATTCATTTCCTTTTGTTCATTTATATTATTGGGAGCATAACTAAGATTCTATTGACAATTTCAAGGTTATTCAAGTTTAACCATTTTTTTTTTTAACCAAGAAAGTTAATGGTTTTAACTCTTTAAACTTTTGAATGTTTGGAACTAATTTTTGATTCAAAGTTAGATGAAAAATGAGTTCCAAGTTTTTCTGTCATCACTTACCTGTATTGTGTCTCTGGACTTCCCTGTGACCCTAATTCTGAACATGACCCTGTGCAGTGATACAGACTGCCTGAAATACCACAGTTCATACTCAACTCTTGTAAATGCTGTGTTTTTCACTGTAACTGCAAGTTTTGTGCTTTTATAGGTGCATAATGATTTAGTTGTGGAAAACAAAGACTTTCTTACTGTCATTGCTCAGAATGTTAAGTACAAAATTAATATATCTTTGGATTGTATTGTTAAAATGTTTTTTAAAGATTTATTTTTATATCTATATATATGAATGCTTATCTGCATATGTGTATATGCTTTTGTGTTTGGTGCCTGTGGAGGCCAGAAGAGCATCAGATCCTGTGGAACTGGAACTCTGGAGTTCTGGATGTGCATGCTGGAAACTGAATCTGGGTTCTCTTTCCTGATAAGCCATCTCTCCAGCTGAGAATGTTTGGTTTAAAATTATTTTATTTTTATTTGTTTGTATATGTTTGTGTGCCTCGGCCAAAAGAGGGTGTCCGATCCCCTGGAGCTGGAGTTAAATGTAGTTGTGGGCAGCCTGGTGTGGGTGCATGGTTGAGCAGGAAGAGAAAGCAGGACTCTTAACTACTGAGCCATCTTTTCTGCTCCTAGGATGTTTGAATTTTAAAATCATATTTGGTGAGTTGACTCAAATTTCATTTGAAAAAAAAAAGATCATTAAAGTTTATTTTGGAATTAACAGAATTTCCCATAATTTCTAAAATGTCCTTAAATATACTTATATATTTTGTAGTATGTATTTATGCTAAGTGTAGTTATCAGCCTTGATGATTATAATAATTCAGGATTTCAAGTAACATTGAGAATGCTATATGTCCTGTAGTATTAAATATTCAGCCAAGACTAAAAATAAACAAATCCATCTCATTAGTATGCAGATTGCTTTCTTTGAAAAGAAATGGTGAAAATAATATGTATACTAAGAATTATTTTCAGTTTTATGATTTATCAGTAAATGTTTCACTGGTGTACCTATTTTATACACATATATCCAGTGTTGTGTAAAAATTTCTCTGTAAAAGGGTCATGGGTTGATGAAACCTTGCCTCAGTCCCTGTGAACCCTGTTCTTTTCCCAGTTGGAGCTGTACTACTCTCTTCTTGAGGCGTACTCTTTCCCTCCCTTCACCTTACTGTTTGCTTGGCCTGCAGTACTTTTCTTCTGGGTAGCAGCATTGCCTTTGCCTTTGTCCCCATTCTCTTTGCTCAGATGCCATCTTCACAGTGAGCTCACTTTGTCACTCCATGTTCCTCTGTGATATTTACTTGTTTATTCTGCCTCCTTCCCTCCCTTTCTCTCCCTTCCTCCATCTCCCTCCCTTCTTCCTTTCTGTCTTTCTTTCTCTGTCTCTCTGTCCTGTCTGTCTGTTCTGTCTTTCTTTTTCTTTTGTTTATTTTTGACAGGGTTTCTCTATGTAGTCCTGACTGTCCTGAACTTGCTTTGTAGACAAGGTCTACCAGCCTCTGCTTCTTGAATGCTGGGCTTAAAGGTATGTGCCACCACTGCCCAACTAATGTTATTTCTTTACTCTACTACACTATATAGTGTAAGAAGAGGAGGGTTTTGGGTCTTATGTGTCCCAGGAGGACCCCCAACTTTTCCAAGTAGTGGAGGATGACTTTGAACTTATTCTGCTTCTTCCTTTCACTGATCTTCTTGTATACATCTCAGAATGCTGTTATAGATACACTGTTGTGCCAGCTTTATATAGTTTAGAACTTAGGGCCTGTTAGATGGTGTTCAATCATTCTACCAACTGTACTACTTGTCTGGACCAAGAATTGTTGTTGTTGTCTTTGTTGTATCTCCAGTGTCCAGAAGGGTCTTGTACATAGTAGATCTTCATTCTAAGCATTATTGTATAAAAGAGTTTATAATTTTCTGTGCATATTCATATAATACTTAATATACTCCAGGCAGATGTAAAGAGGAAATTATTAATGGGTAAGATAGATTTTCAGCCTTCAACAGCCCTGAGCGTAGAGGAGTCAAAATTAACTTTAATATTGGTTACTTAAGAGTAGTGATTCCTGCTAGTCTGTGATGGTACATACCTTTAATCTCAGCATTTGGGAGGCAGAGACAGGTGAACCTCAGTGAGGCTAGCCTAGCTAAAATACATGTTCCAGGGCAGCTAGAGCTACATGGTGAGACCCTATCTCCAAATAAATAAATTAAATTAAATGAAAATAGTGGTTGTTCCAGGTTTAGAGAGATGGTTCTCTAGTTAAGTGTGGTTGGTACGTTTGCTCAAGTTGGGTTCCTAACACCATATCCAGCAGCTCACAGCCACTTGTACTCAGTGTTCAAGGGATCTGACTTCATGGGAGAGTGCTCATGCGCTCATGTCATGTCTATCACACAAACACACTTAATTAAAAATAGTCTTTTAAAAAGTGGTGGTTCATGCTTGCTCGTGGACTTTTTATATGAGGATTCATGGTATTACCAACTACACATGAAAAATATAAAAATTGTGTCTGTCCTGAACATGAATTTATTTTCTTGTTATTATTTCTTTGTTGTTTTTAATACAATACTACATTGTTTTCCTAGTATTTTTGTGTCAGGGTCTCATGTAGCCTAGGCTAAATATTTTGGTGGCAGAAAGTCAAGCAGTGTAGCACTGATTGATAAGAGCTCCATGGTGGATGTCTGAGTGTGTAATGGAGGAAGGATCACATCCTGGAACTAGAAGCCAGAGTGACACAGTACCATCTCTCCCTGGAGTGTAAGGCTCCTGCTTCTTAGATTTCATATCACTTTCCGGGATTGCTGCTGCCCTGGAGATCAAGCTTCTGATTCTCCTGCCATATTTAATTTATTAGCTTGCCTTCCTTTACTCTTCAGCATAAAAATTTTTCACTGTTTTTTTTCTAGTACATTTTTGGGGGATGAAAAACTTTGCTTCACTTGACCTTATTGGAGATTACATCTAATGAGTTTTTAATTATTTTTTGTCCTAAATTTTATTTAAAAATTCATACAAAGCATTCCAGACCAGTGTGTCTTGTTCTCCTTCTCCGTTTAGTCTTGGTTAATCTGGAAGTAACACAGATAATAGTTCTTTTTGTTACTGGCAACAGTGAACAATCAGTCTCAGAGATTGCTCTTCAAAAAACAATTTTTTTCCCCAAGACAGTTTCTCTGTAACAGCTCTGGCTGTCCTGGAACTGGCTTTGTGGACCAGTTGGCCTGAAACTCACAGATCTGCCTGCCTCTGCCTTCTCAGTGCTGGGATTAAAGGTGTGCATCACCACAGCCTGGCCTTCAAATATATTTGGTACAATATTTCATATACCTTTTGGAGAAAGGCACCTCAGAAGTGACAGTGAACTTGCTCTTGCTCTATTGGATGGTCTCACCACCACCCCCCCCCCCCCCCCCGCCCAAATTCCCAACTTTCCTGTTTATCATGTTCTTCTGGAGGAATTGTTTCAGATTGGCAGCACCCATGGTTCTATCTTCTACAGTGTGCTCAGTCAAGGTGAACTTTACAACCTTTCTTTGCCCCCTTTTCACCACAAACTTTTTTCACAGACACATGGTGGCAGAGGAAACAAAAAGGATTTTATTCTTTTTTTAAATTATTATTATCCCTGCTATATGAGAAAGGATTTTATTCTTAAATATTTTGAATTCTTCATATTAATTTTTCACTTTGGAGATGCAGTTAGGGTAGCTATAGGAGAGTTCATGAGAAGAGGGGCACAGGCATATTTTAGTTCTTTGAGAATTGTCTGAACAATCTAGGTATTCCTTTATTAGAGGGAGGCAGTATAATAAAAGGGTTAAATTTTCAGGCTTGTGAATCTAAACTTTTGCAAAAGTCCCATCTCTATTTCATAGTAGTTATTTGATGTTCTTTAGGAAAGAGCTGTAACTTGGGGCAAATTATTTAGTTTCTGTGAGCCTCAGTACTTTTTTTTTAAAAAAATAAATAATAGTTACAGCAGTATATATCTACATACTCAATGTTATTTACTTCATTGAAAGTTCTAAATGAAATAATTCATATACTAAATACTGTTGGACCCTAGAGTCCAATCACCAAGGAGGAGTCACCCCAAGAGACCATCTCTCACACCACAACTGATGTAAAAGCATGAGGATTTATTCTGTCATGACAGGGTCTTTCAGCATTAGAGGCCAGAAAGACCCCGAATAGCTGGTACAGGCTACTTTTAAAGGAAAAAAAAACCACAGAAACAAGGGGGGTGTCTGGGGATTGTTCTTTAACTATTATGATTGACTTATTCAAAAGGGCTATTACCAATAATTGGCAGGAGAGTGGTTGCCAGATCAGATGAGATAAGGGGAAAACATCTGAGGGTCATTCTGCCCCTTTCCTAGGGCCTAAGTCAAAACATCAGTAACTGAGTCAACACCTAAGGGTTATCTTGCCCCTATTCAGGGAGATGAAAAGTTCCCAACATCTCAGTATGTGCATGTGTAGCTGTTAGGTCCTTGGTTCCCAGGGGGGAGGGGAGCACTACTGCTGAGACTGAGAGGGCTCAGAATTGTCCTCAGAATTGTCTTAAAGTTTTACAATACTAAGTACCTATCATCTACTATGCTTGTAACAGAATATAGGGGTGAACAGTATAGACCTTATCCTTATAATGACAGTTATTTCCTGGGAGTTTTGGGAATGAGTAATTGGCATATTACATGTAAATCATCAAAAAACCACATAATAAGTGCTGTGTTAGTTCACAGAAGGCCTTCCTCAGAACATTCCCAACAATTGAGAGCTGAATGACAAAAGGAGCCTAGTCATTTAATGTTCTGTGTTGGCTGGAGAAAGGCCTATTTTAGGCTGAGGTAACAATTGTGTGTGAGTTATTGTGTATGTAAGCTATTGAGACAGAAAAGTGTTTGACATGTTCTAAGAACAAAGGAGATTAATGTGACAGAGATGTGGCCAATGAAGAAAATCATCTGGGCTGCTGAGTCAGAGCTGGTCTCCTACTCAGATGTGTCTCCAAGAAGCCTGGTTTTCATTGTAGGAGCAGTAGAGAGCTACCGAAGAGTTTCAGGTAGCGAAGTGATAGAAGATCTGGTTTGCTATTTTTATTAAAAAATAATAAAATACTTATTTACTTTTATATATTGTGTTAGTGTATACCACATATATGTGGGTGACTTTGGAGGCTAGAAGAAGGCTTTGGGTTCCCTAGAGCTGGAGTTCTAGGCGGCTGTGAACTGCTTGAGTGCTAGGAAACAAACTTAGGTGCTTTTTTTAAGAGCAATACTCATAACCACTGACCCATATGTCCAGCCCTGGTTTTCTCCTTCTCTCTCTTACCTTGTTTCTTTCTTCCTTCCTTTCATTTTTTTTTTTTAATTTTTTGAGACAGGCTTTTTCTGTGTAGCCTTGGTTGGATGGCTGTCCTGGAACTAGCTCTGTAGACCAGGCTGGCCTTAAACTCAGAGATCTGCCTGCTTCTGAGTGCTGAGATTAAAGGTGTGGACACCACCATCCAGCTTCTATTTCTTAATAAGATTAAAAAAAAAAAAGAGTTTTGATCAGCTTAACTGTCCTTTCATGGGTAGTCATATGTTCTTAAAATGTCTACTTTATAAAGTTAGTTTATTTAAAATACATACTCTAAAGTGTACTACATTAATGTACAGTTTTATTCCCATACATTTCAAGAAGCAAAGTTTTTTTTTTTTTAATTTTGTGTTTTGCTCGCATGCATGCATATGCACATTGTGCGTGTCTGGTGCTAATGGAGAACAGAAGAGGATGTTTGATCCTCTGGTACTGGAGTTATGGCTGGCTGTGAGCCACTATGTGTATGCTGGAACTGAACCTCAGTCCTCTGCAAGAGCAGCACGTGCTCCTAAACTGCTGAGCCATCTCTCTGGCCCCTCAAGAAATAATTTTCAAGTTCTCTGTGTATTCAGCGTTACTGTCAGCAAAGGTTGTTTTTTGTTGTTTAGTTGGTTGTTTTGTTTTCTAATTTGTATTTTGTGTGTGGGTGTATATTGCTGATCAGAAGAGACCATTGATGCTTTGGAACTGGTAAAACAGATGGTTGCTAGTTGCTGTATGGGTGCTAGGAATTGAACTGGGTCTTCTAGAACTGAATTTATAGAACTTCTAGAATTGAACTGGTCAGTCAGTGCTGCTTTCAATCCATGAGTCATTTCTCCAGTCCTAGTCTTTTTTGCTTTGTTTTTAAAATAAGGGTCTTTCTATATTGTCTAGGTTGGCCTCAAACTCCTACGGTTAAGTGATCATTGTGTCTCAATCTTCTGGTTAGTTGGGCAAATACCTCAGTGTCTGATTCATCAGAGCTATTTTGAGTTACCTAATAGATTTTTAGAATAAATAGTCAGGCATGTTGGCACATTACTGTAATCCCAGCATTTGGAAGGTAGAGACAGGACAGTCAGGAGTTTTAGGCCAGTTTTTAGGTCAAGACCCTCTCTTAAAAAGAGAAAACTATTTCGTGTGTATTAGGTATAGTAAGTACTTTTGGATTTGAGTACAATACTGAAAATTTTCCTTCAAATGGTAGATATAACATTATAGTACATTAAGTATATGCTTTTGATCCCTATACTATAGCCACACATTGTAATTTTTAACGAAGATTTATTTTAAAAAGATTCATTTGTGTGTTGTATGTAGGTACATATGTGTATGGGTGCCCACAGGGAAAAGTATTAGATCTCCAAGAACTGGAATTACAGGTCGTTGTGAGCACCCTGATGTGGGTACTGGGAACTGATCTCAGGTCCTCTGTCAGAGTTCAGCAAGTGCTCTTAACTGATGAGTTATCTCACTAGCCCCAGTAATGGTATTTTAAAAGTGATTTTTACAGAATTTGCTTACAGTGCCAACCAATACTTAGAATTGAGAATATACCCCTAGGGATAATTATGTAACGTCTGTTTAGATGACACACAAAGCATGGCAAACATTAATTAGGATTAGTTTGGGTTTTCTTGAGGCCTTTTCTTGTTACTGTTTGCTTTTTAAATGTTTTAAAATAAGATTCTCTTTTTATCTGAAGGACATTTTTAGAGGATTGGAAAGAGATGATTATTGTTTCTTAAATTGGGTTTTAAACCCAATCTTTTTTCAATTTTCAAGCCTTATCATTCCTCTTTAATTTGATGCGCTCTTTATGAGAAGGAGGGGATGAAATTGGAGGAAATTTGGTCTCCCAGGTAACATTTAACAATGTCTGTATTGGTTATCATAGTCGTCGTCTTCCTTCTCTTTTTTTTTCTTCCTTTTTATTTTATATGTGTGGGTGCTTTGCCTGTATGTATGTCAATGCACCATTTACATGCAATACCTGGGGAGGCCAAAAAGGATGTCTGGTTTCTTAGAACTGGAGTTACTGGTGGTTGGTTGTAAGCTGTCATGTGATTGCTGGGAACTAGACACAGGCTGTCTGCAAGAGCAGTAAGTGCTTTTAAGCTACTATCTATCTCTCCATCTCTTTTGGGGAGTGATCTCTCCAGCCCCATGGGGAGTGTCTAATTGTTTTCCACCAGGCAGTTGCTTTTGGCATCTAGCTGTTAATATCTTTATAATGATAAACCATAGTAAACAGGCTAGCAATTGAAAACAAAGAATTGATTTCAAGATATCAGTAATGCTGAGGTTAAAAAAACAACAGCAAAAACCTACTCTGTAGTACTTTATACTTGTAGTATAAAAGGAAAAGAAAATTAAGGTAGATGAGTATATTGCATAAATAATATGCTGATGTTTAGTCAATTACTAGCTTTAGGAAGACAGGCTAACTCTTGGTCCATTTGTACTGCTTGCTTTGTATTGGTTTGCACTTCCTTTGTCAAAGCTTCCTGGGCATTGGATATCTTTCTGGTGGCGGGGTGGTTTCAGACTGTTCTTAGGAGTTGTGCTCTGTTGATCTGTTATCCCCTGTGCTCCCTTCTCCATTGTCAGTATTTGCATAGGTGGATTAACCCAAATCTGCATTCCTATTTAGATTGACCTGATTGTGTACTGGGTGGTGAGAATGATGAGCAAGTATTAGTGATTATTCTGTTGCTTCCACATACAAATGATTCAAAATCAGCCGGGACAAAAGACAAACCTCCAAGTTAAGAATGCAATGGGGGGAGAAATCAAAAATTAAAACAGATGTAAAAGAACCTTTAGTTTCTGTTATTCTATTCTGTAGTTAGGGTGACTTAGGTCACTTTTATTTGTGATTGTTTCATTCTTTTCCTCTTTTCCAGTGTCCTAAAAAAAATACGTCACTGTTGTAAAAAAATAAACTTGCATGTTTGTTGTATTAGTTACTTTTCTGTTGCTGTGATGAAACACCATGACCAAGGTAATTTATAGAAAGGTTTTATTTGGCTATGTTTCCTGGGAGATCAGAGTCTGTTTGGTGGGGAAGCATGAGAACAAGCAGCAGGCCTTAGAGCAGGAGGCTGAGGGCTTAAATCTTGAATCCCAAGTAGGAAGCAGAGAGAATGAACTCAGTGACATGATTTAAATTCTCAAAGCCTGTCTCCAGTGACATTATCTCCTCCAAACAAGGCTATATCTCCCAAACCTCCCCAAACAGCGCCATCACTTGGGGACCAAGTATCAAAATATCTGAGCTTATGGGGACATTCTCATTCAAATCACCAAGTCTATTTTTTTAATTGATTTTAAAAAACTGTAGATAGTGAGTAGATATGGCCTGAGTAAGGTGATACAGTGTCCGTGAGATGTAGAGAGACCTCAGGTAACTAGAAAACGGATATTCTCGAACTTCTTGGAATGCTTGAATATAATATTTAATTCTTAATACTATTTTCTGAACTCAAGATTTGGGAAATGCTTCAAGAATTACTTTTAGAGGGGAGGGGAAGCAAAAAAAAAAAGAATTACTTTTAGAAAAAAGTAGCACATCTTTTTTCTTTTAAGTAGCTTGTAATGAAATAAATTGCATGTCTCATTTTATAAGATTAGTAATTTGCAGACATTGTGTTCTAAAATTTATTGGTTGTTTTTGTAGTCTTTAAACTATCAAAGTATGTACTGATATGCTTATTTTAACTGAAAAATTAAGTCAGAGCTTTTTGACAGTTTTATTTAGGTGATTTTTTTTGCCAGTTAGATTATAACAATATTTATTTTTCTATATATTTTTTAATTTTAGAAACTTTATTATAAAAAATCTTGTAAACAAATAAAAACATCACACACCGAAATTAACTAGATCAAAAGTTTATATAACATAGTGAACTTCTGTAGTTGGAATAGGCATTTGGAATGTGGAGCTTTTCATTACATTTTACACTTTCAATATCAATGTACTTTTTTATTTATGTACTTTTCTGCCACCAAACCCAGAAAATCCAGAACAGAATTAGAACTAGAAAAACAATTAGCTTTATATCTTCTGTCATAACTTGTATCCATAAATGGAAAATGTGCTTTTATTTTCTACAAATGGATACTTTCTTTAAAATCCACTTCTTAGGCTTTGGAGGAATGGCTTAGAGGTTAAGTACACTTTAACTCTTGTAGAGGCTCAGAATCACCTGTAACTCTAATTCCAGGGATCCAGTACCCTCTTCTGGTCTCTGTCAGCTCCCGAATGCATGCACACACAATCAGGAGGCATGCACACACACACACACACACATTAAAACAGAACCAAAATTATGTCATAAGTTAATGGTATTGCTAATTAGTCTCCGAAACTATTAATTCGAAATAGAAGTTGGTAAATGAACTTATTTCAGAGTGTATCATTAAACTGTATAATGGTTTGGAGAGAGGACTCAGCAGTTAGGAGCATTGCTCTTGCAGAGATCCCAGGTTTGAATCCCAGCACCTACATGATAGCTCACAACCATCCATAACTTCAGTTCCAGGGAATCGGATGCCTTCTTCTGATCTCTACAGGTACCAGGCATACACGTAGTACATAGACACACATAAAAGCAAAGTACTTATATACATAAAATAGTTCTTTAAGAAATGTTTTAAAAAAACTACAAGAATAGATTTCTTTGACTTCAGATCACCATAACAATTTGGAATGTGTTCTGTGTATATTTAATTGTGCTGCAAATTTAAATATCATGATAATATGCAATTATTAATTGACTTAAATATTCTTTCAAGAGGCCAAGATACTATTTTTAGGGTTGGAGAGTATGGCTTGTAAGGTATAGGTACATATTTTCAAGGCTGCATACTTTTAGCCAGGGACATTAGAATTTTTTTCCTTTGATTAGATCTAGTTGTCTGATTCATAGCCTTAAGCATTATTATTATAAAGAGTTTTCCAGTTTTATACTTGAAATAGGAGTCTGTTGAAGCTTAATTTAATGAGAAGCAGATTAAAATTTTACAGTAGCATTTTTTTTAAGTTCATAATCTAACCACGAAAATCAGAAGATTTGACATTACTATCTTACTGTCAGACCCTATTCGGGTTTTGTCACTTGTCTCAGTGATGTCCTTTGTAGCAAAAATTTAAGTTCAGCACTATACATCACATTTAGTTGACATGTTTCTTTAGTCTTCTTTTTATTTTAGAATAGTTCTTTATCTTCCCCTGACTTTAAATATTATAGGCCAATTATTTAATAGAATGAACTTTAATTTGGGTTGTCTGGTATGTTTTCATGATTAGATTCAGATTTTATATCTGATGAGTCTGTTCTTTTCATTGCATTTTATCAGGTGGTATATTCTTTCAGTTTGCTCTTTTACTGGCATTATTCATTGGTCACTTCACTTAAAGCGTTGTCTGTCAGGCTTTCCATATTAATTTTTTGTTGTCGTTGTAACAAATCATTACATACAGTGACTTAAAACAGCACAGTTTTGGATGATAGAAGTATAAATGGGTTTTACTAGGCAGTAATGATGTTGCTAGGGCTTGTTCCTTCTGGAGACCTTGAAGTAGAAACCGTTTCCAGCTTCTAGAGACAGTCTATATTCTTTGGCTCGTGACCTCTTACTCATCTTCAAAGGAGCATCAGTCTAACCTTTGGTCCCATTATGTTATTACTTCCTGTCTTAGCTCTCTTATCTCTCTCTCTGAGAAACACTCCTTGATTATATTGGATCTACTAGGCTAACCTCCCCATTTCAAGATCCTTAATTCACTTATTTGAAAGTTTGTTTGACATTTAAGATGGTTCCTTGCATGAGGATGTGGCCATCCTGGGAGACTTGCTTCTGCATTGGAAAGTCATTCTTTTCTTCTGTGATAATTAATATTTTGCAGAAAGGTACAAGGATTTCTGGTTTCTGGGTACTGAGATTTCTGACTCCTATTATTTAGAAGCCAAAATCTGTATACCATGCTCACTGCTATTGGGAAATATATAGGAATTTATAGGGAGAACAGTGCCCATACTCTGTTTTATTTGTTTAATTGGTTATTTAGTTTTTTGAAGCAGGGTTTCTTTGTGTAGTTTTGACTGTCCTGGAACTAGTTCTGTTGACCAGGCTGGCCTTGAACTCACAGAGATTCACCTGCCTCTGCCTCCTGGGTGTTGGGATTAAAGGCGTGCACCACCACACTCAGGTTTATATTTTTATATTAATTCATATTGTTGCCTTCACTTCACTTCCAGACTAATAGTCCAGGTTTAGTCTTCTGTCTTTTTATATCTGTCACTATCTTCTCTGACAGGAAAAAGTACATTTTAGTTTTTTGATATATTAACTTTTTTGATTAGTCTACCTGCATATATAAAACTCCTTTGTTACTGCTGCTTCTTCTACCTGGATCTGTCTTTATTACATTGATTATCTCTGCCAGGCAATATACGGGTGCCTTTGTCACAGTGTACTAATAGGGCGATTGAACCTACCTGGTGGGTTTGTTTTTTTAATTTTAATTTGTTGTTTAAGGGTGGTGTTTTTGTTTATTTGAGACAGGGTTTCTCTATACAGCCCTGGCTGCCCAGCAACTCACTCTAGACAAGGTTGATGGCCTCGAACTCACAGAGATCTGCCTGCCTTGCCTCTTTCCCTATCCCAATGTCATTACTAATGACTTGTAAGGGGGTTTGCCTGTATCTGTGTCTTGTGAGCCATGTGTGGGCAGTGCCTGCAGATGACTGAAGGTGTTACTTTCCTTGGGACTAGATGTAAGCTGCTGTGTGGAAATCGAAACTGGGCCCTCTGAAAGAGCAGCCAGTACTCTTAACTGCTGAGCCATCATTCCAGCCTCTCTATATGGTATTTAAGAAATCCAAAATAGATGAATTATGTGCATGCATATTCATGCTTTTCATGCATATAGAAGTCAGGGGAACCTACAGGAGTTGGTTCTCTTCTTCCACTGTATGTGTCCCAGACATAGAACCCAGGATGTCAGTACCTTTACCCACCGAGCACCTTGCTGGCCCTGGGTACCAAATTGTTTTATTTACCCGGTATCTCATGTAAGGATTTTAGTTTTGTGTATTTTTTTTTTCTAAAATACAGTATCAAAACAACAATAGAATTAGCCCAGCTGGACTCAGGTTACATGATCCCAGCTTTGTTGGGAACAGTAGCTAGGAGCTATGGAATTATTGAGCATGTCCTTTTCTTCTCATAAGGTCAGTTTGGTATACTGACCTTAACTACACTGCAATCATAGAACTGCTTCACAGCCCATTTAAACTTGACAACCATGCTCTTAACTGCGAAGCCATCTCTCCAGCCCCTTAAGTATGTATTTTAAATATAGGGAGGAGTTATTGAAACCAAATGATTGTGCCAAGTTCAGTAAAACAGTACATGACATTTTCGGTTTGGTTAAAATTTTTAATTGAATTGCAGCTTTTTTATCGCATTCTTACATAAATCAGTCTTAAGTTCTTACAGGTTTAACCCACTTTTCCAATTTAGCATTAAAATAATTAAAATTTGTGATAAATGAATTTTACTGTCCACTCTTTTCCAACTGTCAGTTGCTTTTTATGTTAAAACTACAAATTCTGTTAGTTTTACATCTTCAGTAGATACAATTCTGAACCCTGTTGGTTAGAATATATCTGACTAGGTAATTATTTCCATACTTGAATGTGTTTCTTCTTGGTTACTGAATAAACAATATTCAAGTTATTTTATACTTTTTATTCTATACAAAGAAAGGATAGGAGAGAAATGCTTAGACAATTGATCATAGTTGATTTAAGTTAGTTTCTAAATTTTTGGAGACGTTTCACATGAAAAATATTTGCTTCTTATTAATTAAACTTTTTTTTAAGATACCATTTGTTGTGACAGACATCTTAGCATAGTTTGAGTTTTTGTAAGGATTATATAAATAGGCAAGATTTATGTTTCAGCAAAATGTTAGGATAGTAATAGGTTAATATGATATTAACTCTGGTTTGGATTTCATTGTGAAAAGTAATTTAACTTGTTTTTACTTTTCTCTCTTGACAGAACAAATTCGATTAAAGAATATCAGAAAAGTCTATGGAAGATGTATGTGGTATCGTTTACGGTTATTAAAACCCCAGCCAAATATTATTCCTACAGTAAAGTAAGTAATGGATTTCAATAACAAAACATACTGCGTACTTGTTCTTTGCTAGGTGTTATGAGTTAGGGAATCTGAGGATGACTTACATGTGTGACTGTAAAGAAGTTGTAGTCTGTGAGGGATGAGGTTTTGTTAGTAAGCTTTAGAGCTGTGAACAAGTTAAAACCCAAAATGAGAAGGGTATGTGAGTCAGCTCCTGTTTGAAGACTGTATGTATTATGTGCTAGGACTGGAGTTTTATGTTGAAGTCTATATGAAAATCAAAGATTTCAAAGACTGACAAGATCAAGTGTGAATTTCAAGGTGATAACTAAAGCTTAGCACACATGTCGTCTCATGCTTATATTTGATTCTGGGTTAACTCAAGGTGTTTATGGTTTTCCTTAAGCTAAGGCTAAGAAATAAATTGATTTGGCCAGAATTATGCAGTGAATTTGGCCAGAAAAGTACATAAAAACTCTTGCTACTTTATACTACCTAGATACTTCCTGACAGTATTTCTGAATCTAAGCTATGTAATTTCTGGAAGTAGCTTCCAAAATACATTTAAAATATAGTTAATAGAAAAAAATGCAGAATACTTTCTAAGTTAATTTACTGAATCTGCATGTGAGAAAATGTTTGTCTTTTTGGAGGGTTTCTTTTAGAAAATTGGACACAAAGCATAATCATGTGTGTCCTCCATCCCCAGCCCCTTTTGCTTTGGCTCTCTGGAAATGAATGTGGTTTTATTGTTTGGAATAGTTTTCATCAGCACGGGGGATCCTTCTCTTCTATTCTTGGCTCTGAGAATAGATGCCAAATGTGAAGCATCTAATAGAGTTTAGCATATCTAGGATATTTTGTTCTTTTCCTTATGCTTACTTTTTCTTTGTGATTTTTCATTTTTATCTCTGTTTTATGAGTTTTGTTAGACTCTTAGATTTCATCAAAGTGAAGAGTTACTGTGTGTGAATAGCATTTTCAAGTGTTCTTAGATTATTGAGAGTATTACAAACTTTAGTTTTATGTTTAAGATTTTCTACTTTTAATTTCAGATATAATTATGTACTTATTGTAAGTCATGTATAGAAGGTGCTAGATACACGGTGATTAACAAAATCTATATAGTTCAAAGTTGTGAACTGTAGGAGAGAGTGCCAAATTATAATTATAATTTAGTAAATAATGTTAGTTCATTTCTTTCTTTGTTATTGTAATAACATACTTGAGTTTGGGTACTTTATAAAGAAACAAGTTTTATTTAGCTTATTTTAGTTTTAGAGGCTGAAAGTCCAAGGTCTGTCAGCCCCATTCGTTTGTGACCTTTGGAATAACATTAGAACTTGGTAGATGGCATCATGGCGGGAGAATACATTTACAGATACGACAGATACATATATGAATCTGAATCTGTATCCATATCTATCTATCTATCTATCTATCTATCTATCTATCTATCTATCTATCTATTTATCTATCTATCTATAGAGAGAGATATGGATACAGATACAGATGATACAGATACATATGACGGTTCAGAAGAGGTGTCAAATCCTTTGTAACTAGTTATAGGCAGTTGTGAGCCTCCTGATGTGGGTGCTGGGAACCCAACTTTGTCTTCTGCAAGAGCAAACCATTGAGCCATCTCTCTAGCCCCCCAGACCTCATCTCTTAAAGAAAGATCTACTACATGGTTTTGGGTATGGTGTGCATGTGCATTCAAATGTGAGTGGGTACATGTCTTCAGGTAAACATGCATGTGTTTATGTTGGAAGCCAGAGGTTGATATCTGGTGTCTTTCTTCAATATTTTCTACTTTATTTACTGAGGTATAGGGTGTTCTAGCTTTATTTCTGTTGCTAGTCATGGTCAAGGACAGGGACTATATTCTAAGAGAATCCTATTCTGCCTCCTTTCTGCTAGTTAGCTTTCATCTAGATTTCTCCTATCTTTGTTTAACTCAGGACTTTTCAAGGAATGATGCTACCCACAGTGAGTGGACTAGGTCTTCTTGCATCAGTTAACAATCAAGATGATTCCCAGACATAGCCATAGGCTAATCTGATCCAGGCAATCCATCAGTTAAGATTCTTTTTTTTCAGGTGATCTGGACTGTGACAAGTTGATATTTAAAACTATTGTACAGGGTTCTTGCAAAACCTGTAGTTTGTCCAGCTAGTCTGTCTAGCCTGTTTACCCCAGGAATCCCATCTCTGCCTCTTAAGCACTGGGGTTTAATAGGCAGTCACATCTGCCTGGCTTTTATGTGGGTGCTAGAGATAATGAATTCTGGTTCTCAGGCTGTCTCCTGGTTCTACTAAGTTTTGTACTCTGCACTGCTAAACCAAGCAGTAAGGACTGGGAGAAGACTTGCTTTGGAAGAACAGCAGAAGGACTCTCACTTGACTTAAGACAGAGAAGACTTTTTGAGTGGATTGTGGGTGGGTTTTTGAAGGCAGAAGTCACAAAATAATCCCATACTAGTTCAGAATTATGAATAATAAAGGGTTATTTATTTAGGAAAAACTTACAGATCACTGTCCTAGACTACAGTCCTCTGCACGAACAGGAACAGAGGCTAGCAGCTGGAAGCGAGAGCCGGAAGCAAAAGAGAAAGCGAGCTTGCTTTACAGCTGCATTTACAGTCTAAGAGACCATGCCCAAGTGGGCTGGTATCTTAAATTCTATTGGCTGAAGGAGCAGAATGTGCTCCCATGGCACCTCCCCCTTTTGTTTAAATAAGAGAGTTCCAAACCCAATATAAGACTGTATACACTAGAAACAGATATCAATTATAGTTAGAATTACAACCAGCATAAACAATATTAGGCAAGGAACATAAGCTAAATGTTTTAATAAACATTCTATCCTAAGGAGTCTAAGTCTTGTATAGGAAATGGCTTGGATAGATCATAAGAAGACAGTAACTATGACTATCTAATCTTCAACTCCATTGAAGGCCTGATAATATTACTTGAGCAGGCAGGAAGTACAATTAGGCAGCTTTCAAAGCAAACAATATATGACAGAGACAGTTAGCTGCCTGAGGAATCACCCAAAATCTCATTTGCAACGTTGAAGCAACCAACTTTGGCTATGGCCTAGCATAACTGACAGACCATTTTCAGAGGAAGGAAATTATTCAGAACTGTCTTACTCTATCTTGGCAAGATTTGACAATCTTTTTCCTTGTGTCCTGCTTGTCCATTTCTGGATACCATGTACTTTTGTCAGTGGTTGAGGTATGGGCAGTTCCTTGCCCAAAGGCCAAATGTACCAAGAAGAAAACAAACTCCAAGTGGCGCATCTTTGGTGCTCAACATTCTCTTGGGAATCGTTTGGTGCTGTCAGGAGCAGGTCATGTCTCATGTCAACAGAACCCTAAGTTATTTAAATGCCATGTTCTATAGATCCTTGAAGTGGTTGAAGACTACCTATCTAGACAGAATACAATCTCTAGGTATCTAAGAACCTAATTAATCTGACTGTAAATACAACAAACGTGAACAACTATTGACCTATAATATTTAATACCTGTATAATTTAGAGATTAAAACTTCATATCAGAGTATTAAATAATTTGTAAACAAATGTACAACAAATGAGGACAATGACCAAAATATAAACAATGTATAAGTATCTTGATCAGAGGTAGGAGTAATATATAATGCAATATGAAAATATATCCTAAAAGTTGTATCAATATACAGAATGTCCTCAATAGCGGTAGAAACATGCATATATACAATCTGACAGAAATACTTTGCATAGGTACACAAATAATGTAAACAAAAATAACAAATATAATTTGAACTTGTATCAGTATACAAAAACCATACCAATGTAAATTATCCATAAATAATAGCTCACAAATATTCACTCTATTGTTTTTGTTTTTTTGTAATAGTGGGGTTGAACCTTGCAAATGCTAGTTCAGTATTCTATTGTGAATCTATATCCCTAGCCCCTAAGACTTGGGGAAGAGTTACTAGTAGTAGTCCATAACTACCATTAATTGATTATGTTTCCTTCATATGAGTCACTTCCAAAGTACTTAACATTTTAAGTCTCATTTAATTGTCAAACCCATCATGGAAGTTGGATTTGAGATATATAGCTTAAACAGTTTACCAAACTTTTTTAAATTGATGTATAATAATGGTGGGAGTTGAGCTAGTGAGGAAAAGAGGGGGATGTTCTACATAGGATTCTCTCTCTTTGGGCATATATGTGGACATTTCGGTGGGCTGGCAAACAGCTTGAAGTTATATACCCTTGAAAGGTTTAAAATATGCCTGGGTATGCAACTTACTTTGTAGAGTGCTGGTCAACCATGTGGGAAGCCTTTGATTTGATCCTTAGCACCGTGAAAATCAGGTATGGTGGTGTATGCCTCTACAATTAGCACTTGTGTGGGCTGTGAAAGCAGGAAGATCAGAAGTTTGAAATCATTTCCCTTTACATACTGAATTTATGGGCAGCCTACATATGAGACCCTTTCTCAAAGTGTGTGTGTATGTGTGTGTGTGTGTGTGTGTGTGTGTGTGTGTGTGTATTTGGTTTAGGATATAGTTTTGACCAAACGGAAAGAAACTTGTATCTCAGTTCCCACTGTTGTTTAAACTACCCAGGGGTTAGTAAAAACTGAATAAGACCTTGTTCAGGTACCTAAGGAATTTGCAACAAGTTAAAGGAAAAAAGTTATTGTTTGTGCTGCTTTGTAGCTATAAATGTGTTCTCTTTGAAGGATTGCTTTTGAAGGATGGATTGAGTTGAGTTGAAGGATGAATATAGAGTTTGTGTAGGTAGGCAAGCACGTGCGCACCCCCACACACGCGCACACACACATACACACACATGGGGACTGGGTTTTGACAGATACAAAAACAAGTGCATGATTGTGGGAAAGCTTATGGAACATTGAAGAATAAAAATCTGTTTTGTTGAAAATCGGATAAGCAGAAAACTAAGAAATCATTCTAGGTGATTCCAGATGGAGAGGCTTGTTTCCAAACGATAAGTGCGTTTAAGCTAGGTTCTGCCAAAGAACAGAAGCTCAGTCTGAGGGTGTAACTCTCTGGCACAGACCGGAAAGGCCCTAGATGTCATCTCAATACAGTGGTAGAAACAAAAGGCTTAAACACAAGGGACTTTTTCTTTGTTCTTAAAACCAGTTATTCCGATTGTGTTTGATTAGTTTATATTTTTGTTTAACAAATCCTATTCATTGTAACAAATTGTCATACAGAGGATATAAATAATAGTTCATTTCCACATTAAGATTGATTATGATATACTCTTATTTCTAATCACATTTCTGTTTATAGAAATTGGATTGTGTTTTTACAAAGCTTGAAAGCTGTTTTCCCTTTTGAGTTTAACATTTAAAAAAATCTTTCGTGACAGATTTTCCTTTTATTTACTAGAAAATATTTCAGTCTGGCTGAATGATTATTATTGCTATTATTATTAATTTTGCCTAGTAATTCATTGATGGGCATTTAAAGGTGCTTATATTTGGTTTTACTATGTAGAATACATTCAAGAGAGAAGAAATTAGGTTTTTTATTGTTCTTTTATATCCTTAACTTCTGTAAATATTTTATGTGTTAGCTATAAAATGGTTTTTTTTTGTGTGACTCCATCATGATTTGACTACTCCCCCTAAATTATTTATTGCTGATGGACATTAGAATATTTTCAAATTTTACTATTTAAAGAAGGCTATTCATTCATCCTGTATACCTGACCAATTTTTAAAAATTCATCTTACTAAATGTGTAATAATACTCTAGGTCAAGAGTAATCTTTTTACATTAAGTGGTTTCTTGGCTGCTTAACACTTATGTATTTTTATCTATTTTAATGGTTCTAGTATTAATTTTTGTATTTATTTCTGCAGTTAGTAACTGGAAACATCTATTATTTGGGAGGTACTCCACTAGAGTCTAGAGAATTCAAAAGTGAAAAAGACACTATCCTTGTTATAACAGGAATTTACAAATTTGAGTCAGTAGTGTAGCATAGTGGTGTGGAACTACTTTAGATCGTTTTATTTCCTTGCAGAAAGCTATACAACTGTATTTATTTATGTCATTTGTCTTTTTCCTAAACAGGAAAATAGTTCTGCTTGCAGGATGGGCATTGTTCTTATTCCTTGCATACAAAGTTTCAAAAACAGACCGAGAATATCAGGAGTACAATCCTTATGAAGTATTAAATTTGGATCCTGTAAGTAGTATTGTTATGTAACCTCATTAATTTAACAATACCTTAAATACTAAAGGTCTACATTCCAAAACAAATTAGACATTTCCAAAAGAAATCAGACTTGGATCTGTTGACCTCTTTTTTGTTAGATTTGTATTTTTCATTTATGTGTATCTGTGTTGTGTGTGTACTGAGGCCAGAAGAGGCTGCTGGATCCCTTGGAGATAACAGGCAGTTTTAAGCTGCCTGATGTAGGTTCTGGGAACTGAACTTGGGATCTTAGGGAGGGCAGTACCAGCTTTTATCCAAGTCAGTTATTCAGCACTGCCAGTTAACTTTTTTAAAAAAAAATAAGATCTAATTCATTATCATTTAAATATGCTTGTTCTGTTGTTGATTGCTACTAGTAAGTATTAGTTTATAACTGGTAAAATGTTAAGATTACTTGATGATGAGAAGTGACTATATTTTAAAAACACATTTATGTTGATTGACACATGCAATATCTTAAGTCTAAGTTGGGGGTATTTATAAGAAACTGTTGTCATTATCATTGAAATTAGGTAATCCTTGAGTATGTTTTTTGAGATTTTGATTGAACTTGGTTGATACACCTCTGTAGAACGCTGGAACTCGAGGTAGTGCAGAGAGAGAATAAGGCTGGGAGAACTCGGTCCTATAACAGTTTAATAGGCAGACCGAATCTAGTGCTTGTGGTTTTAAACTTTGTCTTCAGTGGATGGCTTGGTTTTGAACTAATGGTTTTGATATAATACAAATTAAGGAGAATGTTCATCTTATAGTTTTCTGCTTTGTAGAAGAAAAGTTTTCTTATAATAGAATTTTTATTTGATTGTTTCTTTTTTTAAAACTTTTTTTAGATTTTATTTTTAATTGTATATATACATTTATGTGTATATATGTATGTATATGTGTGAGTGTGGGTTTGTCATGAGAATGCAGAAGCCTGCAGAAGGTGCTGGGTCCCCAGAAGTTACCCAGAGTTTGATCATGTTTGTGCATCCTTTCATCTGAGGATCTCTCCAGCCCAGCGTCTGTTTTTTTCTTACAATAATCATCATGGACACCAAGAATATAATAAAAAAGATGTGGAGAAATAAACATGATTGAAAATATTGGTAAAAGTTGAGATTGAGAATCAATGCTACTTCTTTTAAAATATTTAGTATTAAGATACTGACAAGCAGATGAAGTGAGATGCTGCTCAGAGTATAAAGAAACCAAATCTCTTGACTTAACTGCATTTGTTTACTCTTGATCATTTTTGAATATTTAAAGCCAGTGCACTTTTATTGAAAAGTAGAGTTATGTGGTTTCACTGCCATCACTATCAGTGATTTGCATGCCATATAGTTAAATGATTGATAAAAATAATTACTTGAACAAAAGAAGTATATGTATGAGATGAAGTTTTGAGAGACAAAATGTATAGGAGAAAATGTTACTTTTTTGTCAGAATATTGAGTAGTTCATGGTTTAAGATAAAAATAGGGTTGACTATTTCTTACTGCCTTATATTCTTATGTATTAACGAAGTTTTTCCTTTTAGGGAGCAACAGTAGCAGAAATTAAGAAACAATATCGCTTGTTGTCACTTAAATATCATCCAGATAAAGGAGGTGATGAAGTTATGTTCATGAGGATAGCAAAAGCTTATGCAGCGTAAGTATTCTAGGGCTTTTTACACTTTTTAAAGAAATGGGTAAAGATACTTTCTTTTTTAAGAACATAGTAAGTAAAATGAATGTCATACACTTTTATTAAATATTCTCCAGGTATATTGAACCAGACA